>NC_137980.1:3644745-3660985 GCF_963924665.1 Micromys minutus | reverse complement strand
GAGAGAGAGAGAGAGAGAGAGAGAGAGAGAGAGAGAAAGAGAGAGAGAGAGAGAAGGAGAGAGAGAGAGAGAAACAGGCAGGCAGGCAGACAGACAGACAGAATGAAAGAGACAAAATAGAGACAGAAAGAAAGAAAAGACTTGCTATGTACCCCTGCCCAGGGTATACTTGAACTTGTTCTGGAGTTCTTGATCTTATCCTTCTTTACAAGTGATAGGATTGAAGGCATATATATACACATTATATCTAGCTCTTTTCCATATTTTTCCTAGTATTTATATGTAGAATTTCTTTGAGTGTAAGGAAATTTTCCCGATTCACAACTAAACTTGTATTCTTACAGGTGGCAGAAAAGCTAATATGCTATGCCTGAACAACCTCCTTGACAGAAATGGTCAAGGAAGATACATTAGAGCATTGATTGATTCTCAGTTCATTTGTATTCTCAGATTTCACAGTTTCAGTCCCTGGTCAGCTAGTTCCTTCTCTCAAGTGGCTTGTGACTAGATACCACATCCTGGTATCAAAATCACATGGGAAAGGGGTTTTGTTGCATACCAGCCAGGCAGTACAGTGATGTCTGGAGTGACAAGACAAAATCTACATTCAGAAATGACTGCCAGCCCCAAAGAGTGGCTCACTAATTAGTTGTCCTATGCCAAAAGGTCAACCCTGAAAACATACACACAAGTGATATCATATGGACTCAACAGGTTATGTTTAGGAGTATGTGGATGTAAAAATGCATATGTCCATAAAAAGAAGCAATGAGTATGAAGAAAAGTCGGAAAGGTAACTGGGAGGGTTTAGAAAGAGAAAAGGGAAAGGATAAATGTTCCAATTAAATTATAATATAAAAAGCAAACACAAGTTCTAAATGACTTCGTCTACTTAACTAGTCTCCACTTTCACAAGATGCTTTCACTGCCATTTAATGACATCAAATAAGAATTTATCAATGGGTCAATCCATTCGAAAGTTTACAGTCCTCATGATAAATAATTTTCTCAATAATTAGACACATGGTGTGGTTACTAAGTTTCCAACATATGAGCCTTTTGAAAATATACAAAAACATATTTCAAAACCATAAAAACTTGTGAAACTTTTGTGTCGTTATTAAGTATCTAATGTTCAGATATATTGTGCATGTATGAACAAAAAATTGAGGTTTAGTAAACTGCTCATCCCTTTTACATTAGAATTTTCTGTGGTGGTCCTGATTCTTCATGATTGGAATTAGGCCACAGTGGATTTCTTGGTATAACACACTAGTCTGTATAATTCACATGTAAATGAACTATATATGTCCCATTTTAATTATATGGGCAGTATATTTTGCATAATCTCCCAACATTAGGCAGTCTAGAATATTATATAGGCGTTCAAATCTTTCAGTTTGTTGGAGACTTTTTATTTTCCTCAGAAAAAGAAGGTGTTATTTATGTTCAACTAGCATTGTCCAAATCGTTACCCATGCTGTTATTTGAAACTGGATGCTCAATGAGAGAGTGAATATGAGAGAGTCAGTTTAGCTGCCCATGAGTTCATTATCTGTATTTTCATTTTCAGTCATAAATCTGATACATTTAAAACTGAGATTTTCAAATCTGCCTTTCTTTATTCCTCAGTAGTGTAAGATATAAACCTCTTATTAAATTTAAATGTCAATAGAGAAGAATAGACTTCCCTAAAATAGTCTTGTAGTATTTCACATTCTACCGTGAGGTTCAGTATTCAAAACTGTTTATCTCTCCACCCATCTTGAGCTATGATATGCTGTATTAGCCTCAACTCTGTGCTCTGGCCATTTTACTCCTCCTTTTGGAGGTGTTTGTGCTTCCCATACTTAGTTCTATCCTCTGGTCCCTCAGGTGACAAGGTCAGCCACAGCCCTGTCCTGCTTCCTCTCTGACTCTCTGGATCATAGAAACAGATTGCTTCAGATCTCAGACACGGCACTGAGCTGTTGTAACCTAGAGGAGAAACACTGGCTTGGGTACAGTCACTAATGCATTTAGGATTAATTGCCTTCAAAAGAAAGTCATTTATTACCTACTATTTAAGAATAAGCGTGGGCTGAGTATTTTGTCCAGTCTCCTGATACCTTGTTCTTTTTGGATATAGAAAGACATTATCAGTCTTTGTAGAAATAACTAGCTCATAAAATAATCATCTTACTCAGAAAATATATAAACCTGTCATTTCCTGTTGATGGTGATTTATTTAGATTTTTATATTCTTTAGACCTTGAGATTTTCCTTGAACCCTCACCAGAAGTTGTCAAGCTATGACTGACCCATAGGTCATTATTTTTCAAAATAATTGGAATTCCTTCAACTGTATAGTGAGCATCTTATTAAATATAAATGAAATGCAGAATTACTTATCTTTGTTTTGAGAAGTCTTCCATGTGAAGTAGTTACAACTAAAAACACAAATCTTACTGTTTCACTATCATATATACATGGACACACACACACGTGAACACACCTACACATTTTCTTTTATATATAAAATATAATATATATATATATTAAATATTTTATATATTTTTCACATAGTCCTTACAATTATTCTATTATTGTAAAGGAAATAATTGCTGTAATTTTTAAGAATAAACTATGACTTTTGGACAGTTGACCACTCATCCTAGGAAGAAATGTTTTAATATTTGCATAGATTTCATTATTTCATTTGCTAAAAGTTAGCCAGTCTTCTCTCAAATTATATTTTTTCTCATATGACTATCCTACATAACTTTCATACACATGAAATGTCAAAAAATAGTAGATTTTATTTCTAAAATTTAAAGTAGTTCTATGCCTTCTAAGTTTAATGTCAGAAAGCCTTCCGATATCAAATATATTTGAAATATTTTTTTAATTATTGTCTTCACTGGAAATTTTTGAGAATTGACAGTACTATGTGGAAACATATTTGTGCTTTAGCTATTAGCATTTTGTGTGAGTTCCTGTGACTCTCGGATTCTGCAGCTCTCATCCTGTATGCTGATAAACGAACCAGAAAGACTAGCTGTATAATTTACTTCTCCACACCAAATAAGTTTTATATGAAACCAAGGAAGTTCACATATAATTCGTATGTCAAGAAAACTTATAAAGTAATTTCTTAAAGGCTGAATTAAGCTTGTATAAGATGTTGTTTTACTATCAAGTACTTTCTAATTTCTAAGCTAAAAAAATGAAGCAGTATTTTGACAGTGTTAAATAATGAAACACACCATCTTTCTACTTGATCTTTTACAGAAGTTTTTAGTTGTTTGTCTTTGCAGCTGGGAAAGGGGGAAGAAGATGTAACTAGGATATCATTGTATCAATCTCCTTCTGTCTTTCTTGCTTTGTTTATCTTTGTTTATCTTCTTTTAATTTTTCTCTCAAAAGATGCAGGAGGTTTTATAGGTTCCATTTGCTTGGATGGGAGGAGCAGCAAGGCTCCACCCCCACTGTCTCCCTATGAGCATGCACCTTGAACTAGTCAAGATATTCTTATTTGGCCTCAGCAGTTAAGCCATAGTGACAAATCTGTGCCTACTTCGGCAAGACATGGGAGCTTGAGCTTGTTAGAAGCCATTTCTCTTACCCAGCTCAATGGAACTGAGAACAGAATCTGTCTCCCATTACAGATGGCCAACAGAGGAGAATCTGAGAAGAGGCAAAACTTAAATTACTCCATCATTTAAAATTTATAATCTCTCTGTACCTATAGTCATGCAACAAATAACAATATGCATTATGGGAATGACGATCGAAGCCTTTCCTGCTTCACGACGCTCCACATTGCTCTGAGGTACTCTTGTGTTTGTACGGATTTATCACTGGAATGCCTGAAGTCAAGTTTCAGTCCTCACAAATGTGATAGAAAGGCAACTTGAAAACAAACGGATCAGACATTAAACCAAAAAAGACAAGAGGATAAGGCACTGTGCAAGGATGAAAGTCTAAAGAGATCTTGGGGGAAAATAACTTGAGAGTCTTTTTTATTTTTATTTATTTTTTTGTTTTGTTTTCTTTTATTCCCCCATGGATGTCCTTTTTTTTCTTACCACTTTATTTTTTTTTTTAAAGAGGGATACATATAGATTTTTAAAGGCATTTTGGCATAACATTATATGAATATTTTTGTCAGTACTTAATTCTTTTAGAGGTTTGATAGCATGCATTGAAATTACCATAAGCATGAAGTACATGTAGGACAGAACATAACATGGAAACAGATTTCTTGTTGGGTATAGATTACGCATAATGATCTGTGAATACCAAAAATTGCCACAAGGCTATTATCTTAGTTCTTGGATTATTAATGATTTAAGAGTCTTTTTGAAAAATCAAACAGAAAAATACTGGTTCTCTGTTTTGGTTTGGTTTGGTTGGGTTGTGGGTTGGTTTGGATTGGGTTGTATTGGGTTGGGTTGGGTATGGTGTGTTGTGGTTTGGTTTGGATTGGTTTTCTAAAGAAATTTCAAAGTTTTACAAATCAAATTGGACTTTTAAAGGGAATTAAACTTGAAGAATAAATTATTTTTAAAGGAAATAAAGGTCACCATTTTTGGTGACGTAATTAATATTTTCAGAATAATTTGCAGGGGAAAACACCTAGTTCTGAAGATAAACCATGTGTTCTATATGGCAATACTCAACTAATCTTCCTACATGGAACTTAGCCATGCATTCTGAAAGGAATAGGAAGACATGTTTTTCTGTTATGTACACACTTTTCTTGTTCAACAATGCCAAAAAACTGATAACCTAGAGACTGAGAATTAGGCTGACAGTCACCTGTCATTCACTGCCCTTTATTAACTGACAACCTCAGGCATTCAAGCACGGATTTATGCCCCCCTTCACTTTATTTTTAAAGGGGCTGG
Organism: Micromys minutus; assembly: GCF_963924665.1. NCBI lineage: Eukaryota > Metazoa > Chordata > Mammalia > Rodentia > Muridae > Micromys > Micromys minutus. The sequence goes on along the minus strand of NC_137980.1, from coordinate 3,656,096 downwards.
GGGAGGGGATATCAGAAGATTCAGTTCTGAATAGACTTTTGTTTTGCTCTTTCTTTTACCTCTTGACAGTGTCAAATGTACTGTGTGCCTTGTGCAGTTTCTCCCTTTGGAGAGACTTCACTGGGCCAGCTAGTTAGTATTCAGAGACAAGGCAGAGAGGATAAAATTCTTCTCTTGGCTTGCTGAGACTGCAAATAAGCAATTAGACTAAAAGCAACGTATTGGCTAAAGAGGGCCATTGCAGACATCATTGCTAACTGGAACATGCCAATATAACTTTAGAACTGTAGGCATTTCATGGCAGGAATATACAGTCACTTAGTGCCATGTAAGTTGGTTAAGATACTGAGTCAGTACATTTCTGCTGTGTAATGTGCTCTACAAACTGTAAGATTTTCCATTTAATCTTGTTTACTTATTGTAATGAGAAACAAATGAGTGAAATTAGCAATGGTGGTAGAAAAAAAAAAAGCCAAGCTTTTATTGTATTGCACGGAATGAAAACATTTCCTAGATTGGCTTGCCCCTCTCGTCTTCATCTGAGCTCATGTTAAAGGGCCATAATGGAGGGAGGAAGGTTATGAACTGCATTACATCTGACCGAACAGTATCACGCTCCTGCTTGTGTCTGCATGAGAGGTCTAGCACAGCATGCACTGGGCATTTCCTGGCCGTCAGTGCTGGTTTGTGTATGAGCTAGTTCTTAAGATGCTTCTGCTCTCTATTTTAATAAAGAGCTTTTATTTTGGGTTCTAGCAATTGATGCACTTCTCGGTGCTCAAGTGCATTTACTCTGTTCCTGAAACCAGGATCACCTGATTCCATTTGGTGGCCGATCAACCTCTAGTGTGTCCTCCAGAATCTCCAGTTTATGGGAAGTGACAGGTACACCTTCTTGATTATGATATCTGTCTATTTCTGCTTCCCACACCAAACCTTCCAAACCACACTTCCAAAAAGTTGAGAAATGCTAGCCTGATGAATTTATTTTTATATTCTAAGCCAGGAAAAAGAAAGGAATTTAGATTATTGACATTCTTTTACCGGAACTACAGTAGACCAGAGTTAGCAGAAAAAACTGCTAATCATCACAGTTTTCGTGTTGGAAGCAATTTGCCTATAATTAGTAAGTTGATAAATACCAACAAAATGGGTGCTAAAACGAACAACTCTTGTGCTGAGAGACATTTGACTCCACATTACACTTTGCATTTTTATATATGCAGCATTACATTTTGTTATAAAGAACGACACATTTAGTGGCAGCGGTGGCACTCTAATCTGTCTCCCAAAGAGAAGCAGACATACATCTTAATGCAAGAACAACTGCTTTATAAAACAGAACTGTTCTATAAGGAAGTAAAGTAAGCAATGCAAGGCTAAGAAAAAAGGGATTTTTACAGTATTTTTAAAATATTTTACATGGAATGAAAGCAGAAGTTGGAGGGCATGTTTTCCTAAACAATGAAATGCTACATCCTGTATGACTGCATGGCAGCAATGGCTCCTGAGGTGCCTTTCACTGGTGGCATTAAAGTCACACTTCTTTATAGATATTTATGATATGACTTATATAAATGAATATTCTAATAATTGTTTTTAAATCAAACCCATGATAGTTTTTATTACTGTTCACCATGCTTCCATATGATTATTTTTCAAGCCAAACAGGATAGTGAGAATTATATCCTAAGATGGGAGGCATAAGTTCAACTTTAGTAAAGTAGGTGTGGTATGCAGTGAGTGTTTCAGTTGTTTAAACCCACTTATGTTATATGAATATATTTGTGTTTTAATCTCAAGTGTAGGATACGGGTCTGCTTCAGTTTGTTTGCACCCTTTAGCTATAATAGTCTCATGCTCTAGGGGGCAGAGAGGTATGATTTTTGCCAGCTGCAGATAGTTTAATTCTGGGCACTCCAGGAAGCATATAAATTTCAGAGCCCCAAGTGGGGCCAGAAGTGCTACAAAAAAAGGAGGAGGAAGAGAAAGAAGAGGAAGAGGAGGAGGAGGGAAGAAAAAGAAGAAGAAGAAGAAGAAGAAGAAGAAGAAGAAGAAGAAGAAGAAGAAGAAGAAGAAGAAGAAGAAGAAGAAGAAAAGGAAGAAAGGAAGAAAGAAAAAAAGGAAGGAAAGAAAGAAAGAAAGAAAGAAAGAAAGAAAGAAAGAAAGAAAGAAAGAAAGAAAGGAAGGAAGAAGAAAAGAGCTGCTTATGGGCTTATGGTTGCTTTTACTGACATTTGACAAGAAGTCAGAGCTATCCTGATGACAAAGACTGGACTTGCCCCAAGAAACATGGTATTTCTACTAAGCAGGAAGTAGTCTAAAGAGGTCTATGATCCTTTTCAGCTTAGACCTTCTTTCTCTCCTACCTAGTGATAGGGGGCAGTTGGAAGGGATTAGAGTAAAGTAAGGGTTGGAAGGGAGAGAAAGGTATAAGAACTCAATAATATAATAAAACAAATAAGCCAACAGTAGCGTACTTTGTGGTTGAAGCCACACATTTTAAATACCTAGATAAATATTAAAAATCAGTGTTTACAAAAATCTAAATCTTATGCTCATACACAATAAAAAATGAACCAACTGACTGAAGAATGCTATTTCTTTTGAGCTACTTCTTCATTATAAAGGAATATATCATCACATTAAATTCAACCTATCTGGACTTACAGGATGAAAGAGATCATCCCAAGAAATATTATCAAACCAATATTCCTATGTATGAATGTATTTGGGAAAACATTGTATCTGTTTTTGAATCATATCTAATAGCTATAGACCTGGCCTGAGGAGTGTTATTTGTGTCCACTTGGCAGATTACCTGATGATCACATACGGGTATCAGAACTTACAGCATGCCATAGTTTGGATCTTGTAGTAGGTGGAGTGTTTGCTTCACAATTACCTTCTAATGAAAATTAATACTCTTTAATATGGTTTTATTTTCCTTTAAACAATAAACTACTGTACTCCCAAGTACTGTATGAGACAATAAAAAGTGACCACAGCAAAGGAAAATGAACATTTTTTTCTTCCCCTTTTTGAACCATTCCATTTGGGTGGGTGGAAAAATATTTAAGCCATTTCAAAAACATGCAAACTATGTCAAACATGCTAGAAGAAAAGGCTGCTATTCATTATTTTCAGCTATAAGTTAACATAAAAGAAAGCATTTAAAATGTCTAAGTGGCCTTGTTTCCATTTGAATTTATACCAGTACCTTAATATTATAGATGTGTTTCTTTTTCAAGATATACATGCATGAAATGAAAAATAGCATATGTCTAATAAAGGAGTTAAATGCTCCAAAAATACAGTCATATATTTAATTGTTTTTAATATACTGATGTAAGCACATCTTTGATATGTAGTAGGACATAATATGTGTGATCCAAGGAAAATCAGATATTTGGAAGTGAAAAATGCTGTTCTTTTGTAGCACATACACTTGCCTGTTTGCCTTCATGTTTACTTGAGAGGCCTGTTTCAGATATTATGTTATTTCTCTTTGTTAAAGGAGAAGTTTGAAGAGGTTTTTTGTTTTGTTTTGTTTTTAACGCTCCATCTGGGCAACTGCTGTCAGCTCAGACCAAGCCTCTGAGGACTCTACCAGTCCACAAAGCTTTCAGTGAATACTTTAAAGAAACTATTCATGGGTACTCACTGGATCAAAACATATGTTTTACCAAAATAAAAGTTGTACTATTTCAACAGCGACTCATTCTCATAGAATATAATCAAATTCAAAGGTGATGTCATCTTTCTTGGTAAGTGCTGGTGTTACAGAATTTGATCATTTATAAGGCTTATCGAAAGATGGGTGTTCTTTGTAAGTAGGTACTTTGTAACATAGAGCAAGTATGTATAAATGTGGAGTAAGAGGAAGATTGTGTGTGTGTTTTTTGTGTGTGTGTGGTCTTTGTGTGTGTGTGTGTGTGTGTGTGTGTGTGTTTGTGTGTGTGTTCAGTTACTTCTAGAAACGTTATGTAAAATCTAAACAGGAAAACTCATATAAGCTAGCAAAAATCAGGAAAAGAAATAATTGTAGGATATGCACTAACAGAATTATTTTCTGCACAGATTTGGCTATGTGGAGAACTGTTCAGTTAGGTCCCACAGTTACTTTTAATGAGGGTAGTTGTGAAATAAGTGGAAACATCTGTTACCTATGAACCACCATAGAGGCTACACAAGGAAAAAATAGCGCTGTCCTCTTTCCTACTTATTGAAATTGGTGTTAGTGGAATATTCCTATTAGTATGCTTTGAACAGCAATGCCATTGCTAAGCCAAATTAATTATTCTTTGCATTCCCAGGAAAAGAGTCTACAGTCATGTTTTAGCAAAGGCAGAAAGCAGGACATTTTTCAGTGCATGTTTCTGGTTCTGGTCAGCGATACCTAATTGCCCTACTATATGTTAGTCTATTTCACCAGCTACAGTCTGAATCCATTCCTACCTTTTCCTTAAAAGTTTGAAAACCCCTAGTGACAGGAATATTAATGTGCCAACAGTGTCATATCTATTTCAGCTCATACATATGCAATGTCTTTGTTTTCAAAGATTTATGTCAGACTTTGCTGAAGTGAGGTATTCTACCATTTTAGATAATAGCATGCCAAAGTGTTGCTCTCAGCCACATTTGGAACTCACTCAAGCAAATGGAGGAGCATCCCTTTCTTCATGCCTTAAACTCTTAGAAACTGTTATTTATCCTTATTTGATGAGAAAATCTTTCAGGGGGAAATGGTATATTTTTAGAAGAAGATTATGGCCATCCTGTGGATTATCTTTTAATTAAGAATGGATGATTTGTGCCCACTCTGCTGTAGCAAACGCCTTGCTGTTAATGAAGTTTAAAAAGACTTACTTTATTTAATTACAGCTAATCACCAGGGTAAAATGTGGAATTTTCTTTGATCCGACATGTATTGTGGTAATCCGTGTAGCAGATACCATTGCTTCAAGTTATTTTGAGTTTTTCAGCTGGTCACATCTTAGTAAAACTTGGATTTGTCTCATATTAAAGACCATTTCTAGTCACTCTGTAGCTCATAGCTGTCTGCTTTGCCATAAAAATATATAACATTTTTTTAACATGGCATATTCCTTAAGAGAAGGAATGTGGGATTTCTCAAAGTGTTTCCTCTTTTTCTATGTCTGCTATCTAGAACAGGTTCTTTGCTCTTGTTTGGGGTTGAGGTGCAATATTACTGAGCAATGCCAATGTACTGAGTATTGATCTAGGTACTAGGACTAGACAGAGGGATGGAAACACACTATGTATTTTATGATCCAATTTAAGATGAGCCATGTTCACTTTCTGCTGCATTTGACACAAGTAAATAGTGATGGCTAAATATGTTGTAAAGCCAGTGAGCATTTTGATTATGATTGTTTTGCTCTAAAGCCATTAAATGAATTTATCTTGGCTTTATAGTAGAATTATGCATGTGATAATTACATAATATAGTTAAAATTCTGTATGTCAACTGTGTCTTTCCTCTGGAAAGGGCAATAGGTGTTAGTGCATGGTCTAGACTTGTTCTTGATACATCTTGAGAGTCTATATTTTGAGAATATCTGTTGAGCCAGCACCCATCTTAGTGTGGTGTGTACATGACTTTTTACCTTTTCAATACCACACTCACTCATAACCACACAGAAGGTTGAGTGCAATTCTTTGGTACACTTAATGATATTTCTTATCACAGGTTTAAATTTTATATTCTATATAAGATAAAGGTCAAATAAAATGAAAAACATGATTTCATTTTATTATGGAAGTCTTCAAAATATTTCCATTGTTTTTATGCTTCTTCTTTTGTTCTGACTTTTCATCCCAAGGGATCCAAGCAATACTGACTTGTCAGCATAAAGCTCTCCTGAAGTGCCGGGTACTCCTGGCTCTCTTACAGAAAAGAAAAACTTCCGACTGCACCAAAGGAGAGAGAGGATAGTGGGAATCTGTATGGAGCACAAGAAAATACCAGCTTGACCTGCAAACCAACTGCTGGCATCCACTCAAAAGACAAGAACAAACCACATCTGTACAAAACTCATGGATTGACATATTTCCTAAAATCAAAAATTTACCAGAAACAGTATATTTGAACCAATTACCATGAAAAATGACATAGTTCACCTTTTTATGATTTTATAATTGGCTTTCCTTAGAGGTATAAAACATAAATATCACCCCCCCCCCAAAAAAAATCAAGAAATCAAGTAGTGCCATTAAAACACCTCCATTTGAAAACACAGATAATTTATTAAAACTTTATCTGGCAACTTAAAAATAAAACAGATGACAGGGAAAAATGACTCTATTCACATCTTCGAATATGTTCTACTTTGATGAACCATTTTAGTATCTTTGCGTTCGTGGGTATTGCCTGTAGCTAAGCTGATTTAAAGTAGGTTTGTTGGTACATTATTGCCTCGGTCTTTAAGTCACATCCTGAGTTCCATTCTACACAATAATAAATCCCCTGCTACCACCTGCAAGGATGCTTAAGAGCATCTTTGTTCTGCTGGTTTTCACACTGCCCACACCTTGTAGTAAATTGCCTGTCACGTTATTCAGAACACCCTGAATATAGTAGCAAGCCTTTCAATGTTCAGAGTGACTTGCGGCTGGAGGAACTTCTTCAAAGTGTGATTCATGTGTCTTTAAAAAAAAAAAGAAATCAAACCTTATAAAGGAGGAGAATCAAAACAGAATTTGCAGTTGGTTCCTGTAATAAGTTAAACATCTGCAGTTTTGTCTCCATTGGGATTCGGGGCTGTGCTGAAGTCATATCCTGATAACATCTGCATATTACTGATAGCTTTTGCTGTCTTCTTTGTGGCCTGCTGATGAGAGATTCTTTAACATCTCTTCAGTCATCAGGACCCAAGTTGGATCTCTTTACTTGTGACAGCCTTAAAGGTGGTTTCATTTACATTTGCTAAAATGTCACAATATAGGAAGATATTTTGAGTTTGATGTTTCATCCCTTCCTTTTTTTAATCCGGATGCTAGTTTTAGCTTTTCAAATGAATGTCGAGCTCAAAATAGATTTTCCATGAAATATATTTTGTCTGATTCTTGAAACACCATGTCTGCAGTAGAAGACTTGTGTGTGTGTGTGTGTGTGTGTGTGTGTGTGTGTGTGTGTGTGTGTGTGTGTGTTTCCCCCAAGAAGTTTTCAACAAGAAATGGCATCTCTGCTCCTGCTTGCATTTCACTATTAGTTACGCCACACCAAAGGGACTGTGTTGTTCAGCAGCCAGCCACCTAGAAAGCTCCTGCTATTTTAACAGTTAGATACTGATGCAACCTGAGCCTCTTCTCCCTTCCTAATGATTACATTGGAGCTGAGTAAAATAGCCAGCAAATAATGGCATTCACTTATTTTGGAAGTACTTCTTTTTCACTGGTGATGCCTGCCCTGTGTCAGGAAGACTGAGATGGTAGAGGATTTTAATATAGAACTGTGGTAAGTAATAGAAGACAAAAACATGAATAAACATAGGTAGTCTAGAAGGAATATGATATTGCTGAATAATTTTTAAAAGATTAATTTGTTCTTGAGTCTAATTTTTTTAATCTAGTAGAGGTTTTTTTTTTTTTTCACCTCCTCAAATTCACAGCATTTAATAAGATGGTAATTGCCATTTTTAAAGTTGTTTAAAGCATTTCTACAATCTAAAATATTCAGAAACATTGTAACATTGCACTAATTTCTAATGTAATTTTTTCACAAGTAAAGAATTCATTGTTTGCTTTGCTGTTTTAAATTCAGTGACACACTTTTTTAAAAAAATTCTTTCTTTTCTCATACAATACATTCTGACCACGGTTTCCCCTTCCTTTGCTCTTTCTACTCTTCCTTCATTTTTTCTTCAGAAAAGAACAGACTTCCAAGAGAAGACAGCACAAGGGACAAAAAAAGGTATAATAAGAAAAGGTTAAAGTCCTCACACCAAGGCTGGACTAAAAACGCAATGGGAGGAAAAGAGTCCCAAGAGCAGGCTAAAAATTCAGAGACACCCCTTCTTCCACTGTCAGAAGGTCCATGAAACCACAAAGCTAACAGCCATAACTTTTTTACAGAGGACCTGGGACAGAGCCATGGAGGGCTGGTACTTGCCATTCCAGTCTCTGAGAGCCCATGTGAGACTGTTTAGTTATCTTGGTATCTTCCACCCAGTGGGACACCTTTGAGTTGCTTATGACATCACTTATTTTGGTGAATTTCTCAAATATACTTTAAAAGAATGAATATTCATCTAACAATATGGGAGAGAACATTCTATAAATGTTATTTGAGTAAAATGCATTGCTATTCAATTTTATATAAATTATATTTTTTTACTGATGAGCATTTTTTCTCTTTCTTTCTTTCTTTCCTTCTTTCTGGTTATTTTATTTATTTACATTTCAAATGTTTCAAATGCTCCCCTTCCCAGGCTCCCCTCCACAAATCTCCAGTCCATCTCCCTTCCCTTTGCCTCTTCTACACCCACCCATCTATCCACTTCCACCTCATTGCCCTAGCATCCCCCTACTCTGGTGCAGCAAACCTCCACAGGACCAAAGGCCTCTTCTCCCATTGATGCCAATAACACATCAGTTATGTAGCAAAACCTATATTTGTTACACCTTTCTGATGAACTGATTATTTTAGTTTTTTATAAATGTCCTTTATATTTATGGGAATATCTCTCCTCTTTAAGATTAATATTGATTGTTTTTAACATAAACACATTAATTAGGAAATAAAGAGGAAGGTTCTTACTTATTTTAGTGACCATCGAATCCTGCGATCCTAATGGAAACCTTGTACCTCTTCATGTTTATGTCACACAAGTGGAAAACAAAGAAACAGAAGTAAACTCCATGACCAAAACAGGTTAAGGATATGAAACAAAATAACTCTGAACATAATCTTTATCCTTTAGGAAATCCACAATAAGTTTTACAAGTATTTTATGTTTACTGAAAATTTGAACTCAGTTATGAACAGCAGTAAATAAAATTGTATTCCACCAAATTTCATGTTCAACCAGATGCTTGATTTCAAAATGTTAACTTGTAGTTGTAACTAAGTTAGAATCCCATTCTATTGGATCCAGGAGAACCCTAAATTAAAGGGCTTGTGGTCCTATAGAAGAGATGCCCACACACTAAGAGGTACACAAAAAAGACCATTATGAGGTGAAGGAGGCAACATCATGGCCATTATGAAAAGTGTCCAAGATCATAGAGAACACCAAACCTATGAAAAGGGTCACATCTGTCCTTCTCTCATGCAAAAAAAAAAAATGGAGCATGCAGGTCTCCAAATCCTCCTCAAGAGAAACAGTGTCTGCTCTTATAATCAGCCAGTTGGTTACTTGCATTTCTGGGGCTCTCTGTAGCCATTGGTGACCTCAATTAACAATCTCTCTTTGTATTACTTACCCTGCACTGCCATGATAAAATGAAATTGGGTGGGTAGATTAAGTATTAAGAATTCTTTTCATGTAGTTCTAGAGCTACAAAGTACAAGATTGAGTTCTGAGCAAGTTCGGCTCCCTGTTGACGGGTTTGATCTTGTTTATAGACTGTATAGATTGATTATTGTGCTCTCACATGGAGGTGGAAGAGGAGGGAGACAGAAGAGCTTCTCTTTTCTTCCCATTTACTCACAAAGGCACTGTTATATGTCAAAAACTCTACTGTTATCACCAGTAACTTACTTACCTACTTACCACCAAAAAGCCCCACTTCTAAATGCCATTAAAATATAAACTCAAGCTATAGTATACACATTTTGGAAGACATAATTCAATTGTCAGTTGTCTATCAATAGTATTTTACACATGCCTCAGTCTGGAGATATCATAATGACAAACTTACCTAGAAACATATTCTCATAGGCAGAAATTCAAAGCATTTATAGTGATCTTTTCTGTTTAAGATAATGAATGCTAAGACTTCAGTAAAGTTTGCATATAGGATAAAGTTTACTTATAGGGGATAGGAGAGAGACTAGGAAGGGCTATAGGGAGGAAAGGGGGATGTGATACAGTTCTATTTTAATTAAAATATATTCTTTTTTTTTTTGTTGAGCTTCACACAGTCTATGAGTTGTTTCTGGGGTGTTCAGAGCTTTCTGGCGTTAGTATCCCATTATCAGTGACTGCATATTATGTCTGTTCTTTTGTAACTGGGTTATCTCACTCAGGATGATATTCCCTAGATACATCAATTTTCTTAAGAATTTCGTTAAGTCATTGTTTCTGATAGCTGAGTAGTACTCCATTGTGTAAATGTACCACAATTTTTGTGTCCATTCATCTACTGAAGGACATCTGGGTTCTTTCCAGCTTCTGGCTATTATAAATAGAGCTGCAATGAACATTGTGGTGCATGTGTCTTTGTTGTATATTGGAGCTTCTCTGGGGCAAATGCCCAGAAGTGGAATAACTGGGTCTTCAGGTAGTACTATGTCCATTTTTCTGACGAACCACCAGACTGATTTCCAGAGTGGTTGTATCAGTTTACAACCCCACCAGCAGTGGAGAAGTCTTGTTTCTTAATGGGGATTAGCTTCCATAGTACATACAAGAGGCACCACGCAGTATTCACAAAGAGAGTAGCATCCAACAGTTCTTCAAAAATATGACGCCTATGAGCCACGTTAACTACCAGCATAGCAATATAATTCTAAGTGTCCAGTAACATCATGCATACCTTGACAGTAACCAACAACTCTGTGATTGGACTTAAGGCCACTCAATATTTGAGAGAGAGACATAGAGAGAGAAAGAGAGAGAGAGAGAGAGAGAGAGAGAGAGAGAGAGAGAGAGAGACAGACAGACAGACAGACAGACAGACAGACAGACAGAGTAGTTTGGTGCTAGTGATAGCTTGTGAAAACATGATTTTTTTTTATTGGAAAGTTTCTTCACTTACATTTCAAATGATATCCCTTTTCCTGTTTTCCCCTCTGGGATCCTCCTCTCCCACATCCCCCTCTACCTGCCTCTATGAGAATCTTCTACCCACCCACTCCCTCCCACCTCCCGTGCTGGCATTCCCCTACACTGGGGCATTGAGCCTTCACTGGGCCCAGGACCTCTTATCTTGTTGATGCATGACAAGGACATAATTTTAATAGGAGAATTTACAGCTATTTACTGAACCAATAGTGGCAATTTGGAAGAAGAAACAGATTCATTCCTCTAATAAAATTCACAGTTTAAAAAGGAAGATAGAAAACTTACTTTACAATTCTAATAGGGCTAAGTGAGCAGATGTTAGAGTAATTTGCCATATATTTTAGGACAATCAAGCAGAGAATGGGAGAAATGAGAACTGAG
>NC_137980.1:3214745-3639745 GCF_963924665.1 Micromys minutus | reverse complement strand
TCACATCCCAGGTCTCGGGTACATTCTGGAGGGTCCTCCCCACCTCCTATATCCTGAGGTTACCTGTTTCCATTCTTTCTTCTGGCCTCAGGGCTTCAGTCCTTTCCCCCTACCCAATACTAGAACATGTTCCCCTCTTTCACCCCTCCCCTGTCCCCTTTCCCTCCTAAGTCACTTTCTCCCCCTTTGTGGTTGCTTTCTTCTTTCTCCCAAGTGGGAGTGAGGCATCCTTACTTGGGTCCTTCAGATTGTTGAGCTTTTTGAGTGCAGTGGATTTTATCTTTGATAATTTGTACTTTTGGTGGGCTAATATCCACATATTAGTGAGTACATACCATGTATATTCTTTTCGGTCTGAGTTACCTCATTCAGGATATTTTCTAGTACCAACCATTTGCCTGCCAAACTCAGGATGTCCTTGTCCTTAATGTCTGAGTAGTATTCCATTGTGTAGATGAACCATATTTTCTGTATCCTTTCTTCTGTTGTGGGAAATCTGGGTTGTTTTCGGCTTCTCGCTATCATGAATAAGGCTTCTATGAATATATTGGAACTCATGCCCCTGTGGCATAATGGATCATCTTTTAGGTATATTCCCAAGACTGGTATTGCTTGGTCTATAGGTATATCTATTTCCAATCTTCTGAGAACCCTCCAAATTGATTTCCAGAGTGGTTGTACAAGTTTGAAATCCTACCAGCAGTGGAGGAATGTTCCTTTTTCTCCACATCCTCACCACCATGTATTGTCTCCTGAAGTATTGATCTTAGCCATTCTGATTGGTGCAAGGTGGGATCTCTGGGTCATTTTGATTTAGATTTTTCTGATCACTGAGAACTTTGAACATTTCTTTTGGTACCTATTAGTCATTCAAGATTTCTCTGTTGTGAACACTTGGTTTAGTTCTATACCCCAATTTGAATTGGGCTGTTTGGTTTTTGGTGGTTAGTTTCTTGAGTTCTTTATATATTTTGGATATGAGACCTCTATTGGATGTGGAGTTAGTGAAGTTTTTTTTTTCCAGTCTGTATGTTGACGATTTGCATTGTTGACTATGTCCTTTACCTTACAGAAGGTTTCAAGTTTCATGAATTCCCACTTATCAAATCTTGATCTTAGAGCATGAGCCATTGGAATTTTGTTTAGGAAATTTCCCCTGTGCCAAGGATTTCATGGCTATTTCCCACTTTGTCGTCTCTTAAATTCAGCTTTATGGCTTTGTGTTGAGGTCATCGATTCACTTGAATTTGAGGTTTATGCAAGGTGACAAATATGAGTCTAATTTTATTTTTCTACATAGAGACAGCCAGTTGGACCAGCACCATTTTTTGAAGATACTTTCTTTTTTCCATTGTATATTTTTGACTTCTTTGTCAAAGATCAAGTGTGTCTGTGTGGTTTTATTTCTGGATCTTTAGTTCTTTTCCATTTATCAATCTGTCTGTCTCTGTATCAATACAATGCAGTTTTTATCACCATTCTTCTGTAGTATAGCTTCAGGTCAGGGATGGTGATTCCCACAGCAGTTTTTCTGTTGTTAAGAATTGTTTTTGCTATTCTGGGTTTTTTTATTTTTTTATATGAAATTGAGAATTGCTCTTTCCATGTCTTTGAAGAATTGTGTTGGAATTTTGATGGGGATTGCATTGGTTAGTGTTACCCTAAGATATTTTATATTATTTGTGACTAATGTGATAGGAGTTGTTTCCCTAATTTCTTTTTCAGCCTGTTTATCATTTGTATAAAGGAAGGTTACTGGTTTATTTGAGTTGATTTCATATTTGGCCACTTTGATGAAGTTGTTTATCAGCTGGAGAAGTTCTCTGGCAGAATATTTGGAGTCGCTTATGTATACAATCATAACATCTGCAATATATACTTTTTTCTTCTTTGCCAATTTGTATGCCCTTGGTCTCTTAGTTGTCTTATTGTTCTAGCTAGCACTTCTAGTATTGGATAGATATGGGTAGAATGGGCATCTATGTCTGGTCCCCGACTTTAATGGGATTTCTTCAAGTATTTTAATTGATATTGGGTGTTGGTTTATAGTAAATTGCTTTTATTATGTTTAGGTATGGGCCTTGGATTCCTGATCACTCCAGTACTTTTTACATGAAGGAGTGTTGTATTTTTGTCAAATGCTTTTTCAGCATATAAGGAGAGGATCGTGTGATATTTCTTTCTTTAATTTGTTTATATAGTGGATTATGTTAATGGATTTTCATATATTGATCCAACCATGCATCCTTCAGATGAAACCTACTTGATCGTGGTGAATGATGCTTTTAATCTGTTATTTGATTCTGTTTGTAAGTATTTTATTAAGAACTTTTGCATTGATATTCATAAGTGAGATTCTTCTGAAGTTCTCTTCTTTGCTTGGGTCCTTATGTGGTTTGTGTATCAAAGTAATTTGGCTACATAGAATGAATTAGATAATGTTCCTTCTGTTTCTATTTTATGGAATAGTTTGAGAAACATTGGTATCAGGTCTTCTTTGAGGTCCATCTTACTCTGGATGTTTTTTTTTTGGGGGGGGGGTTGGGAGGTTTTTAATGAATTCTATTTCCTTATGAATATGGGTCTGTTTAGATATATGGTAACTGTCTAGAAAATCATCCACTTCACCTTATTTTTCAGTTTTGTTGACTATAGGCTTTTGTAGTAGGATCTGATGATTTTTTGAATTTCCTCCATTACTAGTATGTCTACCTTTTTATTTCTGACTTTGTGAATTTTTATAGTTCCTCTAGGTCATTTATTTAGTTAGACTTGGGGTTTATCTATCTTGATAATTCTCTCAAAGAACCAGCTTTTGGTCTTGTATGAATCTTTGTATTGTTCTCTTTGTTTCTGTTTGGTTGATTTTAGCCCCAAGTTTGATGGTTTTCTCCTCCTACTCTTTGGCTTTTCAAATCAGTGAATTTTCTACCCTTGACTGTATTCCTGCGATATAAGCATCTTCTTCTTAAAACATTTTGTCCATAAAGTGTCAGACACTGTTATTCTTATTGTCATAAAAATTTACCAGGGTGGAAAGAAAACAAAGTAAAAATAAGATAGACTGTGTGTGTGTGTGTGTGTGTGTGTGTGTGTGTGTGTGTTTAATAATGAACGATTGATAGTAAGATGTAAGATTCTAAGCTAGAGTGCACCAGTGAGGTCTGGAAATTGTACAAAACATCTAAAAATTTGAGCTTCAAAATGTTAATTAAAGATGTTCGCCTTGGTCAATCTGGATTTATAAAATATTTCTGCCCTCCTTGTTTTCCTATCATCAGTCAGCCTGCCTAACATAAGTTCTAATCCCTCATCTTACCTAAATGAAGACCCAAAAAAATCACAAGTAGTGAAAGCACAGAAAAAAATGTCCATGGAAGGGTCAGCCATAAATGGGACACCAATCCATAGCTCTGCCCACAAATCTAGAACAGGGTTAAGCAACCACAAGGGCCATAAAAATGAATGAACTGGGGTAGAACAGAGTCTTTCGGGCATATGAGGACTGACAAATTCTCACATAGTTTATGAACAGTGAAATTGGCTTTATCAGGTTCTGAGATGGTTCTGGGGAATTTAGAGCCAAAAGTGGAAGACTATAGTTGATTAAAATACAGTGTATGTATATGTGAATAAAATCTTTAAATAATAAAATTATTACATAAAAAATTGGGTTGTTTTATATGGTCTTCAACAGGAGAAGTAACAGTTATAAGGAACAAGTGTATGTAGCTCAGAAACTAATAAGTACTGGTATGTTTCCAAAGCAGAGATAAAATGTTTAGCATGACAATCTGTTCTTCAAACATAATTTCATTACTGATTTATCACATGTGTCCTGGGGGTAGTATTATATGATTTTCATTCTCTCACTCTACCAGCGATGAAGTAAATTAACCAATGGCTCTTCAGTGCTGTTTCTGGCTCTGGGTGTTCAAGCTCCCTCTGTGTTCCCAGTCCCCCTCTCAAATGTTGCATCACACATACATATAGGCACACTTAGTCTCTGTGCTTCTTTCAGTGCCTTCACTTTACCCATCAAAGTACCAAGAAATTTAGTACAGTCTGTCAGTTTCAGATGCCAGCTTAGAAAAGAAATGATGACAATTTAGCGAGAAAGTTGCTGTGAATGTTTAAGCAAAGGCTTGACCATGGAGTTTGAACCCTTTTTCTCATTAGAGGTTGAATATATTCCTGCTAACGAAATTGTAGGCACTTCTGGAAAAGGAGGAAGTGGTATTGGGACTTAGAATAGATGTAAACCTGTTTGACTTCTTTCAGGATAATGTTACATATGTTCATAAGGAAAAGGAAGTCTTTCCTCAAAACAGTCATTTAGTTACTTAGAAAGAATGGCTTCTGATTGGCCTCTGAATTCAGGTCACCTGAAGAACATGTTACATGCTTAACCTTCACCATTATAGTCTTGGGCAGAACTTAATCCTTGAGGAACATGCTGTAGAATACTGCTAATTAAATTTAAGAAACAAGACTAGTTGAATCACCAAGATTCTCAGTACTGAATACAGGAGACCTACAAGAATGGGTCCTGCTCTGCTCTGGTAATTTAAACGAACTCTTACTACTTTCCTCTAGCCAAACGCTTCACCTGGAAAAAGAAGCAAACAACACTAAATAAACTATGTCGGAGAAACGTTTATTTGTTCTCAAGTAGCAACCAAAAGACATATCATGTACTGACTACAGATGTCCTCTAATCCTCTCAAATGACATTAGACCTGTTGTTATGTCTGGGTAATATTTTCCCAAAATCTCAGTATATGATAGCATAATTTTCTAGATCGTTTCCTATTGTTATGATAAACACTATGACCAAAAGCAACAGAGAAGAAGGGCTGATTTTAGCTTATACTGGTCCATTATTGAGAGGAGCATAGGCAGGAAGTTTGAGGCAAATCTAAAGAGATAAAGAAGAATGGTTGTGCTCCTTGGCTTAAACAGATATCTATCTTATATAGCGCAGGCCTGCCTACCCACAGTGGACTGAGCCCACCTATATAAATAGGCAATAAAGGTGATGCCCCCCCCACCAATCTGATGGAGGCAATTCTTCACTAGAGATTGCCTCTTCCCAGCACATATAATGGCATATGCATTATTAGTCTTAAGCTAGAGCTGTAAGCAGTCTTCAAAGAAAGTTAGAAAATGGAAAGGGAGTGAATTTAGATACATACATACACACACACACACACACACACACACACACACACACACACACTACAACCTGTCAAAGTGTAGATTAAAGCAGGAAATAGGAAAAGACATGGAGATCAAGGAGAATTTTCCTTGTGCTCCTAAAACATACTTTTTTTGGGGAGAAATTGGCTCAAACACCAAGATCTCTTTGAAATTTTAGATAAGAATTAAGTTCTAGGTCAGAAATATCAGTGAATTATTGTGTTGTTCTTCCCTTTATACCTGAACAATAAAAAAAAAAATCTCCTGCCTTCTAGTCATAGTTCTATATCAGAAGAAGAAGCAAAATTATCAACTACAATGACTGTTACTAGTTAAATTCATTCTCTCTCAATGCCTTGAGCATTAAGCAAACACTTTGTAGCTCAGGGAAAGAACTCCTTTTAGCCTCGGTGTATAGAGTTCTCTCAATGTTACTTAGATTTATGAAAAGAAAATTTAAGAGACCGAGAATAATGTAGATCCACTAGTTAGTCACTTATGAACAATTTTTTTTAATTTCTAAGAGAAATTTGCATTCTCTTTTATGTTACTGGCAATGAGTTTCCTTCCTGTGTATGTTTTTAAAATGTAAATAGACATGGAAACTGTCATGAGGTAATATTTGTTGTAAGTTTGCTGTTCTTCTTACTGAACCCGGACAAGCACATATATAAACAAAATTTCAATAAGTTTGTTGTTTGTCTGTGAGAGGTCACCAAGAAATAATCGAGTTAAAATATGCACATAAAGAAATATACACACTCCTGTTTTATATAAATTCATTTTTCCATTCGTTTCAACCTAACTTATATCCACGTCTTGAAATCAAACAAGATATGTTTAATACATAAGATTGCTCCCTTAGCAAGTTAATATTGCAGAAAAGATGAAATCATTACTTAATAATAAAAACAAAGCATAAACAGCCAAACCAGAAGGGACAGGACAGTCTGAGAATCATCACTGTGCACAGCCACTTAGGAGACCAGACTCATCCCAGCACTCACAATATTTTTAGAAGTCCTTTTTTGGGAATTTTCAGATATTTTGGTGCAGACCCTTTGAAATATTCTTAGAGATGGTGCATGGTTGCCAATTGAGGTCAGATTCTATTTTTGGAGAGAGCAAAAAGCCAATGAAAGCAAAGTCAGCCAAGTGATCAGGGGACTCTTTCCACTTCTGAGAAAATCAAAGCGCACTTATGAATCCCAGCGTGGTGTGCATATACTGCTCTGAACGGTTCTATTGGCACTGAGGACAGTTTCAGATAAAAGTTACAAGTAGTCTTGGTGTTCTGAGTATTGAAGCTTGTGATTACCTTCCAAAAATTATGACTTTAAGGAAAATACCTTTTTTATGCAGTAGAAAAATAGTGCTTTCCTTATATTGTTCACAAAAGTTAATCAAGTAAGTCATCAAAGAACTGTTAAATTTAGTTTTACAAATCAAGAGGCATCATTTATTTAAGACAGAATAAGACCCTTTAGAGAGCATGCTGTATAAATAAAGTGATAATATAACAGGTTTGAAGAAATGATTTAACATGAATATATAACATGGGAAAAACAAGTTGAGTAAATTAACACATTTTCCCAATGAGAAAGAATTCACTCGTAGAAGAACTAAAGCCCATAAATATTATACTCCATAAAATAGAAAACACTGACTTCACATACAAGGTGGCACTGTTGTAGGACAAATGACAATCTGCAAGAAATCCCTGCAGTAGCATACTTGACCTGGTAACCTCATTTATTAAAATAAATGTATGGAAATTGATGTGAATATGCACAGAGTTTATATTCAAGTTATCTGTATGAGAGTTAAAGCAAAAATAGTCTGATGCTTTGCTAATGGAGGTTTAAATTAGTTAAATTTGACATTTCTATATGCTGGAATAAGAAATGGCATGCAAATATTTATAAACTACAGATTGTAAAAAAAAATCACAAAATATAACTATTTTACTTCTTTTGGCATTCAGTCTGTGTTCCCAGTGTTTTTAACGTCTCCCTGCTGTAGGCATCGACGTAGTTTAAGCATGTGTGCACCCAGATTTTCACTCTTCACTCGTGCTGGCTAAGCTGTGCCTTATCATCTTCTCTCCTGGAAGAAGCTTTATCTATACAGTTGGAAGTTTTCTCACCAGAAATGCCATGAACTTTCATTCCATGGTTGGAAGGAAAGGCTCTAGGACATGCTCTTCAGCACAGGCAGATGTCTGTGTCAGGTAAGCACCACACACTTACTGCCCCCCTTTTTCCTAGCAGGGCACTGTACACTCTGAGGCAGGGTAAGCTATTTAAAGTTTGTGATTAATCACTTCAAAATTCAGGCTGTTTTTAATAACTCTTTAGACTATAGAGATTATCCAAGCAGCTGATATCTTTCTGTATCAGATGACCACTAAAGCTATCTTTGTGCTGATCTTTGCACCTTCACACATGTGTTTTCTTTTAGTGAAAGCTGAGAATGTGTTTCTGGTTTCTCACTTATTGCCTTGCATTAAAGTTCTTGCCACTCACTTTATTTCTTCAATACTTTAGAGGGGTGAAAATACCTGAATGGACTAAATCTGAATTCAGACAGGTAGCAGAGCCTACTTTAAAAAAATGCTGGAAGAAAAGCTTTTGGAGATATTGGCATCTTTCAGTTTGTAAACAGGTATTTATTAAAAATGATAAAGTGGAGTTAAGAGAGGAGCCATCTTGTGAAACTGAGCTAATATAGTCTCCTGCGTCGGAACACTGCTCACCTGGTGGTGCTGTCTGGAGAGCTACGGAAATCTGGGAGTAATAAAGTATCACTGAATCTTATTGGCAACCTTGCCTCTGGTTCCTTTTCTGCCTCATTATCAGGCAAATTATGAAGCCAAGTCACAAGCCAGTGCCATCACTGACTGAGCTGGTTCTGTCCCTATACTCTCTAGCTTATGGCCTCTAAACTGTATTAAATGAAAACTCCCCTGTCCCCTGTGGCATTTCAAGAATATTGATTTTTTTTATTTTGTTTTGTTTCTGAGACAGGGTCTCATTATGAAATCCATGCAAATTTTAACTTTATTTTTTAAATAATTTACATCCCAAACGCTAGACCCCTCCCAGTCTCTTCTTTCCTGTGAGAGGGTTGGGTCTCCCTTTGCTTTTCCCCAATCCTGGCACAGCAAGTCTTTGCTAGATTAGGCTCATCCTTGCCGCTTGAGGCCAGAAAAGGCAGCCCTGTTGGGGAAAGATACCACAGTCAGCCTACAGCATTAGGGAGCGTTTCCCCCTCCACTTTCTAGCGGACCCACACAGAAACTGAGCTGTACTTCTGCTACATATGTCCCAAGGGCTTCTTTCCATCCCAGACATGTTCTTTGCTTGTTGGCTCGGTCTCTGAAAACCCAGTAGAGGTCCAGGGTAGTTGACTCTATTGGCCTTCCTGAGTTTTTCTCATTCCCCTTCAGAGCCTTCAATTCTCTCCCCAACTCTTCCATAAAAGTCCCCGACCTCTGTCTAATGTTTGGTTGTGGGAGAGCAGTTACGTTGGCTCCAGTCTGCAAGCATTAGAGAGTACTGTTAATGATGTCAGGGATCGGTCTTGACTATGGGGTGAGTTTCAAGTTTGGCTGATAATTGGTTGACCGTTCTTTCAGTTTATGTCTGTCTTTGCCCCTGCTTTTCTTTTAGACAGGACAAATCCGGGGTCAAACGTTTTATGAGTGGGTTGGCGCCCTCATTGAAGGTCTTGCCTACCTACAAGAGGCAGTCTCTTCGGGCTTCGTGTGTCCCCACTCTTAGACATCCTGGCTAAGATCACCTGCATTGACTCCTTGGAGCCTTCCCCATCCCAGGTCTCTGGAACTTTCTAGAGATTCTTCTGTTTGCACACACCAGGAGTTGCATGTTTTCATTCATTTTCCTGGCCATTACAGGCTCTCTCCTGGCTCTCCAAACACCAGATTCTGCCCCCTTTTCTCTCTTCTTCTCCTCTCTCACCTAGTTCTCTACCTCCCTTTGCCTCCTGTGGGGACAATCCAATTTCCTCAGTTTCTAATCCCAGAATTGTAGGCATGTACCGCAGTGCCGGATGATAATTGTTACCATGAATCATGCTCTTCATGAACCCATAGAGTGTGATACAGTTGTATTTCTCACAATAGGAAAAAATTCAGAGGTGTATAACGAAACACTAGCTGAAGTCACGGGCACCGTGTCAGAGTCTCTGAGTTAGGATCTTTCCGAACTGCCTGTAGAAATGTCTAATTCTTCCCAGGTGTACCTAGGGCAAGACTCTATTCGTAAAGTTTTATTAAGGAAACTCAGCTGGGGAGAAAACAATGGCGTTCAAATCCCCAGAGCCCAAATAAATGTGGAGGGACATGGTGTCCCACATCTGATTCCTGTGCTCCAGGAAACAGAGGCTACGCTTTACTAGAATAGACTATCTAGCTGGACAAGGCCTGCCAGACAGTCCTAAAATAACACCAGAGGATAGTAACTTCAACTGTCCTCAAGACTGACATAAATTCAACAAACTACTCTAGCAGTATGAAAAAGTCTTTGTGATGTGTAGACACACACACACAGCAGCTGAGAAGCATATTTAAAATCTCCTGTAGGCATGAAGTAGAAGTTTAGATAGATTCTCCCTTTTTCCATGAGCATATGTTCAGGGAAGTTTTATCAACTATCTTCTTTGCTGAGCCAACTCAAGCCTTGAACCTAGCCATACTTAACTGTCCCCACTTTACTTGAACATATGCATTGTCAAGCAAACACATTCATGTTTCAGCCACTGAGACTGGAAGAAATTATTCATTACTTTATCCCACCTAAGGTCCAAACTTCAAACTCAAACCATCAGCAAAATGGTTTCAGTCATGGGATTTATGACATCAATTCACCTAGAGTAATAGCCAGTGTATGGGAAGCAAACTCAAGAAGTAAGCAGGACACGAATGACATTGCCACATCAAAATAAGGAGGGTTCCGCCTAGTAGTGTTAGAAGGCATAGTCAAACCCACCCAGTGTTGCTTTCAATCTTGTAAATTTCCTCCTCTCCTGGGTGATGCAATAAAGAGATGGGAAGGGGTAGCAGTTCATTTCAGCCACCTCATTCCAGGAAAAGAAGAGGGCTCCCATATTCTGCCTTGTTTACACACAGGGTCTCACTATGCAGCTTTTTTTTTTTTTTTTTTGTCTTAGAACTCTCTATGTTGACCAGGCTGGCCTTGAATTCACAAAGACCTGCCTGCTTCTCCTTCTCAGTGCTGGAATTAAGTGGGATTAAGTGTGCCATTTGCTTCATGGGCTTCAACCTAACAAGTCATGTCACCCCTGACAGCCCCATTAGACACATGGCAATTCCAGTAAGGTTCGTTCTTTATTTTCCAGCAAGGCTTTTTCTCATATTTCTATTTAATAAATTGCTTCTTTTGTTCTCATCGACAAAAATTGTTTCTATCTTTTTGTTATTGTTGTTTGGTCAAGTTCTTCTAGACTTAACACAAAGCATTTGTATTAGGGCAATGTATAAACTTCATAATTCTGTGTCTAGTGCTTAGATGTGAAATGAACTATAAATGATTTTTCTGTCGGGTAGTAACCTATGATAACATACGTGCAAAGGAAAGCGGTGACCTATTTCTGAATCCTACTGTCTCTACACCTAAAGTCAGGAAAGCATGCAGCTCCTCCACAGGGTGTTAGAAGCTCTGTTCTCCCTTTGCCCTCTGTCACAGATTTATATTTACTTGTTTCTACAACTTGCTCAGTTTGTGACTCAGGGCTGACCATTTGGTATTATTATCACAGCCAACTGAGGGTTCTTTTTCCTAACATCACCTCCCCTCCAGAAGCCTGCAGTTACCTTTAGTTACCTACAGGCCTGACCACTTTCCTCTCCACGTTAACTGATCCGTTGATATCAGTATTGTCCAGATCTAGACTGTAAGACTGTGAGATTGTAAAAGCCAGGGAAGGAAAGCCTCTTCCTGAAGCCAACTCCCCAGCCTGCTGGGTGTCTGGGAAAGGCTGCCTGCAGTAGACCCTCTGCCCCTATCAAGTTACACTACAGAGGGATGACCAGTTTATCCAAAACAAAGGAGCTTTGACCTTTGTCCTTCCAGAAACCAAAGCCATATGATGATAAAATGACTCATTTCTTGGCTCTAAATATGTACTAGCACTTTTTAATCCCAATAGTTTTGAGCTCAGTTTTTTTCTTGTTTACTTTAGTCTTCTTTCTATTGCATATTTTTTACAAATGCAACTCATTCTCCTTTCTTTAAAGTCAACATATTTATTACTTATATTCACAGTACAGCTCACGTACGAATGTACTCATTTCTTTCATTGTCTGTTTGCTTCTCACAGTGACCCCTAATGTTCCAAGTCTTAGAACAGCTTGTCTATTAGTAGCTAAATCTAAGGAGGTCAGTGTTTTTCCATGTGCTCGGAGAATGTTTCCTCTCTGAGACTTTTTTGTTTGTTCAATTTTAACAAATGTATAAAACATCACTTGTAAAAGGTTTGCCATTTTCATTGACTCAAGAGAACCAGTACTATCTTAACATTCAGCACCTAAGCAAGTGTCCTGAACCACTGCTCCAAAGTAGTATTTTCATGTTTTAAAAAGACTAATGGCCCAAGTGTTACTTATTTCATTATGGTGGGATGTCCCAGTTACTCTAATCAAAAACAAGTAAAATCATTTTTTGAATTTTTTGCTTTTAGAAAATATTAACAATAGAAATCCTATAATCAGCATATGTTGTCTCCCATATTATTTAATTCAAAGTTTAAATGAAAGAGAGAAAGCAGAGGTCGATACAGAGGAGATCCACTTCTGATCAGAAAGTGTGTATGTGAGTCAGTTGGGAATCATAAGTAGTATTTAAAAACACAAAAGCTTTTTCTGATTCATGAGACCCTAATAATCCTCGAAAAGGACATATTTATTTGAGTTGTACTAGAACCACCATCCCGGACACCAATGATGTACCATGATCACAACACTTTACAAAACTGGAGGACACAGAGAAAACAAAATTAGCCAGTTCTTCCAACTATCCATAGACCTGAATTTCTTGCCAAAGGTTTGATGGTGGAACTGACATATATATAGTAAGTACAGATTGCAAGAGACTTATTTGATAAACAGTAAATCAAATAAGCAAACAAATGAAGCTCTGGAAAATGTACAAGTCTGGCAAATAAAGATGGCTAGACAAGAATTGGAAGGAGCTGAGAGGAAAGTCCTGCTGCTGGGAACCTGTCTTCAGGAAAAGCAAAGGTTGTTGAATCTCTGGTTCAGGAGCATCCGGGAGCAGGTGGTGCCTGGCAGGCTAACCCCTGCTAACTCTGCATTTATTCCTTTAGCTCTAACTGTACATTAATTCAATAAGCTGCTCTAATAAAATAATGCATTTCCAAAATGCTGAGCTGGCATCTGGGGAGAGGTAGGCATTTTTTATTATTTACTGGGGAATGAATCCTAAAAGAATCTGGCTGAAACCAGATCATGCTGTAGGCTGCTCTGGCCTCCAGGGGTCACCCTTCCCTTTAATGACTATAGAACAATAGTCCTGAGACTCCACCCTGAAGGACTTGCCTCTTTTTAACAATTTCTTGTGGTACGGTTACTGATAAAAACCCAATCATTGCTTAAATACGCTGAAACTTGTGCTGGCTGATACCTTGGTTATCCACAGGCATCTGTCTCTGAGCTATTTCTCCCTCTAATCACACTATAATCTTGCCCCAGTCCAACTTCAGAAAAGCCATTTTCTGATGCCCTCATGCTAATCTGTGCTAAATGAGACACAGGACTCATCTCAAGCTTCCCACGGTAAAGCAGCAGACAAAATGTTTAGCAAAGTTCTGCTACCCACTTGGGGACAACAGGAAAAAAGAAAAACTTTTTGCATGACTTCCAAAGAATGTGAATACCTTCATTGCCATTCCCATCTTCATTTATGGAGATACACATAAGTGTGTATGTACACACATATACACTTCATATCTCACGTTATATTAGCCCACTTCTCTCCCACCTGGAATCAAGGCCCTCAAATCCTCTGTGACCCCCGCAGAGAGGAATATTTATATTTTAAGATGTGCATATGACCACGAGAGAAAATAGCCCTTTGCTTACCTTAACACAGCTATCCTTTTTCATAGCACAAACTTCCTTCTTCAGAATAAAAACTAATCCAGATAAGAGCACAGTGTTTCTTGCCCTATCATTAATTTTCATACAGCAGTGTACACTTAGACGCTGATTCTGGGATGAGTCAATGTAGGAAATCAGGTCACTGTGACTTGAGGGTCCTCAAAATAAAAGGAAATATGTGGAGAGCCAAGTCATGCGTGTGTGGGACAAAGACGAGAATTAGACCATCACACTGGTGGGACTTTATTATGACTAATGCTGCACAGCAGAGCATAGGCAGAACACTAGGAGGCCCAACTATTCAGCAGCCGGGATTATTACTGCATGCCTTCCCTTTAAAAGAGCACTTCTCTTCAGAAGACCAAGGTTGCTGGGGAGGTGTGGACAGGGTGCAGGGCACTGGAGGAGAGGAACCTTAAAAGAAATCCCAGAATTCAACTTTAGTACATTTCTAAGACCTGTCCTGAAGGACAGGGTGATAATTGGTGTCTCTGAAAAACCACTAGAGTTTAAGTATTTGTTCAATTTATTCAGAGCAGGACTCCATGACTAAGGATGAAAATTCCTGTTGCTGAGAGCTTTCATCTCTAACCCAAACTGGAATATTCCACTCATTAAATCAAGGACAACTCTGTGAAGTTAGTCTGGTGATCATGTATAGTTGTATGAACCAGTTCCCCCTGACTTAAGCCACTTCACACGACAAGGACAGTAATATCCTTTGGAAACTTTCTAATGAACCTAATTCTTCACGTATCGATTTTCCAGTGATGCCTTAGCATTCTGTAGAGAATGAAGCCCAGGGCAAAGCCAAGATGTCTCTGAAGCTATGAACAACCCAACATTTTCAATACTTGGGATAACTTTCCTACCTCATGACACAATCACCTTAAGCTACTGATGTTAGCATCAGTGAACTAATGTTCCTCTTTTTAAAGAATTCTTTCATAATAAAAATATTAAGTATATTTCAGAACACAACATCTTTTCTGGGGCCGGATGCCATTGAGCACTGTTATATTGAAATAAATGTAGCTGTGCATTTAAGGGCAAATAAATATTTTAAATGGGGGCCACAAAACAGATGAATATCTGAAAGTAGTCTAAGCCTTGGCTATCAGTCTGATAACTCAAATGACATTTGGGGACAATTTTTCTCTGTTACCATATCGTAAGGAACTATTTAAAACCTCCTTCCTTCGAAGCATGCTGTACTTTTTGTTTAAACTTTGTTTACTGTCCAGCTGTGCCTCTTCATTTACAAGTATTGCATGGAAAATTCTAATTGGTCTCTCTATCCTCATTTTTAAAATAAATATACTCGACTGTGTTAACATTTTATATAAAATAGCCTAGACATGTACAAGTACTGCTAAAATTAAATCATCAATAATCACTATCTGAAATGAATTACATTCCAAAAACCCCAGCTAATGATTTATCTTTTCTTCATGGAACAGATCTCTATCAGATTGATTTATGTAGCAGCCAATCATGTGTTAGTAAACTGCAGCATGCACATGCATCTTTAAGTGATGATAAGCTGTGACTGCCCATTTATTTGTGCAGCGCCAGCCACAGAACAAGAAAGAGAGAAGTCCCAACCTTTTCAAAAGCATCACAGGATGGTCAAATCCTCAAAGAGATGATAATGGTTAACTCTATATCCAGTATCAAAACAACCGATGGAGTACCAACACATGCAAATGTAGTGAACATTAAAACGGTGACATTTGATACAAAGAGTTCTTTCCCTTTGCATGTTTACATTATTTGCTTTGATAGCCAGGTACCTTTTTGCACATTTACATTATCTGCTTTGATAGTAGATGCTTTTGTTAGTTGCTGAAGTGATTGACAACCTCATGCTGCTCTATTTAATTGCCTTTTTTCTTTTTTTTCAATCCAAGGTTCTGTGTTTAGAAGACTCTGTTTCATAAATAAATCCAAAGTGTGTGTGTGCGCCTGTGTATGTGTGAGTACGTATGTGTGTGTGTGTGTGTGTGTGTTGTGTACCTGTGTGTGTGTGTGTGTGTGTGTGTGTGTATGAATTACAGAGGTTTTATTTCTCAAACCTTAACTACTCAGCTACAGCTGTCTCCATATTTATCTGTATTTACAATGCAATTTATCCTCTTCATTCATGTTTTGACTTCTCTGTGCTTAAAGGAATTCATGGGTGCACTTAAGAAAATGAAAGGCTTCTTAAACAGCTCATGATATTTGAAAATGTGTAAAGGTGTTATACATAGCATGTTTTAGCAAATCACATAAATGTTCCTCAGAACTTTTAAGACCTTTATAATTAGTTAATGTGAAATTACTTCTAAGACTTAAATTCACAAAAAAATTATATTTCTCTGAATTTATATTCTAATTCTTGCATTTGTTTCCTAAGTTAAAATCACTAGTAATAATTTTGTGGTTAACAAGATATAACATAAACATCACCGTTAAAGGGTTTGTCACATGAAAACTTTAAAATATTGTTTCATTATTGTGTGATAGACTACAAATAGTCCTGTATTGCTAGAAAACTAATGTTTACATAATCAACTTTAAGTTCAAATAATTAAGTTCAAATAATTATTAAAAGTAAGTTATTCTTGTTGTGATGGTATTATATGTGTTCCCAAAATATATTTCAATATTCTTATTACTCAGCTTGAATTTTACCAACATTTGGATCTCTGTGACAATACAGTGATTATAACACGTCTGTAGGACTTTTTGGTTTCACACTAATGCTGTTTATACTATGGTGACTTTTCTCTGTAGCCTTTATTGGGACTGCAAATCAAAGAACAGTAAAGGGGAAGCCAAAATAGAGACAAATGAGAAAGAAACTAATTTTTAGAACAGGTTTCAGAAATAGAAGTCAAATCAAGTATAAGTGTTCAATTACTACATGAGGTAGGGTGATAGAGGGGGAAAAAAATCCAAAACAACAATAAGAAAAGGCCTTAAAAGGAAATTATCACTGTACCATGCAGCAAGTGCACTCCTACACATCTCTCACCAGTTCTGAGACTGGTCTACAAGACCCTGTCTCAAAAATGAAAAACCAAACAAATCAAACAAACTAACAATTTAAGCCAGGCCTAGTGGCATACCTTTTTAATGCCAGCACACAGCGGACAGAGACTCGTGGATTTCTGAGTTTGAGGCCAGCCTAGTTTACATAGTGAATTCTAGAACAGACAGAACCACAGAGAGAAACACTGTCTAGACAAACAAAGGAGCTTAATAACCCACATTTCTGTTAATTTCTCCATCTGTTAAATGGATATAAATGGTTTATACCTTATTAAAAAAACAATCAATACCAAAGGACTTTTCATAAAGGAAACCAGGACAACTTTCAGCCTGATCTATCCTCAGTCCGCATCTAGTAGCTAGGAAGCCCACTGGAAAAGTGTGTATGGCCAGTGTCTAATGCAACATATAACATGTAAAATGCAAACTACTAAAAGGTAGATCCTAGATATAAGTTAAATACATCATCATAGGAAAGTAAGAAAGGAATAAGGCTGTGGGATAACTCTGAGAAAATCATATTTTGATAATGAAGTCGGAGTGAGAAGACATAGGAAATGACATAGGACAGACAATGAAGAATGGCAAGGGTTCAGCCAAGTAAAGAAACACGCATAAAGAAAAAAAAAAAAAAGCAGCCTAGGCAGAAAGAAAAAGAGAAGCAGAAAGAAAAAAAAAAGAATTCCATTATAGCACGTGCTTTAAGGAAGCACCATGTGTCATCATTAGACAAGGTAAGAAGGTTAGCTATTATATATATATATATATATATATATATATATATATATATATATATATATATATATGTATATGTGTGTGTGTGTGTGTGTGTGTGTGTGTATGTATGTATGTATGTATGTATGTGTATGTATATGTATATATATGTGTGTGTGTGTGTATGTATATGTATATATATGTGTGTGTGTATGTATGTATGTATGTATGTATGTGTATGTATATGTATATATATGTGTGTGTGTGTATGTATATGTATATATATGTGTGTGTGTATGTATGTATGTATGTATGTATGTGTATGTATATGTATATATAGCCTATAAGCAGAAAAGCTACATTCAGAAGGATCTTTCTAGAAGCCACATGAACAATGAGTGGGGCAAGAGAAATATGAAAAACTAGAGAAGAGGAAAAGGAAAAGAAACAACATGAGAAAGCCCAAACATACGATAAGGTGGATGTCACAAGACAAACCCCAATGATTATACAGCAAACGAGTCATAGAGTGCTAACATTTTAGGGTCTAGAGCAAAGACAGATGCACAAATTGAGTTGGTGATAAAAATTTATGCACGAGGGCGCTCAAAGCTGAGCTTCCGAGGCTGATGTAGAATTGTAGTGTGTGGAGGGAAAGCGGGAGTTCCAGCGGAAGAAGATGGGAGGTGAACCACAGCAGGAGGGGAGCTGAGGGACCAGAGGGGAGACATCTCTGCTTTATTCTTTCACATGCTGCTCTCCTTCTTACACTATTGCTCAGCGAATTTGGTAAAATGTTTGGTTAGTTTGGACACCAGGAAGACACTCTGGGGTCTATTTCCTTAAATTAAACCATATAACCAAGATGTTTGCTGCTGATCAGACTACACCAGGTTGTTTCTCTGCTGTAACTACAAAGAGAAGATATGCTGGAAGAAAATGTGCCCACAATCCACTTTGCCAACCTGCTGAAGGCATTTCTTATATTCATATTGTATCAAACCCTCCATATTTGTGCATCCTTAACAGATAACTGGGAGGGAGTAGATTTATTTAAAAACATTTTTAGAATGTGTTTCTGAGATCTGTCTATCTGCTGGAAGTGTCTGGATGTGGCCTGCATGTTGGACAAGAGAAGTCAGTGGAGTCCACAGCTCATGTTTCCCTGGCATCACTACATGACAGATCTGAAAGGAAAAAGCAACATCTGGAACAAATGCTGTGGTGTCAGGTCTCCTCCGTGGGTATCCAGACACCTCTGGTTACCATCTGGAGAGGAAGTCCAAGTTTCCCCTTGGGTCTCAGCATGTCAGACAGGAAGAGAAAAGCAAAGCCTGAGCTGAGCATGTCCAGTCAGAGTGGGGTAAGTACCTAGTCAGAATGGAGCAAGTACCTAGTAACCAAGGGGCAGAAGAAAATAAACACCCTCTTTAGGAGTCTTAAGCACTTATAGGCAAAGTCCTTCTCTGTGGCAGTCTCTAGTGAAGCAGCTCTCAATGAACCTTGCTTATTCACATTCCTTTATTGAGGGTTGATGTGAACACATACACTTTATTCAAGAACAACTAGGAATTAAGCACCAATTGAGGGAAGGAATAAGAATACTTAGGAAGGGAAGGTCATTGGCTGAGGGCTCAAGGCTATCTAGATACCTCATTAGCATGCAGAAGAATTCCATTCCAGGTACAGAGACAGGTAGGAAGTGGCTTCACTGACATTCTCAAATCTCGTATCCTGGAGTGTAAACTCATTCAACTTGGCTGATTTTTATGCATATCTGGTATCTTGCACAGTTCAACATGCACTATAGATCTACAATATTCTTGTTGATATAAAATGATCTGTCATTATTGGTTTATCAAAAACTAAGAGACCTGTTTGGTATATCCATAAACATTATTAAGAATAGTCCTAGTTTTAAAAGACAGGTGAGAACTATTTCTTTAGTCCCCCAAATTTAGTTTTTATTTTGCTATATATGTATGTATAGATGAATGGATGGATAGATGGATGGATGGATGGATAGATGGGTGGATGGATGGATGGATGGATGGATGGATGAATGGGTGGATGGATGAATGAATGCTTTTTTAACTTTTAAGATTATAATATAAATATGACATTTCTCTCTCCAAACTTCTAATATATGTTCTCCCTGGTTTCCTTCAAATTCATTGATGTCCTTTCAAACAATTATTGCATGCATTCATATATATATATATATATATATATATATATATATATATATATATATATTCCTAAATATAACCTGC
Source organism: Micromys minutus (assembly GCF_963924665.1). Taxonomy (NCBI): domain Eukaryota; kingdom Metazoa; phylum Chordata; class Mammalia; order Rodentia; family Muridae; genus Micromys; species Micromys minutus. Next base: position 3,620,365 of record NC_137980.1, on the reverse strand, counting down.
TCTGTCCCATCCAGGTTATTTTTATGTATGATTTAGTGCTGACCACTTGGCACTGGGAAGGTAGAACAGGTCTGTCAAATTTTTCTTCAAAAATAACATAGAGTTTTCAAATTGAGAATTTGTTTCAAAATAATGAACTTATTGCTACAACCTTTAGAATAAGTGTAAAGCATATACTAGAAATACACTTAGCTCTATGAATAAGTTTTATGTTTTATATGATTTTATATGTAAGGGAATTAAAATTAAACATTTAATTTGTATGTAACACAGAATTTAAGATATTTGAGGTCACATAATAAGTAGTAAACAATTAAAATTTTGACTAAGGAATAAAATGAAAAGTATATATATATATATATATATATATATATATATGTACATACATACATATATGTATGTATATATCTTATTTGAAGTACTTTGAAGAGTCTCAGGGATTCAGATTCATTAATACTCCCAAAGAAGTTTCTTTTTTTCTTATTGGATAGTCTTTGTATTTATATTTCAAATATGCCCTTTTCCCTGCTCTCATCCCTCCTCCTCTTCCCCTGGCTTACATGAAGGTGCTCCCTCTCCCAACAAGCCATTCCCAACGTAGTGCCTTGGCATTCCCCTACACTGGGAAAATGAGCCTTCACTGAACCAAAGGCCTCTCCTCCAAATGATGCCAGGCAATGCCATCCTCTGCTACATAGGCAACTAGAGCCATGGGTCTCTCAATATGTGCTCATTAGTTGGGGTTTTAGTCCCTGAGAGCTCTGGAAGGTTTGATTGGTTGATATTGTTGTTCTTCCCATGGGATTGCAAACCCATTCAGCTGCTTCAGTCCTTTCTCTAGCTCCTTTATTGGAGTCCCCATGTTCAGTCTGATGGTTAGTTGCAAGCATCCTCATCTATATCAGTATGACTCTGGTAAAGCCTCTGAGGAGGCATTCATATCAGATTCCTGCCAGTAAGCACTTGTTGGCATCAGCAATAGTGCTTGGGTTTGGTGGCTCCATGTGGGATGAATCCCCAGGTAAGCCAGTCTCTGGATGATCTTTTCTTCAATTCCTGCTCCTCTATTTGTTTCTTGTATTTCTTCTTGTGAGTCTTTTGTTCTCCTTTCTAAGAAGGACTGAGGCATCCATATTCTGTCCTTTCTTCTTTTTGAGCTTCATAAGTTGTGAATTGTTTTTTTGGTATTCCAGCTTTTTGGGCTAATATCTGTTTATCAGTGAGAATATATCATGTGTGTGCTTTAGTAACTAGATTACCTGACTCAGGATGTTAGCAGTTTCAATTCCCTAGGTAAGAAAGTCAAATGTTGTAATACATTAGTATTTCCTTATGGCCAACAAGGACCAATTACAATTCCTGAAAATGAAGAGTGATAGCAGTGAGCTGGGAGTGATGGAGGACAGGGACATAGGGTAGGGGTTTGTGGACAGGTAACCAGAAAGGAGGATATCATTTGAAATGAAAAAAATAAAAAGATCAATAAAAAAACTTTCCCAAGATCCTTGATAAAATACCTTCTTCACCTGTCAGAGGCAAAGCACTCCCTTTTGCATATAATGCTATTGTCTCCATCACTGATGGGTTGGCTTGTTTTCCTCAAGACTATGAAAACTAAACAGCTGAATACTGGTAATCCAAACTGAGTTATACTTGAGCGGCCTTTGCAAACTCTAGGTCAATCAGAAATCCACACTTTATTCAGTGTTATGTTCTCACGTATTCTACATAAGCCTCCTGGTATAAAACCCACTATCTAATCACCTTTGCATATTACACTACACCTTACTATTGGGGATTTTCTTACCTAAAAGGGAAGAACCAATCACTTTTGTTTAAGGCATTTTTCTGGTACAAAAACTAAGAAGTTCCTCCATTCTTGGTTCTCTGAAATTCTTCTCTTAATGTTGTGTTACAGTGCTTCACTGAAGCTTAGCTATTTAGACCTCACTATGGCTTTGAATATTTCTTCTCCCCCTCCCTCTATTCCTTCCAAGTACCTACCAATCTCTACCTCCTGTAATTGTTTTGCTCCTCCTTATAAACACTTTGCTCTTATTCTTCTTGAGATTGAAATGGTGTATAAGATGTGTCTTGGTTATTGTGAGCTTTTTTCCTAATATATACTTATAGTGAATACATACCATGTGTGCTCTTTTGTGACTGAGTTACCTCACTCAGAATTTTCTAGTTCCATTTGCCTAAAAATTTCATGAAGTACTCCACTGTATGACTGTACCACACGACTTTCTATGTCCACTCTTCTGTTGAAGGGCATTTGGATTGTTTCTAGCTATCCTGGCTTTTTGTTATTCCAAATAAATTTGCAAATTGCTCTATGAAAAATTCAGTTGTAATTTGGATGGAGATTGCATTAAATTTGTAGACTGCTTTTGACAAGGTGATCATTTTTTACTATATTAATCCTGTCAATCCATAAGAATGGGAGATCTCCCTGTCTTCTGAAATCTTCTTCACTCTCTTTCTTCAGAGTCTTAAAATTCTTGTAATAAAGATCTTTAACTTGCTGGGTTAGAGACACACCTATATATTTTACATTATTTGGGACTTTTGTGAAGAGTGTTGTTTCCTTAATTTCTTGCTCAGCCTATTTATCCTTTGAGTAGAGGAAGGCTACAAATTTGTTTGTTAATTTTTTTATTCAGCCACTTTGCTGATGTTCTTTATCAGCTGTAGAAGTTGTTTGGTCAAATTTTTGGGGTTACTTAAGTATACTATAATATCATTTGCAAATAGTGATATTTTTATTTCTTTCTTTCTAATTTGTATCCCTTTGACCTCATTTTGTTTTCTAATTGCTCTAGCTATGATTTCAAGCACTGTGTTGAATAGGTAGAGAGAGACGGGGCATCTTTGCCTAGTCCCTGATTCTAGAGTGATTGCTTCAAGTTTTTCTCTACTTAGTGTGATGTTGGCTACTAGTTTGTTGTATAATTGCTTTTACTATGCTTTTGCATAAGCCTTGGATTCTTGATATTTCCAAGACTTTTAACATGAAGGTGTGCTGAATTTTATCAAATGCTTTCTCAGCAGCTAATGAGATGATCATGTGTTTTGTTTGTTTGTTTGAGTTTGTTTATATAGTAGATTATGTTGGTAGATATTCATGTATTGAACCATCCCTACATCCCTGAGAGATGATGCATACTTGATCATGATGAATGATCCTTTTGATGTATTCTTGAATTTGATTTGCAAAAATTTTAATTGAGTATTTTCACATAGATATTCATAAGAGATATTGGGCTGAAATTCTCTTTCTTGTTGGGTCTTCGTATTGTTTAGGTAAAAGTGTAATTGTGGCTTCATAGAACAAATTTAATATAGTCTTTTTCTGTTTCTATTTTTGTAGAATAATTTGAAGAGTATTGGTATTAGGTTTCTTTTGAAGGTCTGATAAGATTCTGCACTAAATCCATCTGGACCTGGGCTTTTTTTGGTTGGGAGATTTTGATGACTGTTTCTATTTCTTTAGAAGTTTTGGGACTGTTTAGATGGTTTGTCTGATCTTAATTTAATTTTGGTACCTGGTATCTGTCTAGAAAATTGTCCATTTTTCAAGATTTTCCATTTTGTTGAGTATAGCTTTTGTAGTAGGTTCTGATGATATTTTGGATTTCCTCAGTTCTATTGTTATGTCTCCCTTATCATTTCTGATTTTGTAAATGTGGATACTGTCCCTGTGCCCTCTAGTTAGTCTGATTAGGGAGTTACCTTGCTGATTTTTTCAAATCTTTTTTCAAAATCTCAAAATTTGTTCACATTTTTTTCAAATTTTTCAAAAATCAAAAATCAAAATTTTTGATTATTTCCTGCCTTGTACTTCTCTTGGGTTTATTTGATTTTTTTTTCTAGAGATTTCAGGTGTGCTGTCAAGTTGCCTGTCAGGTTGCTCATGTATGCTCTTTCCATTTTGTTTGTTTGTTTGTTTGTTGTTTGTTTGTTGGAGACACTCAGAACTATGAGTTTTACTACCAGTACCGCTTTCATTGTGTTCCATAAGTTTGGGTATGTTCTGCTTTCATTTTCATTAAATTCTAAAAAGTCTTTGATTTCATTCTTTATTTCTTCCTTGACAAAGTTGAGTAGAGTGTTGTTAGGCCTTTGACTCTCCTGTATTATTATGTTGGAAGATCAATAAGATTACTCACCCTTTCTTGCTTCAGCTTTTTAAGCATACTTATTATAGACTTTCCTCCCCAAATAGCTCTGTGTATTATAAAACCTCCTTAGCTTTTTTTTTTACCTATGTGACAAAAGAATAAATGCATAGGATAACACTTTTGGGACTTAATGCTAAGAACAAAAGGAATCTATGCTGGATGAAATAAATCAATACATTTTTCAGGCTGTTTGGATGTAGTTGACACAGAAGTGCACATGTAGCCGAAATTTTACCATTTTATAACACTCCTTCTTTAACTTTAGAGGGCCATAACAATAACATTATAATTGCAGTATTTTATTTCCTTCTTACATGGATTGGACCTATAAAAGTTACCATTAAGTGTTTTCCAGCTTTTTGAAGACTCTGGTTTACTCACCTCCTATGTATTCTCTTCCTTTTATAGCACCTTTTGTCTCTGCTGTAATACTCTTTTACTGTTTAGGATTAATTGAGTTTTTGTTGTTGTTTCTGGTTTTGTTTTTGTAATTGAGAAAAGTCTAAGAAGTCAATGTATTGCAATCAAATAGATGATTTTGAAGTTAATGAAAATCAATCAACACTATGATTTTATATTCTCTTGTTTCCTAAAGGAGGAAATCGTCTTAAGTAATTTTGGTCATCTTTTCTGCTATTGATTAAATGGTACATGTTTTAATGTGTTTATATCACATTTTATATGAAAAAATTGCATCATTCTCATTAACTGAACTTAGAGTTGTATTCAATATATTATTTATTTCAGAAGGGAATTTCACAGAAATCATGTAGTTTTAAAGTTGTACGTATTGTTTATTTAACTACTTGAAAGAAACAAAAAAATGTTTTCTTAAAGAAGAAAAAGTTAGCTTTTTAATCTACTCATGCTCCCTCTGTGACAGTGTGTTCCAACTGAGAAATGGGACAAACAAAAAGTACTTTATGATTTTTTTATGTGGCTGGAGAACTATAAACATATCTTCTGTTCAGCTTATAATTTTTCAAGCTTTGACATTCTTTTATCTCCATCTGATTGGACACTTCTCAACTCTTATCTTACAAAGTTACACAATTGGGTATTAACAGAGGGAAAAGTAACATAAATTATTTAGAAAGTCCAATTGCTTTGCACATTTCTATGGGAAGTCATCTCTCATTATCCTTATTTATTCTTTGTAAAATGTCAATGTTTATTAGCTCTGGAAAAAATACATTTTTCTGCCAATATTAATGGAAAAGTTACATGCATGCTATCTGCAACACATACTTATAATAAGAGACTTTCTGAAATGTTGTGTCTTAAATGTTGTATGTGAGTGGTATTTAAATGCTGTTCAATTCTATTATAACAATTTCTTTTACACAATGTTAATAACTTGAACCACAATCATTAAATTGCTTTTAAACACTAAAATTTTATGCAACTAGACAGAGCTATCATTACTTCTTTAGTTTAGTTATATGTTAGATAAAATGCTTTCTGTATTTTATGTAATTTTTATTCTAAAAATCATTAATATTACAATGAAATTTCTACATGCTCTGAACTATAATATTTGGAAGCATTAGGAAAGGACTATTTAGAATTTTTGAATAGCAAAAAATAAAGTGTATGTTTATTTGTGCAAGTTCTTGGGTATTAGGAGTATAATGTGATTTTTATATCTACTTATCAAAAGAATGCAATAAAATATTAAAGAAAGAGCCAAAGAACAAGACAAATACTTTTTTTAAATTCCTATGTTGATTAATTTCATAGTCTCTTTTCTTCCTTTGGTGTTAGTTATTGACTTTAAAAATGTGATGTGTATATGATGTGTTAAGTAGAAAAATAAAGTGGTAGATTCCAACATTAAAGATGATTCATGTATAGAGGAGTATATGGATTGCATCTTGGGTAATCTGAGCTTTTGGATTAATATCCACTTATCAGTGAGTGCATACCATATGTGTTCTTTTGTGACTGGGTTACCTCACTCAGATTACCTAAGATATAATCCAGAGACCACATGAAGCTCAAGAAGTTGAAAGACCAAAGAGTGGTTGCTTCCATCTTTCTTTAAAAAAGGAACAAAATATTCATAGGAGGAAATACAGAGACAAGGTTTGGAACAGAGACTGAAGAAAAGGCCATCCAGAGACTGGCCAACCTGGGGATCATTCTCATACAGACACCAAACCGAGACAACATTGCAGATGCTAAGATGTTCATGCTGACAGGTGCCTGATACAGTCTGAGAAATACAGAGGCAGATTCTCTCAACCAACGATTGGAGTGAGAACCAGGTCCCCAAAGGAGGAGTTAGAAAAAGGACTGAAAGACCTGAAGGGGTTTGCAACCCTGCAGGAATACCAACAATATCAACCAACCAGACCCTCCAGAGCTCCCAGAGACTAAACCACTAACCAAAGAATATACATGGAGAGACCCATGGCTCCAGCAAAATATGTGGCAGAGGATGGCCTTTTCATGCATCAACAAGATGAGAGGTCCTTGGCCCTGTGAAGGGTCAATACCCCAGTATAGGGGAATGCCAGGGCAGGGAGATGGGAGAAAGTGGTTAGGTGAGAAACACTCTGATAGAGGCAGAGGGAGGAAGATGGGATGAAATATTTCAGAGGGAAAATTGGAAAATGGAATAACATTTGAAATGTAAGCAAAGAAAATATCCAATAAAAGAAAATATTTCAATAAAAGTAGCATATATTATGTATATTTAAACATGAATTAACAGTGACTGTTTTGAGGAGTTTGTTTTTTTTTTATTTTATGTCTAGTCATTGAAATAAAACAAAATCCTGAAGATTGTTGTAGACACTTGCTTGAGTTTTCTTCATATCATTGCAAAAGAGGGAGCAAAAAAGGTAAGTGCCAGAGAACCAAAAAGTCTGCTGTGAGATTGTGTCTCTTACATAACCTTGGTATTTCAACAGTAAAGTTACCTAAACAAGATCTGAACAAGAAAATATCAAAAAAAAAACACACTAAAATGAAAAATAGAACCTTCATGGGGATTGGACTCAAGACAAAAAGCTACAGGTAAATGTAAAGATGCTGAGGGAAGGAAAATCTGTCTTCTTCTAGCTAAAAACTCTTAAAATGGTTATTTAGTACCAGGTAGTCAACGTTGAAATCATATACTTGATAGCAACACAAAACAGACTCATTAGGTTGTATTTGAATATACAGTAGATTCTCAATTCACAAACCCTCTACACAATAAAATTACATCCAATAGACAAAGATAGAAACCGCCCTTCCTTATAAGATAAAGACCTATAGAATCTCTTTAAATATTTATATTTACCTATGTCCAACTACAGCCACCAAGACCCAAGTCTGCTTTCTCAGGCTCCATCTTGATTTCTCCTCCAATCCTTGTTTATTTTCCAGTTTTCCTATCGTCTCATGGCCTACCTCTCCACTGTCCAATCATGTATTACCTTAACATAAATCTACATAACTATATAAGGGGCGAAAAGCAATTTGATAGATGATTTTTATTTGCTGTGCTCAGTCAGAATAGTGAATTCCAAATACTTGACTAGAGGGCTATAATAATTGATTGTAGAGGCAAGTATATGATTAGGACCATCTCTCCTTTTGTAAGACAACTACTTGATTTCTAATGGTTAAAGTGAAATGATTGACTTTACATGGGCAATTGACTTAAGAACATCCAGTGTAATGTCTGCATGTAGAAAAAGCAAATAGATCCATCATTTATCACAAAACTCAAGTCCAATGAGTCAAAGGCCCCAAATAAAACCGGTTTCACTGAATCTGATAGATAAGAAATTACAGAATATCCTTTAGTGAATAGGCACAGAATACAACTTTCTAAACATATCACCAATAATAACAGCACTGCAATCAAAATTAATAGAGAAGACCTGATGAAACTGAAAAGTTTCTGTAAGACAAAGGATGACATCAAGTAGACAAAGCTTTAGGACAAAGAATGGAAGATGATCTATACCAACTCCACATCAAACAGAGGACTAATATCCCAATAATATAAAAAATACAAGAAACAAAAATCAATGAAATGATTCTTAATGATAATCTACTATACTCCTATATCAGTGCCTTGTCCCATCATAATCAGAGAGGTTCCTTCTAGTGGCAAATGGGAATGGCTACAGTGACCCACAAGACATTATGTCTCAATTTGATCCTTCCCCTCAAATTTCAGGAAATCACAAAAGGGGGAGTAATAAGGTTTCAGGAGTCAGAGAGGATACAAGACACCAGGATAACATTGCCTATTGATAGCCAACAGAGTGGGGGGAGATCTTTACCAACCCCACATCAGATAGAGACCTAATATCCAAGGTATACAAAGAACTCAAAAAGCTAGACACCAGAGAATTAAACAACCCTATTAAAATGGGGTACAGAGCTAAACAAAAAGTTCTCAATTGAGAAATATCGAATGGCTGAGAAGCATCCAAGGAAGTGCTAGACATCATTAGCCATCAGGGAAATGCAAATCAAAACAACCCTGAGATTCCACCTCACACCAGTAAGATTGGCCAAAATCCAAAACTCAGATGACAACAGATGCTGGTGAGGACGTGGAGAAAGAGGAACACTTCTCCACTGTTGGTGGGGTTGTAAACTGGGACAACCACTCTGTAAATCAGTCTGGCAATTCCTCAGAAAATTGGACATAGTACTACCTTAAGACCCAGTTATTCCACTTCTGGACATTTACCCCAGAGACACTCCAACATACAACAAAGATACATGCACCACAATGTTCATAGCAGCTCTATTTATAATAGCCAGAAGCTGGAAAGAACCCAGATGTCCTTCAGTAGATGAATGGATACAAAATTTGTGGTACATTTACACAATGGAGCTATCAGAAACAATGACTTTATGAAATTCTTAGGAAAATTGATGCATCTAGAAAATATCATTCTGAGTGAGGTAACCCAGTCACAAAAGAACAGAAATAATATTCAGTCACTGATAATTGGATACTAACCCCAGAAATCTCTGAACACCCCAGAAACAACTCACAGACTGTGTGAAGTTCAAGAAAAGAAAAAGAAAAGAAAAGAAAAAACCATTATGTTTACACCTTACACACCAAGAAAACTTTGACTAATTCCAGGTTACATCCTGTTTTACATGTACTTTATGTTCATTGTAACTAGTAAGATCTTAATGCACACTATCAAACCTTAAAAAAAAAAGCCAAGCAATGACAAAACCGTATTCGTATACTTTTATGAAAAATGCTTAAAATTTGTACATTTATCTTTGTTTTTTAAAATAAAGTTCCTCAGGTGGGGAAAAACATTGCCTATTGAATCAAATAAGCAGCAATCTACGTCTATGTTCATGGAGATAAAAGCAGCAATCACAGGGTCTTCATGTGTTATGGGTGTTAGCTTGGTGCTTTTGTGTGACTCTAACAGTGGGAGTGAGTGTGTCTCAGACTCTTTTGCCTTCTCCTAACACCCTTTTTCTTCTTATTGGGTTGCCTTGTCCAGTTTCAGCATGAGGGAAATTACTTTGTCTTATTGTATTTTGTTTTGTCCTATTTGGTTGTTGCTTTTGTAAGCCTGCTCTTTCCTGAAGAAAGACAGAGGGAAAGTAGATACTGGGGAGAGGGCAAGTGAAGGAAATCAGGTAGAAGTGAAAGAAGAAGTTGTTGTCAGGATATATTGAGTGAGAGAAGAATCTATTTTCAATTAGAAGTGAAGGGAAGTAGACACATGTACAAATGTGAATTTATACCACTTCTATGTAAATCAATAAATCAGTTCTTCAGAAAGTTGATAAACAATCTACCCGAAAATTCAGGTATATCACTCTTGGAAATAGACCCAAAGTATATTCTGGTATACCACAAAGATTCATGTCCAAACGTGTTCATTGCTGCCCTAAACATAATAGCCGGAAATGTGCAACAACATATATGGATCTCATTGGAAGAATAGAGAAAGAAAATATGGTACATTTACACAATGGAATATCACCCAGCTGTTATGAAAATGACATTAAGTAATTTACAAGTAGATAGATGAAATTAAAAAATCATCCTCAATGAGGTAACTCAAAAAAAGGAAAATAAGGCAAGTATTCACTTATAAAGGGACATTAGCTATTACCAAGCAAGAATTTGTAGACCAAGAGAGGTTAGGTAAAGTAGAGGGATCTACAGGTATTCAGCATTCTCTGGGGACAGAAAAATAAGAGATTTAATGAGTGGACTGGTGTCAAGTAGAGATCAAGTGTGAGACTGGGTGGTTGGAGAAAGTTCAGAGAGAGTGGGGGGAAGAGAGAGGGAGGAAGGGAGGAAAGGAAGGAGGGAGGGAGGGAGGGAGGGAGGGAGAGAGAGAGAGAGATGGAAATACAGACAAACAGACAGACAGACAGACAGAGGGGGCATGAAAATCAGAAGGCATTTGTGAATGATGTGGAAATCAGTATGGAAGCTTCCTGGAATCTATGAAGGTGCTCACAATAAGGAAACCTAGAAAAGGAAGATTCAAGGTTTCAACTGGCCATCTCTTGTAACCAGGTTAAACTTCCTGTGATAGGACTAGGTTACATTCAATTAAATTGTTGAGGTTTCTGTTAAAATTCCACAACAAACCTGGTTGTTGTTTAGACAAAATGTTACTCTCCAAAAATTGACAGCTATGGTTGGGGGTGACAGGAGCCTTTTCTAGGACAATACCCACATAACTCATTGAACATGGAGAAGTTGAGCTGTTTGTTGCCCACATAGAACTCTCAGTTTTTTTTAGTCTAGTCTCTTTGGTGGAAGAAGATTCCTTGTAGGCCACTGAATGAGAAAAATGGATACCAATGCAGCCACAAAATCTTTGACTTCCAATCTTTCAGGCCTACAGAATATTATAGGACAATGGTGACACAGAACTTGTTGATATAGCCAGTCAATGTCTGCTTTGTCCTAAGGCCTACTCCATGAGAAGGAAGTCACATCAAACACTGCCTGAGTAACCAAAAACCAGAGACTGAATAGCCAGGAGACCTAGTGTCAAAACAAACAATACTAGAGAAAAATCAATAAAGTTATCACTAATTATATTCTGCTACACTCATAGTTCAATAACTAATTCAGTCGTCAGAGAGGCTTCCTCTGGCAGCAGATAGGAACAGATACAAAGACCCACAGCCAGACATTATGGGGAGAGTCTAATTAGAGGTCTTTATTAATCTTTCCATTCTGAGCTCAGGGAGTCTCGTGGTAGAGGAGTGAAAAAGATTATGAGATTCAGAGGGCATAGAGGACATCAGGAGATCAAGGCTCTCTGAATTAACTAAGCAAGGCATATATAAACTCTAAAGGACTAAAGCTATAAGCACAGGGCTTACAAGGGTGTGAATAGATTATAGCTATTAGCTGAGCATTATTAAGGGAACACTCAGTGGGTGAACTAATGGGTCCCTGACTCGAGACTAATCTTGGGACTCTTATTCCTGTTTATTGCCATGTACAATTTGATCTTGCACCTTTCTTCTTCATCTTACATTTTATTTTGTTCTGTTTGGTTGTAACCTCTCAGAAACCTTTTCTGAAGACGTTATCTCTGAGAAGCCATTAATTATTTTTTCTTATTTTCTTTTATTGTTTTTTTTAAAGTACATTTCAAAGGTAATAATGATTTCCCCTCCAGAAATACCCTATCCCATTGCCTATCCCCTTGCTTTGATGAGGCTGTTACTCCACCCACTCACCAACTCTCTCCCACCTTGCCACCCTGGCATTCCTCTACACCGGGACATTGGACTTTCACAGGAACAAGGGCCTCTCCTCCAATTGATACCCAACAAGGCCATCCTCTGACACACATGCAGCTAGAGCCATGGGTCCCTCCATGTGTGCTCATTGGTTGATGTTTTCTGTCTTCATTCCTCTCTTGAAGGACATCTGGGTTCTTTCTAACTTCTGGCAATTATGAACATAGTAGAGCATCTTTTAGGTGTATGGCCAGGAGTAGCATACCTGGGTCCTCCGGTAATACTATGTCCAATCTTCTGCAGAACCATCAGACTGATTTCCACAGTGGTTGTACCAACTTGCAGTCCTATCAACAATGTGGGAGTGTTACTCTTTCTCTATATCCTTGACAGTATCTGCTGTCACCTAAAGTTTTGATATCAGCCATTTTTACTGGTGTAATGTGGAATCTCAGGGTTGTTTTGATTTGCATTTCTCTGTGCTGCTTGGCCATTTGAGACTTCTCAGATGAGAATTCTCTGTTTATCTCTGTAGCTCATCTTTAATAGGTTATTTGGCTATTTGGCATCTAACTTTCATAAATCACTATCATCTTCTTCTCAAGCATTAATTCATAAATAATTATTATAAATTATAAAATAAGCATTAAAAACAAATATGAAATTGAAGCAAGTATTATTTGAGATTCTTTCTATGCATAGAATTATGTTATCTAACTAACTAATATTATGATATTAGTTAATATCAGCAGTGTTCCTAAATTAGATATTAAAATTCAACTGGACTAGAATTCACAATGTTCTTCTAGTTGGCTACCATGTAGGATGTACACTAAGAATTTACTATTGACATTTCAAAAAGCACTGAAAAAATTTGATACATAGTATGAGTTCTGGATTTGTAAATTACCATCATGCTGAATCATTCTCAAAAAAAAGTATCAATGTTTGATTATGGATTGTTTCTGAAGACTGTATATTATTCTTCACATCTATGTTCATATATATATGTACAAAAATTTTGTGTGAAGTGGAGTGTATGTAGTCCACATACATCTCCAAGTAGCAAATAGTCAGAAAATTTAGACTTGCTTCATTTTTTGAGGCAATAATTGCATGATTTCAGCATTTTTCTCCTACCAAACCTTCCCTCTGAACACTCTTTAAAATTCATAGTAAATACAAATAATTTTCAAATTTGTTCTAGCTTTGCAGGAAATACCACTTACAAAATAACAAGATCCTGATTTCTTGTGTTTATTTGTTGGTTAAAAACTGTGTGTAACCTCAGAAGACAGCAGTAGGTGATTAGTATGGACTTCCTACTCTGCAAGTCAACTGCCATCAAAGGAAAGCTCAGAGTCACAATGACTGGTGAGCAAAGGGTGTGAGGGAAACCAATAGAGACATAGGCTACAGAACAGTGGGGGGAGAAGCAAAGCCTCTTGATCACAAGCAATGACACTACTGTGAAGCACCACCAGAGGCTACAAGGAAAAACTGTTATTTTATAGGGAGCCACAGGAGTACACACTAGCATGTCACAAAGAAAAATGGGGTGACTCACACTAGAAATAATTTCACACTGCCAAAATAGTAAGCACATAAGCAGGATTGCTGACAGAAAAGGGATTTCCCACCAGCAGCTTCTGGACTCAGAAAAGACTACATCACTCATGTTCTGAGAGGAACCTGTCTGCAGGGATCATTTGGTCTTATGATGTACATTGATACACATGGCTCAACTTACCTTCAGCTCCACCATCTGTGGATCCAAACCCAGATTGCTCTCTCCACCTAGTTAGGAAGTCAGGAACAATGACTGTATAGATTCTATAGCAGAGTAAAAGGTGGGGAGGTAACTAATGTCCTATCTCCTTTAAACTCTTTTACTTTATGATATATTTGGAAAGTGACAAATAGGAATGTTTTAGAGTGAGGGTCAGGAAGCTGGATGGCACTCTGATCAACTAGAAGCATGATGCTTTGCTGACTGCCTCAAATTACACATTAATCAATTTTCAGGTACTATAACAAAATATAAGTGATATCAAAAGATAAAGGTTTCTGTTGATTCCTACGGTTTTAAGTTCAGGACCTGTTGGTTCCACCGATTTTGGGTCTAATTGAAGCCTTATGTCATGGCAGATGTGTGCTCTATAGCCACTGTAAGCACTTCACAGTTCAGAAGTTAAGTAAGCAGGGAAGTGAAGAGGCACCATGGTCCCACTGTTTATTAAAGGCATGTTCCAAGTGACTACAAAACTTTTATAGGTCCCCAACTGCTTAAAGTGTCATCAAATTCTAGTACTGTCAAGCTGAAACTAAGCCTTGGCAGATGGGATCATTCCTGCTCTAAATTCTAGAATACCCTAACATGAATAATGGCTATTGAGTTCCATTGCTTTGTGAGTTCTCTTTTGCAGTTCTATTTTATTCTTTAAAACAATGTAACTGCTTCTTTAATTCATGCATTGATTCAACAAATATTTTAACCTTCTTGTTGCCAGTCAACGGGTATTTATTTTATTGGTGAGCAATACATAAGAGGTTTCTGCCTAATTACAGGTTACATTGGTGGCTTTTCTATTGCTATAATAAAGTATTGCAACCAGTGAAGGTTACAGTACTGAGAGTTTATTACAGTGTAGAGATTCAAAAGGACCAGAGACCATCACCATCAATGGTAGCATGTATAATTGGTGATCAATTCACCTGAGAGCTCAGAGCTCACATCCTAACCTGAAAGAGAGGAGACCATGAACTGAGAAGGGTGGGAGTTTTAAACTTCAAAGCTCACCCCCAGTGATATATTTCCTACAGCAAGCCTAACTACTGAGGACCAAGGATGAAAATGCCATACAGAACAACTAAGTAGGTAGTGTTTGGATTCAAACTACCACAAAGTCACAGTTCAGAAAGATAGGAAATTTAAAGAAACTGTTATAAAAATTATGTCTGATAAATGTTGTGAATAAATACTAGCACCCCCCCAAAGTATTCCTTGTTTAAATTAACTTTCCTTGTTTTTATTGTTCCATGATGCAGCACAAGGACATACTTTGGATGCAAATTTCATATGTTCAACTAATGCATATACTGTCGCTGAAGGCAATTATAAGAATAATTCATGTGTGATATTCCCAACATAATAATATTTTATTTTTAAATAACATTTGTAAATTTTCAAAAAGTAGTAACATTTTAAGAGATACAAACAACTTAAGGGTAGCAGGTTTTCAGATAAGTGCTGTGGTTTTAAAAGTATGTGGCAAACATTTCTTATAGGTCAGGATAAAGTTGATCCTGATTCAGAAGTCCTACTTATCTTGATACAAATTCTAAAATCCTTTCCTGCTTTCTTCTGCTTAGGCTTGGCACTTATGAAGCTACAAGAAACTCTCAGGTATTTCAGAGGCCAAAGAGAAAAACTAAAGCTATGTATCAAAATATTCTGTTACTTCCATTTCTTCTGTTCTGGAGAATAACTGATTTTTCTCACATGATCAGTATTTTTCAAAATAAAATCTGTGTACACATTGTAAACTGAGGACTTCCTTAGTTGGCATTTCAAGTGCTGATACTGGTATTTATTGAGACAAAGAACTAATGCCTGGTAATATAGCAGACCTTCAACTCCAATCTTAAAACTTTGACCAATACTGTACATCTGCATTTAGGTTTTCTTAAACAATGATATAAGCCTGATGCATGAACAATTGCCTGGATTTATCTGTGTTACAGTAGCTTGCATTGTACTACTGTTTACCACATCAGATTTCAATAATAGGGTTGTTTGGATGCCTCTGGCAGAATAAAAACCTGAAGGAGAATTCTACAGGCAGTGTTTTCCTTCTGGGTGTCAGACACTGTTACATGGTGTGCTGGAAGAAGAACAACAGAGTCTTGAACAAATGCTGTGATTTCCATTCTCCTATCTGTATCTGAATCTACCAATGGTGCACTGTCTGGAGAGGAAGTCTGGAAAGGGGTTAATAATCTATGTTACCCTTTCTGAATGTCTACATACCAGGAAGGAAGGGCCTGGTCCCATTGGGTCCAAATGCTAATATTAGACAGGCAGGAGAAGAGGAAAGCCCTTTTCAAGAATCTTAGGAGTGGATTTTTTGAGTGAAGGCCTTCCCTGGGCAATCTTTAATGAAGCAGCTCTCAGAGATCATTCTTGCTTGTTCATACTGGTGGTGATTATGGACACATAACTTTATTCTGAGTGAACCAGGGATTATATACTTCTTGTGAGAAGAGCATGAGACTACCCAGGAAGGGAAGGTCATCGGCTGAAGGCTAGGCTATATAGATACCTCATTAGCATGGTAGAAAAACTCCAGGTGCTATGCTACTTGACTGACTGCTCATGGTTTCCTCAGACGCAATCAGTGCTACATCTCATGAGTGATTCTAAATCCAATCAAGTTGACAATGAAGATTAATGATTATATTACCCAAACTTTTATCAACTGAATCAAATTAAAGCATTCTCTACTGAAGCAAATTTAGGTTCTTTGAAATGACCTTCCTTGGAGAGACCTCCAGGAACTATCAAGGCTCAGGCAGTGCAGTGCTGACAAAAGAAAAAAAAATGGTCTGTTCTGGCCCTGAGACAGAGCCACTGCCATCAGGACTCGGGGCCTGCCCCCAGACTTCTGAGCACCCAGAAGAGGCTCAAAAACAAACTCAAAGGGGAAAAAAATGATTATTTCATTAGATGCTAAAAAAGGACTTGACAAGATTCAGCACAGCTTCATGTTAAAAGTCTTCAAAATAGCAGGAATTCAAGTCTCATACTTAAACATAGTAATAGCAATATACAGAAAACAAGTAGCTAACAGCAAACTAAGAAACTTGAAGTAATTACTCTAAAATCAGGGACTAGACAAGGATGCCCACTCTCCCACTATCTATTCAATATAGTACTGGAAGTCCTAGTCAGAGCAATTAGACAGCCAATGGAAGTCAAAGGGATACAAATTGAAAAGGAAAAAGTAAAAATATCACTTTTGCCAAATAATATAACAGTATACTTAAGTGACCCCAAAAACACCACCAGAGAACTCCTATAGCCGGTACCTAACATCGCCAAAGTGGCTGGATATAAAATTAACACAAACAAATAAGTAGTCTTCCTGTTCTCAAAGAAAAAACAGACTGAAAAAGAAATTAGAGAATCAACATCCTTCCCAAAAGTCACAAAGTGTATAAAATACCCTGTTGTGACCTGAACCAAGCAAGTGAGGGATCTATATGGCAAAGACTTCAAGTCTCTGAAGAAGGAAATTGAAGAAGACCTCACATGTTGAAAAGATCTCCCATGCTCATGGATTGGAAGGATGAACATAGTAAAAATGGCCATCTTGCCAGAAGCTATTTACAGATTCAATGCAATCTCCATCAAAATGTCAGCTCAATTCTTCAAAGAATTAGAAAGAGTAATTTGCATATTCATTTGGAATAGCAAAAAAAGATAAAGAAAATAATTCTAAATAATAAAAGAACTTTGAGGGAAATTGCCATCCATAACCTCAAGAGATATTATAAATCAATTGTAATAAAAACTACATGGTATTAATAAAAGACAGGCAGGTTGATCAAAGGAATAGAACTGAAGTCCAAGAAATGAAGCCACATACCTGTGGTCACTTGATCTTTGACAAAGGAGATGAAAGCATCCAATGAAAAAAGGACAGCATCTTCAACAAATGGTGCTGGTTCAACAGGCAGTCAGTATGCAGAAGAATGAAAATCGGCCCTTGTACAAAGCTCAAGTCCAAGTGGATCAAATACCTCCAAATAAAACCAGGTACACTGAAACTAATAGAAGCTAAAGTGGGGGAAATTTTACAACACATAGGCACAGGGAAAATTTTCCTGAACAGAACATCAATGGCTTATGCTCTATTATCAAGAATCAACAAATAAGATTCATAAAATTGTAAATCTTCTCTAAGGCAAAGGACACTGTCAAAAGGACAAAATGGCAACCAGTAGATTGGGAAAAGATCTGTACCAGTCCTAAATCTGACAGAGGGCTAATATCCAATATATGCAAAGAACTCAAAAAGTTAGGCACCAGAGAATCCAATAATCATATATTTTAAAATGGGGTCCAGCACTAAACAAAGAATTCTCAACTGAGGAATATTGAATGGCTGAGAAGCACCTAAAGAAATGCTCAACATCCCCAGTCATCAGGGAAATGCAAATCAAAAAAAAAAAAAAAAAGAAAAAAGAAAAGAAAACCTCAGATTTTACTTCACACCAGTCACAATGGCTAAGATAAAAAAAACCTCATGTGGCACCTAGACCAGCAGAGATCCAGGGGCACAGGCCTGGTGAGATTGTGCCATGAGTAACCAGAGCAGAGAGTGTCTGATGGTTCTTGTGGAAAAAGTTCCTTTCTAGCCCATAGTAAGGCCCAGGCATTTGTCAGAGGGAACTGGGGTCTGCCCTGGAAAGGGAGTGCTTGAAGTTCCACTGGCCCTCTTTCACCTGGAACAGAGGTAAGCCTGGCACATAAGCCCAGGGAGAGCACACTGGGAGTTCTCAGAGAGCAGAGAGTACTGTGCTCTCTAGAAAAGGGTATCTTTTGGCCTAGAGAAAGAGACAGGTCCCCACCAGTAGTATTCAGGACCTGTGGGCAGAGGGCTGAGCTCCCAGAACAGCCTCACAAGAGCTCCCATACCTGAGCCCACAAAAACAGAGCTGAGTCACTGCCACCAGAACTCACTGCTTGCCCACAAAAGCCCGAACACTCAGAAGCAATTTTCTTCTTGAATGAGATGACCATGAGCATAAAAGTAGCCTACAGAACCCCAAATAGATTGGACCAGAAAAGAAACTCTCCCTAACACATAATAATCAAAACACCAAGTGCTCAAAACAAAGAAAGAATACTAAAAGCAGTAAGGGAAAAGGGACATGTAACATATAAAGGCAGATTATCAGAATTACACCCGACTTCTTAATAGAAACTAGGAAAGCTAGAAGATTCTGAACAGATGTACAGACACTAAGAGAACACAAATGTCAGCCCAGGTTACTATATCCAGCAAAACTTTCAATCACCATAGATGGAGAGACCAAGATATTCCAGAACAACACTAAATCTACACACTATCTGAACACAAATCCAGCAAAGAATAATAGATGTAAAACCCATTACAAGGAGGGAAACTATATCTTAGAAAAATCAAGAAAATAAATAAGCAAGAAAATCAAACGAAGAAAGGCACAAAGAAATAATAATTACTCTAACAGCAAAATTAGCAGTAAACAACAATCTTTATTTCTTAATATCTGTTAACATAAATGGACTCAATTCCCCCAATAAATAGACATAGACTCTCAGACTGAATACATAAACAGAATCCAGTATTTTGCTGTATACAGGAAACTCATCTCAGAGACAAAGACAGACACTATCTCAGAGTAAAAGGCTGGGGGGAAAAAAACCTTCCAAGCAAACAGCCCCAAGAAACAAGCTGGAGTAGCCATTCTAATATCAAATAAAGTAGATTTTCAACCAAAATTTATCAAAAAAAATAAAGAAGGATATTTTTTACTCATTACAGGAAAAATTTATCAGGATGAATTCTCAATCCTTAACTTATATGCTCCAAATACAAGGGCACCCATATTCATAAAAGAAACCCTACTAAAGCTCAAAATATATATTGTACCACACACAATAATAGTGGGAGACTTCAAAATCCCATTCTCACCAATGGAGAGATCATGTAAGTAGAAACTGAATGGAGATGCAGTGAAACTAGCAGAGGTTATGAACCAATTAGAATTAACAGACATCTACAGAACATTTCATCCTAAAACAGAAGAATACACCTTCTTCTCAGCACCTCTCGGCACCTTCTCCAAAATTGACCATGTAGTCGGTCACAAAACAAGCCTCAATAGATAAAAGAAGATTGAAATACTTCCATGCAACCTATCTGATCACCATGGACTAAGGCTGGTCTTTAATAACAACAAAGACAACAAAAAGCCCACATACACATGGAAGCTGAGCAATACTCAACAATAGCATGGTCAACAAAGAAATAAAGAAAGAAATTAAGGATTTTATAGAATTTAATAAAAAGAAAGAAAAACATACCCAAACTTATGAGATGTAATGAAAGCAGTACTAAGCAGAAAACTCATAGCTCTGAGTGCCTCCAAAAAGAAACTGGAGAGAGCATACACTAGCAACTTGACAGCACAGTTGAAAGCTCTAGAACAAAATAACTCAGGTGACAGTAGAGGCTGGTGAGGATGCAGAGAAAGAGGAACACACCTCCATTGTTGGTGGGATTTCAAGCTGGAACAACAACTCTGGAAATCAGTCCGGAGGTTCCTCATAAAATTGGACATAGTGCTACCTAATGACTCATCTATACCACTCCTGGGAATATACATAAATGATGCTCCAACATATAATAAGGACACATGCTCCACCATGTTCTTACTTATAATAACCAGAAGCTGGAAAGAACACAGATGCCATTCAACAGAGGAATGGATACAGAAATTGTGGAACTTTACACATTGGAGTACTACTCAGCAATTTAAAACAAGGACTTCATGAAATTCTTAGGCAAATAGATGGAACTAGAAGCTATCATCCTGAGTGAGGTAATGCAGACAGACAAGAACACACACGGTATGCACTCATTGATAAGCACATAATATCCCCCAAAGCTCAGAATACCCATGAAGCAATTTATAGACCTTTTGAACCTCAAAAAGAAGGAATAACAGAATGTGGATGCCTTAGTCCTTCTTAGAATGGAGAACAAAATTCTCATGAGAATAAATACGGGAATAAATAGAGGAGCAGGGATTGAAGAAAAGATCATCCACAGACTTCCTCACCAGGGGACCCATGCCATATGCAGTCAGCAAACCCAAGCACTCTTTCTGATGCCAAGAAGTGCTCACTGGGAGTAACCATATATGAACACTTTCTCAGAGGCTCTGCCAGAGTCATACAGATACAGCAGAGGATGCTTGAAGCTAACCATTGGACTGAACACGGGGTGTCCCCAATGAATGATCTATAGATAGGACTGAAGGAGCTGAAAGGGTTTGCAACCCCATGAGAAGAACATTATCGACCAACCAAACCCTCCTGATTTCCTGGGGACTAAAACACCAACCATTGATTACACATGGAGAGACCCATGGTTCTAGTTGCATATGTAGCAGAGAATAGCATTGTCTGGCATCAATGGGAGAAGAGACACCTTTGTTCCAATGTAGGCTTGTTTTCTCAGTGCATGGGAATGCCAAGGCACTGCATTGGGAGAGGGTGCGCCTTCATGTAAGCAAGGGGAGGGATGGTAGTGGGAGAACAGGGATAACATTTGAATCCTAAATACACAGAATATTTAATAAATAAAAAGAAGTATGATCAGTCTACATTGGCTTACTTCACTGGTTGAATAAAAGAATGTATTGTTTCACTTTCTCCTGGGCTTTTTATTCTTTTCAAAGAAATCAAATGTCACCAAACCCTGGTTACCAATGAAGAGGTTAAACAGGACAGCGAAAATTTGAAGCCACTAAAGATCTCAAGGTTTTAGATAGAAAATAAAGTTCGGTATCAGAGAGTGTGGTGCCCAGAATCTCAGAATGGTATGATCTGATGCTGGAATGAAGGGATGACGTCTAACAGTATTGAAGAAGCAGAATCTTGAAGGTTATGTTTATTTGGATGCAGATACTGTGGTGGTGAAATGGGGGTGGAGTAGTATGGAACTAGGCAACCTGCTTAGGTGCAACCGAGGCAAAACCCAGTCGGTAGGTAGTTAACCTGTGCAAAGCTGTATCTGCAGGGTCTCTTTATTTTGTTTAAGTTCTGAGCATTATACTTGTGAAAATCCAGTTGCCTTCATGCATTTTTTCCTTATCCTCAGACTTTAACAGAAAATTCGATCTTTGCCTTGGGTGGCATTTGTTGCTGTAAGTCTTGACATGCTGGGGTTTAGCTCTGGCTGTATGCTCAAATATGTCTCCTTTTAGCTTATACCCAGTGGTCTCAGCTCTTCCCAATGGAACTGGCATACATGAAGCTGCATCTCTCATCAGTGGTGCAGCCCTTAAACTAACTATAAGGTCCATCTTCACTTCCCCCCTGCCCCACTCGGTCCCTTCAGAGGTGTCTGCATCTCACCTAGTCTATGTTTCCTCAAACAGAAAGCCTCACAAGGCTCGTTCCCAGAGCCTGTGACTGCTGGGAATGGGCATCACCTATAGAAGGCCTTGTTCTATCTACTTTGTATAAGAAGAAGATCTCAACTTGTTAGCAGCCGTATTAAATAACATGTTCACATTATTAAAGATGATTCCCACATTTGTAAAATAGCACACTTGGAGACATGTATCAGGTAGATTTAAAGCCCATTTGTCCATGTGCAGTTCTCTTTCTTAAACTGATAATCAACTTAGCATGATTTGTTGGAGTACCAGCAATGAAATTAATGTGTACTATATTTCACAGTGAAAAGGATCATTTTTTACAGAAACTGCAGGCAGAATCAGCATTTATTAATTTATATCAGACAGACAACATGTTCATTTTCTTAGTGAATTGTGTCCTTTAAAAATATAAACCATTGCCCACCCAGAGGAAGGGGACACAACAGAAGCCCCAGTAGTTAGGAGAGCCAGACTTCCAGCTGCATCCTCCTGGGAGCAGGGATGAGATCTGTAACACATGTTACCACAGAGAACAATGAAGTTATCCATGGTCTATGCCATCATTGAAAGACATGCTGGTGTCTTCTGTAGAAGCTGCTGCCAGGGGCCATAATGATCTGAGTGGCCTGTACAACTACCTGACACCATGGTGATGTGCAGGCCTATTCTGCTCCTGAGACCATGGTCCTACTGCAACGGGTGGAGGTGTCTGTGTAAATCTCTGTGACACAAGTAACCATCAAGGCCATGTGGGTATCGGTGGGTGTCTTTTGGGACATGCTGTTGTCCAAGGTCATACATATGACTGGCCTTCATTGTCACTGGAGGCCATGAAGATCTTTCTGTGCTGTTCCTGAGAGGCATGTCTGGATCTGTGGTCCTACTGTGGCAGAGGACTGTGTCTGTGCTCTGCACTGGTTCCACACACCATGTAGAGGTCTGTGGCTATGCTCTTGTTGACTGTGAAGAGCAGGGAGTCTGCTTTTGCTGTGTTATGGATGACTGAAGATACACAGTTAAGAGGATGAACATAGAAGGCTTTGGTGACAACGCATATCCCACCCCACACCCCAGCCTGCCCCTGCCAACCTAACAGCCCCTAAAGCCACCCAAGAGAACTCTTCAAAGGCATGATGGGGACATGAGAAGCAGCTCTCCACAAAGCTTCTGGCAAAGAGGCTGAAGGGGGAGAACTCGGTTCTATTTTAGGGCCAAGGCCCTGAGACTTTGACTATGCTCTAGTGAGTATACAGATGACATAAAGTAAACTTCATTTTTTCCTGGTTTTTATTTTTTTCTTCCTTCTTTTTTTAGTTGGTTCACAGGAAGGTGCAGACATGGAAGGACTGGAAAGAGATTGAACATGATGTGAAAGTTCCAGAGAATCAATAAAATGTCACATGGAAAATAAATTATTAATGTCATCATAAAAGACATACAGGTAAATAGGAAGACAGCATATAATATTAAAAAATTAATATGTAAATTTTATCATACTACATATTTTCATATCATATTTTTAATATATATGTATATGTATATATATAGTGTGTATTAGTGTGTATTTGTATTTGTGTGAGTGTGTTGTATTTATCTGTTCTTAACATATATTTTATAATCCTCCTGGATATGTCATGGTATGGGCATAGCACAACTTAAAACAGATTTAAAAACAGCTTTAGATCAGGTCCTACTGTTATGATAAAGCATTTGAATGAGTGGAATTACGAGATGATATACAGTGTAATGTGTAAGAAACACAAAACAAGGAAAGGTAACCATTAGGAACTAGGAGGAGACTGAAAGTGATGGACGCAGTTGTGAAAGAGGACATAAAGCCAACTGCCTCCCTAGTCCTAACTCTGTCATGGGTAGAACATAAGAACATACTCAGTGATGGATGGAAGTATGAAATACACTGTGAAGCTCCGCAGCTTCAGAATGGCTGTTCTGTTAGAGCTCCACTGAAATATATGGGCTGTGGTTCTGATTAAATAAATTAATAAAAAGGAAAATGCCAGCCTGATGTCACACCTTAGCAGTGTAACATTATGAGGTTTCAGCGTATCTGTTTTGTTTATGCTATCAGCAATCGTATAGAAAATAATTTCAGTGCAGCAGACCACTCTTTACACTTTTAAGTACACAGTGAGTATTTTCTATGCTTTATGATTAGTACAATACAATCTGTAATGGCTTGTATATTTAATCATAGCCAAAATGATAAAATAGCTCAGGCTGCCCCAATGTACTCGTGCCCATGGAGTAAGGGACACAAGCAATAGTTTGCTGTCTGGTTACAGAATAAAGCGATATAGTCCATTTTCGCGAGCACCGCTCATGTCTACAGTCTTGTTCGTTCCCCTTTGTCACACTGGTGACTTTTGTTTTTATTTATTTTTAACATTTCTTTTACAGAATCCAGAAAGACCTCAACATGACTAAAAATCTATTTTATCAACTTATGTTTTAATATTTTTATTTACCCTTTTTCAAAATCCCATAATTGGCCCTATCTCCTGGACTCATATGCCATCATTGTCTCTGAATAAAACTGCTAATTATATGCAGAGAATATTAAAATACGATTATGAATCTGCTAAAAGAATAAACATGTCAAGTGTCAACAAAATAGTGTGCGTCTGCCGTGCTTCAAACTGAATCAAAATAAGTTACTTAAATTAGTTCTTTCCAGGGTCTCTTTGAGAGACTGAAAGAAATACACCTGTTATGTTCACAATTCACTATGCATGAGAGCTGTTCATCTTTGCAATAAATAAATTAAGAGTTGAGGTGCTCTTACAATTCTCAGCTCAGTCTGACTGGCTCTGGTGCCTGTATAATCACGTATATCTGCATGATGCTGTCCGCTGCATTACAGCCCATTAATAGCTTGTAAAAGGCAATCGGCGCGGCGCGATGCTCTATATTCCTGAAGCAGTCACAAAGTTATCAATGGTGAATGCGCTAATGAATGTGTTCGACTGTAATAAATATAAACGCAGAATAGCTACTGCAGAGCATTCACAGTGTCATCTGTGAGTTTAGGTATTTATGAGCCTGAGCCAGCTGGAGGCATGAGCGGTATGCCCCTGTGAGCCACGCAGATCTGGGGTTCCACGGCACGCTGAGGCCCTTTCATCATGTAGGTCAGGCAGCCAGCAAATTGTTGTCACAGCTGTGCCATTGTCAATTAAGGTGCCAGTGACTCAGCCCTTTGTTTTTCCTGCTTGCATTTCGTATTGCACTTTTTCTCTGGCCTCGATGCCTCACTTCTGTAACCTTATGACCACCTTCCTCCTTGGTGACTGTCCACACATGTTCTGATTCATCTTCCAGGCATTGATCTCAAACTTAGAGAAGTGACATCAGGGAAGCATCCCAACCACTTCAAAAGACAGTGTTATTCCATCTGGGCTATTTTGGCACGTCAAGCCCAACAGGCCAGGCGTAAATGTTCCACGTGGTTACACATTTGCCTCTGATGTGTCCAAAGCTCCTGGCCAGGCTTCTTAAACCCTGAAGACTTTGTTTAATGTCAGAAAAGTCTGGCAGGACATCAGGAGCCAGGATGCAGTAGAGGGCAGGGTACTCCTGTAGGATATGTGTGTGTGTGTGTGTGTGTGTGTGTGTGTGTGTGTGTGTGTGTGTGTGTGTTCCTCCCTCAAATACGAAGAGCAGCATTAGGATCAAGTTTAGGCACACTTTTTAGAGGTAGAAAGAAAGAAGAAAACAACACTTAGCATATAATATCTCCTGAACTACTATTCTGTATGCACTTCTTGAATAACAGATTGAGTTTGCAGCATTTTATAGTATTCATAGTATTTCCCAAATATGTTATTTCTTGGATTTCATCTACTCCCAGCATTTTTTTTACTATTGGTTCATATTTCTTTTGAGCATTTCTATTAAATTATTCAACATGGTTAGGAATCAGATGTTTCAAAGTGTTGTTGACCAACATGAATTTAGATGCTTACTATATTTTCCAAAAATAACCAAATATTTGGCAAGCATGTTAGTTGTATATCAGAAGTTTTTGAGCAAAGCTTATATAAACTCATAGAGACTGAAGTAGTAAGCACAGGACTTACACAAGTCTGTGTCCATGTCTCTGTCTCTCTCCCCCTCCCAGTCCCCCTTGCCCTCCCTCCCTTCCTCCCTCCCTCCCTTTCTCCCTCTCCCCTTCTCATATTACTACCAGGAACATGGGTCAACACAGATAGATGTGGACATAAAAGCTCCTACCTGAAGTAGGGGAGGTGTGCAAAGGAAACAGCATTCAGATGCAGTAGGAAAGGTGTCCCAGAGTGTACCTGGTCAAGGATCTTGAAAGTGCTATTCTTGTTTAAATTTGGAGTAAAACCCACATGCAAATAAGAATTGTGACTCATAATTTATCTAGTAGAATGAAAGTGTGTTACATTGACACACTTAGTACCTGAGACAAGAACTTCAAACACTATGGAAGACAAGATAATGGAGTCCAAATCTGGAAAGGTACCAATCACTGGAACCTGTGGCCAAATTACCCTGACTGAGAAAGGGTACTTCACAGATACTCTTAAGGATATGGTATACCAAGGCCAGAGTGGCATCTTGGGTTGTCTACATAGAACCCAGGTAAGGAGGACTCACCGCTTGAAAGCCATTTTGTTTTTCAGGACTCCTTGCAAGGGAACCTGGGTGAATTTCCACCAAGGCAGCAGCTGTAGTCACCGCAGTTCCATCTTCATCTCTGCGATGTTGCCCTTGGCCAAAAACGCACTAAGCCGTCTCCAAGTTCTAAGCATTCAGCAAGTGGTGGAAAGGCAGAGCCATCAGAAGAGGGAACCTAGTTTCCATGACAAATATGGAAATGCGATATTAGCAGGGGGAGGCATCTTCTGCATTTCTACATGGACATATACAGCCACACAAATTGGAATAGAATGGAACGTGTCCCCTGTTGGCAGAGTCACCCTAAAGAAATGGAGAGATCATTTAGATAGCTGACTGGTATAATAATCAAGGAATTGTTTTAAAACCAACTCATAAGTGAATGCCAAGTCAAAAAGTCATGTACTCATTAAATATGGCAGATTGAAAAAAATAAAGTACCTTTGAAACCAAAAAAAAAAAAAAAAAAAAAAAAAAAAACCAAAAAAAAAAAAAAAAAAGAACCCAGGTAAGTACATCAGTCCTTAAAGTGAAAACCTTGTCCACCTAACAAAGGTAAACATACAAAAATGGAGTCAGAGGGATGTTCATTTGTTGGCTTTGATCTTGGGAAAGTAGATGAATAAAAAAAAATACAGGAAAGCTCTAGAAGTTAGGAAAAATACAGATAAAAAAATCGTCCCTAGGCCTCCAGAAGGAACACAGCTTAACAAAGATTTGGAAAAACTAACCAAGTGAGACTGGCATAAGATTTCTTTTGTGTAAATGTGTAAGAAGGTAGATTATTATCATTTAAAAAGTGATTTCTTATAAGAGTATATAGCAAACACAAATTAAAGGATAGTAATTATTACATATTTACCTACACACTACAAAAATTATTTTTTTTATCAATTCCAAATACTGAGAGCAGAAAAATTATATTCCTGAAGAGCCCATTGATCAGCTAAGCAGTAGCATATAATCAGCTGGGAAAGCACGTACAAGTAACAGTGTATATACTGAATATCTCTTTGCTATATTTAGAAATATGAATATAGATATATAGATAGACAGATAACATGTATATGTAACAATATGCACGTACATGTATTCATGAAACAACAATCAATAAAAAAAAAGGACCATGAACTTGAAAGAGATTAAGGAAGCTTATATGGTAGAGATTAATAAGCTTATATGGCAGGGTTAGGATGGAGGAAAGGGATTGGGAAAATTAAGCAATCATATTATGTTCTCAAAAAGTAAAAGAAATAATTTAATAAAAGTAAATGAATGATGTAGACAAGTCTTATTTAAGTTAGGATTTGAAAACTCGGCTGAAGAAACTTGACAATCATAATTCCTGATGCCTTGTCATAACACAGAATCTGACTGTCAGAAAAAGTAAGAACCAGATGTTTTATAAAAATAAGCCATGTCCTGGTTTATTAGTGCTTTAATAAATAGAATTTAGAAGCTCAAATTGTTGGAGTACTTAAGCTCAATAAATGGCTAGTGAGGACCATCGTATTCAACACTCTCTTTATTCCTGACATTCAAATATACTGAGCACTCTACACGTTGGTCAGGAACTAATGGAAAACATTAAATAGCACTATTTATAAATCAATTGAACTGATACATCTTTGACTATTTTGCTTGCTGATAATCTTGTTGTACTAAAAGTGTACCACCGATGCATTAGAAAATCAATATCTCATATCATCTCGGTTCTAGATGGTTCATTAGAACTTTGCTGGTATATTCTTTACAAAGAAAACAGTGTTTAGGGACAGCCACAGAAGTTACAAAATAAGACTCTCCATCAGAGTACTTTAGTTTCATTCAGGATACAAAGCTGTCCTGGACACACCTACATCTAATGCTTTTATTTTTATTTATTTATTTACTTGCTTATTTTGGTGAGGGAAATTACAGCTTCCAAAATGTGACCCTAAAAAACTGTTGTCATGGAGTACTTCAGACTAGAAAGTCCCATAGTCAGATGGAGTTGTAATGCACTGGAATTTAGAATTCTTCTATATTATTAAAAACAAACACACAGAAATAAAGATGATGATTGTTTTCTGGTTTGTTGACAGATATGATAACAAGAATTTTTATGAGTCTGTTGTCCACACTCAACATGTAAAAAGCACTTATAAGTGCCTTAAATTAAATTATTTTGAACTGTTATTTATTGTTTTGAGTCAGGGCCGTTTTTTTTTTTTTCAAAATCTGCTTTATTGTTGTACAAATCATAGTTACTTTATTAATGATAGTCACTCAAGTGGCTTATCTTTTTTCATGAATTCTATGTGAATGTGCATGCAGTTGTGAGAATGCATGCACACATAGGTTTCTTAACATTTAGTGTTTATGTTTTAATGTTTCAATGAATGCTTGAATCTCTCAGGAAATCTTTGACCTTGAGCTACTTTGGAGGCTGATTAGGTGTGCATGACTATGTCTCAGCCTTAAGGACACCAAGAACTATAACCATGCTCAAGGGCATCCAGAACTGTTAATTTAGGAACATGGAAACCTTTCCCAGAACATGTATGCCAGGATGCTGAAATCATCTCGATTCTGTAAGGAAAATTCCTTTACACTGTTGTTGGCTTCTCTGCCATGAAGCAGCTGAACATTTTGAGCCAGCATTCACACAAAAGAGAGAACAAGCTGGCAGAGTGTTCATCAAGGGCATAGTAGTTAGATAGTCCTCCTATTCTTTGAATATGGGAGAATGCTTTTCATTGGAAAGAATTTCTAACTTGATGAATTCCTTTTTTAAAATTATGATAAGTAAATCTCTGTTAACTGAACAGTAGTACTGCAGCCTTCATACATCTCTAGATTTAATGAATTCATTTAATTCATCTTTTCAAGAAAAGATATCAACTCTGACCTTAAGTGTCTTATTGATAACCACTTCTTTATATAACAAAAACATAACTCTGGATGAGTTTTTGTTAGTTTCCACTAGTTAACCTTTAATGATTCCAGTCTATCATCTATAAAATAAAGAAATTTCTGTAAAGTTTTGAGATAAAGCCTAGGATTAAATAAATATAACATCTTTGTTCATTGCCATGAGTACTTTTAATATGAAATATCTATACACATATGCAATACCAAATAATATTATATATAATTTTATGTATCTAGGTGTAGTAATTTATTTATCACAGCAATTTTTTAGAAGACTAGCTATAGAACTGATCTTACAATAAAAATATAATTGTAATTTGATTATATACATAAATAAAAATGTATTTATTTCATAGTTCCTCACTTTAATTATCTTTACTTGGTCTGGCTCCTCAATTTCAGAAAATACTTTTAAATTTGTGATATTACTACACATTTCCCTAAGAATTATTAAGCCACATTTCTTGAACAAAGTGGAATTCTGAGGTGCTACAGTGTAGTTGTCTACATTAGTAATTTTATAGAAGAATGTTTAAATCGGACCATGACTTGGAAGGTCTTAAAGTCAGGTTTCAGGCTCCTCTGAGACTGTCTTTTCCTGAAAATGCCCCCAGAGAACTGCAACTATCTGAAGGTTGTGTTCTTCTTCATTTATTGAAGCTTTTACTCTTTATTCCTAAAAATTAAATAAATATACAATTTCTCAAGGTTTTTATTTACAAAATCTATTTAAACTACTCTTAATACATTCAAAATGCTATACTAGATTCCTGAACTACAAAATGGGATTAGAAAAATGTATCATATAAATTCAAATACTGGTTCATTGTAGACCACCAGTAAAATACTCCAGAATTCTTGGAACAAAAAGGAAATAATAAAAAGTAGCCCTTGATACCTTTTAGAGAATAACAAAGTAAGGATAGAATGGGAATTTAATAAATACTTAGAGTCATTTACTCTAGGTATCTCTTATCCTGATAGAACTTACTTGCATTGACATACAGGTTGGTGTTGTACTTCTGCATTCATTCCATTTCAGCCTAGGGCACAGCCTATTGTAATATTGCATAAGATAACACCAAGAGAATGCACAATATAGCACAGGCAGCTGTGGGTTTCTTGTCCAAATAAGACATTTTAACTAACTGACAGTGTACTGTGCCCTAATTTGATTCACTGCTCAGAGGATTGAAAATGTCAACTCAAGACTCTAAGAAGAATAATACCCATATGAACTGCAAGAGAAAATAGGCAGATACCAAGTCTGGCAGAAGCAGCAGTTGGTATAGACCTCTAATAAGAGGCTTCCAGGTTCTGCTGGTGTAGGTAGAGCAGTGAGATCCAATAACCTTAAACCAGATGCCACCATGGAGGGCAGTCTAAAATAAGAACCTTGTTCTATGCTGTGCCTACCTGGAAGATATTTGTTTAGGGAGTGCTGGAAACCCTAGACAAAACTTCTGGAAGAAACTGTTCACACAAAAGGCACATAACTCTTTCCTCCCATTTGTTCTTGATTACTTGGAATATACAAAAATCTCATTTAAGTGTCAATATACATTCAAATTCTTACTATGTTGAATTACTTTCAAGACCAGTCCCTAATCATTTCAGAAACATTTTAATGTAGCATTGGGGGAATAATAATTTTATTTTCTAATACCAAATCTTTGTACCAATACTGACATCATTGTATAAAGACTCATTACCATCATAATTTTCAAACAAAGATTCAATATAATCAACGTACAAAAAAGAGTGATTAACAACTATCCAAAAGTTCACCAAGACCAAGAAGGTGGCAAAGGACAGTGATTTTGATAAAATTTTTCGACAGAGGGCAGGAAAATGGCTAGTGGATAAAAACACATACTGAGCAGGAATGATGATGGACATTTGAGTAATCAGCACCAAATAAACTTTCAGATTTGGCAGCCTCTGTACTCCTACTATTGAGGAGGCAGAGAAAGGAAGTCACCTGGGTCTTCTGGTTAGGGTCAGTCAGCATAGTGAGGAGCAAGGGTAAAGACTAAATACCTGATGAGCTCTATTTAAGATAAAGTTGGCCCTGGGGTAACATTATCATTACTATGCAATTTTCCCTAAATAAATGGTGTAATTCTATTTACTCTAAAGGATTATTTTAAAATACATTTATTTATGATAATTTAAGAAAAAAGCTTTTAAGTTCTGGATTCGGTGTCAAATCATACATCAAAACAATAAGGTAAAGAGTTTCAGAGTAGGATATTAGATATCTTCCTCTTGCTCTTGCATGAGCTTATGGGTGCACACACGTGCACACATATACACACAGGCGTTCACAAACACATACATACATACTCACACATAAGCACATATACATTCACACACATACACACAAATACACAAACATGCATACAAACACACACATAGATGCCATGATATACACACAGACACACAGACATACACACACACCTATACACATCTTCACACATACTCTCATACACACACAATCAAAGCAAAACTGTTTATTTCAAAAAAAGCTAAGTCATTCTCTACTGGTATTTCACTTCTTTGTAAAATAGTTTTAAACATTAAAAGCATTAAGATATAATTTCTTTTTCCTGCTCAGCAGCATAAGGAAAGAATTAAGACTGCTTTGCTTTAATGTAAAGAAGCAAAAGTAAATAACCGAGCGGGTGATAACCTGCCCCGTGTTTCCGCCTGGAAATTCGTGTGCTCGTATCATTATCTCTGTATGACGTCACTTCCTCAAAGTGAGCATGGAGCTCTGAAGCACAGAAGTCAGTCTCCTTATTGGGCTAGAACACTGACTTATCTATTAGTATTTGTTATGCACAGAAAGTGTACTTATTCTGAGTTAATGAGAAAAGGTATAGCCCCTGTTTTCAAATAGTTCACAGTTTCTTTATAGAAGCTGACAGGCTGACAGACGAAAATTTGTGCCAAGGCAATCTTTGCATAGTCCTGGGTCTGAAGAGGGGTGAGTAAAGTTGGGATCCCAAAAGTCTGCTTGGCATGTTGAGCTAAGTGTTGAAGGTTAAATTTGAATTAGACAGGTGGGAAAAAAAAGAATAGGTGTTCCAGAGAGGCTGGAGGTGTGTGCCAAGACTCAAAGGTGTGAGAAACCGTAGAGAGAATGAAAGCCCTCTATTACACACTAAACAATGTTCAGCTAACCCAATAAATATAAAGCAACTGCAGGAGAATAAAATCATTAGAAACAGGAAGATGTCTTGTATAGAATATAAAACTCTAAACTGTAAACATAAAGGCTGATATAAGAATCTAATCATTTCCTAAAAGGTTCTGAGTTTCTTCAGAATACTATTTTTATCACCACCACCACCAACAAGAACTCTACCACCACCACCACCATCACCACCACCACCACCACCACCACCACTTCCACCACTACTTCCACTACCACCACCATCACCACCACCACCACCACCACCACTTCCATCACTACTTCCACTACCACCACCAACACCAACACCACCACCACTTCCACCACTACTTCCACTACCACCACCATCACCACCACCACCACCACTTCCACCACTACTTCCACTACCACCACCAACACCACCACCACCACCACCACTTCCACCACTACTTCCACTACCACCACCAACACCACCACCACCACCACCACCACCACCACTTCCACCACTACTTCCACTACCACCACCAACACCACCACCACCACCACCTCTACCTTCACCTTCACCACCAAAAACTGCATTAATAGAAGCATCATGAACATCCTATCTTGTTTGATCTTTACTTTCGCAACAGTTCCTTTGCTGTCCCCATTTTATAGCTAAGTTAGAGGTATGCTTTCAGAAGCAGAAATAATTAGGCTTAAAATGAAACCAGGGAGCTTCAAAATTAGCACTTTAAGCTAAGTTGCTTTCTTATGCTTTTCATGATTTAATAAATCTGAACAGCAATCCTCAGCTCATTCTTATTGGATGCCTATACAATTTTTTTTATATCATAATGAGGTACTACACAAAGAGGGCATTGTGACAAATTCTTTTCACTGTTTTCCAACTTAAAAAAAAAAAAAAGTTCTTTTGGAACCAGAAGATATTATTAGAGTTGAAGGACATTATTATGTTGTTATTAATATTATTTCTGTTATTATCATTATTATTATTAAATAGATAGACAGATCTACAAAACCACATGTCCTTGCTCAAGAATAGAAGCTGAAAATGTTTACCACACATACGTGAAAACAAACTAAAGGTTATTAAATACTAGAGTGAATAGGAGGAAGTGAACTAAAGGTTGGGTATAAAATGATGAGAAATAAGGTTGCATGTGTGAGTCCCTTCTCTATCCAGAAGCCAACACATAGGTTTTAAAGAAAAAATTTTTGAATAATCCTTAAAATATTCTTAAAAGATAAAGACACACACAGCATAATACTGGTGAAGCTCCAATACAACTTTGCTGCATAATTATCCTTTGAAGTTTTTGACCCTTCTATGCTAAGAAAAAAAAGCAAGCAAACAAACAACCCCACCTATCTGTTCCATGGTTTTTAAAGAACCATAGGCCAGAATTAATAAGTGCCCACAGGCAGAATAAATAATCCCCATTTAGGTCCTAATGTCTAGATGTTTAACATTTATATACTATTTTATGTATGTGTTTTGCTTGCATGGATTCCTGTGTTCCAGGCGTGCGCCCAGTGAACTAGGATGTCAGAAGACATCAGATGTAGAATTAGACTTGTGAATAGCTACGAGCTGTCATGTGTGTGCTGGGACCCCAAGCTTGGCCCTCTATAAGAGCATGGGCTCTTAAGAGCTGAGTCTTCTCTCCAGCTCCAGCTCTTGCTAATTTCAACTAACTTTAAAAAGTACTAAAGCAACAGCAAATTTAATATGATTACTGTATTGAAAGCCTCAAATTACTTTATTAACACAAATATTTCCTGCAACTATAATCTATCTTGTGAGCCTGAAACTTAAGTGTCTGGAGTAAGACTCAATTCTTTTCAAGTTACTTTAAAGCGGACTGTAATGTGATGGAGTGTGAAGGCAGTGAGAGAACATTTTCCATCCATGCTAGTTAAAGGAAGGTATGCGTAACCGAAACAACGCAATAGTGAAATATAAACTGGAATGTAAACAATTACTCAGACAAATATTTATTTATAGAGGAAGAAAAATCAAATGGTTGCTTTATTAAAATTAACTATCCATTCTCAACTAATTTATAAAATCATGTGTCTTAAATTTACAGATGATTTCTCTCCATTTACAGACATAGTGATCTGATACTGTCAGAGTACCACATATGCACAGGGTCACTGTGTTCCTCAATCTTGGCATGGTCTTATTCAACTTTGTGGTCTTTCTGGCAGAGAAGATTGTTTTTGTGTCCCTACTTGGAATTTGTTTATATAGAATTACCCTTATTTCTCTCAATAACAAATGAGTTAAACATTATGCTCTTAATTTGATCAAGATGAGATAAAATCAGAGTTAAATTAGAGAGGTAAGTTCAAAACATTTTTAGATAGCTTAATGACAACAGTTAATGTTTGTTAAATTGCTAGACATAGCCAATTACATATATATATATATTACATATATATACATATATGTACACATAAATGTATGTTTGCATGTGTGTATATACATATATGTATATATAAAACACACACACATATATATACAAATGCCTTAAAACAAACTATAATGATTGATACAATTAATATTTCAATTAAAAATTATTAAAATAGAATTAAATTAAAGTTGGGTATCAATTTCTTATTAATATGGCAGATTTTAAAACATTTGTTAAATTTGTATTACACATGAATCCAGAAGTGTTTCTTTATTTTTAGATGCATATAGAAAATGTGGTGCATTTACAGTGGCTTACTACTCAGCTATTAAAATAAGGACTACATCACCAACCACAGAGTACCTACACATGGAGAGATCCATGCGTCTCCCTGCATATCTAGCACAGGATGGACTTGTTGGGCATCAATGTGAGGAGAGGCCCTTCATCCTGTGAAAACTTGATGCTCCAGTGTAGGGGAATGCCAGGAGTTGGCAGGGGGTTGGTGGGTGGGAGGAGGAGCACCCTCATAGAAGCAGGGGAGGGGTGATGAAATAGGGGGTTTCCGGAGGGGAAACCAGGAAAGGACATAACATTTGAAATGTAAATAAAAAATCTAATGAAAGAAAAAAATCTGAAAACCATTATGATGTTTATTTATTAGACAAAATATTAATAATGTGATAACCATCCTATATTAAAATCAATAATTTGAACTTTTAGAAAATATAATCAACCTCTAGTGAATATGGAGATAAATTATTCATTTAAACATAAAATATTGCAGTATTAAAAAGCATGTTTGTTCTGGAATGTCCACTAACATCTATGTGAAATTCATAGCACAGCTTTTCCTGATTTGATTCTAGAAACTTTCCATACGTAATAGTCCTTATTATTAACTCTCTTAATGTTCATGGTCTCATGGTTTTTAATTATTTTACAGCATAAAATGAACTTGATTCTCTAGAGGCAAATATACTCAGGAACTTATGCTGATTGCTTTATAACCAGCATTTACTTTAACAAAGTAAAGTAAAAATACCATATTAGCTGAACATTTCATCGGATTAACATTGAAAAACTCCAAAGAACCAAATTGTAAAAAATATTTTTTCACAATACTTTTGATGGACATCTACAATTCTACTCAAAATTAGTATTTTTATTGGTATTAACAATAGAGTGCTCAACAAATTAGAGCCTCTACTGTGAGAGAATCTGTGAGTCAGTGTAACTAAGTTTAACTTACCTCAAGAGGGATTTGATTTCAAATTTTCCTTTGAACACAATTTCAGTTCTCTGATCAGGAGCAGTCACAAGCTTCTCCAGTCTTCCCACAGCTCTCCCTGAGGTCCAGGGGGTGTATGGTTACCTCTCTGCCTGTGATAGGCACTACAGAAAACTCTGGCTTGTCCTCACCCCCTGATGTGATACACCTTTTCTTGGCATTTCATTCAGTCCTTGGAGGAGTCCGTGAAGCAATGTCCTTCTCTTTAATAACCTTGACGGGTGGCTCTGCTGGCAAAGGCCTTGCTCTTACGAGCACCGATACATGCTTTCTTTGCTCTGCGTCATCTTCTCACAGGCTTTACTTTTTAGTCGCACGCTGGTGACGGCTCATGTCCTAAGTTAGCAGAGCACATCATCTTATGCACTGCTCTAGTTAATTTGCACATCTGCTTCTCAGTTCCATAGCTTTTCTAAATTGGAGGGAAAAAGTTCAGTCTCAAAACAGAAACTGAATAAATAGGTACTCAAATACAAAATAAAGTAATTTTACATTGGTACTGACAAAGTTGATAACTAGAAAAAAATCAGATTTATTACTAACTTTCTGAAACTTTGCATGGCTTCTATCAATCTGTCCATTTTTTGTTTGTTCTTTTTTCTCTTGCGTTGACTATTTTTTGGTGCAATAAGGCAAAATAATCTAAAATTATAGGACTTGGTATCTGCATAATATTGATCAACAGCAATATGCATTTATTAATTGCATGCTATCCTTATCTTTAAAAGGGTGAATATACGAACAATAAAAATGGCTATAAAACAAAGCAAGTAAAATTCAGGCTAGGTTGTTCAAGAAAGTGTAAGGTAAAGTAAAAAGTAATTGAAACATGACAGACTAGAAAGTGTTTGAAGAATTCTAAATGGTGATGTGTGCTCAGGTCTCAATTGCCGGTTTGATGAGATACAAATTCTTCCTCTGTCAGGCCTCTGTTTTCTGGTTGCCATGGTAACAGCAGGATATGTATATGTGTGTGTGTGTGTGTGTGTATACATATATATATACATATATATATATATATATATATATATATATATATATATATATATATTCCATTTCCTGAACACCAAGCATTTTATTAACATTTTTTCACTTCAAAAATCTTTCACTATCTGTTTTACTAACTGCAGTGTTGCATTTTTGAAAATAAGATTATTTATCAGATAAATCACTATGTTAGGTTCACTTTGCTACTTTTTCCTTTACCACAAAGTGAGCATGATTTACATTTGTCTACTCACCTTTTTGTGTATATAGTTATTATGCTAGAACACATTTGCTTTCTCCTAATATGCGCCAACTGACAACTTTGCATCTTGCATGATTGAATGACATATTTTTGTACTTCTATGCAGATAGTGATTCTAATTCTTTTATGGAACAAAAAAAAAAAACATGGAGTACCTTAGAACTTGTAAATTTGGTCCTATTTTGCCTCACAAGTACCAGATGATATTGCCTATTCAAAATAAAGATAATTTTCATCGAAGTTTTTATTTCTCTTGATTGTTCGCTGCACAGAATTTTTCAGAAAAACCAAGTCAACATTTTCAGTTGGGAACCCAATATCTACTAATGGAGGGGAGTAGACTGGTTTGCAGGGCTTAGCTCTTCCCTGTTTAGCTGTAATCCCTGGGTTAGGGGTGTTGATAAATGTGTGCATTAGAGTGAGGAAATGGGAAAGGTGTCACCTGGTAAATTGCTTTCAAGAAATAGACTTTAAAAATGTCTTGTTGCCAGAGAAATAGCTTGCGTGTAAAAGCATAAAAACACTTTTGCAAGTGTGAAGGCCTGAGTTCGAATTACTAGACTCACCCAATAGGTGGCCATATAGTACAAGAATCTGTAATTTCAGTGCCTTTACAAGGAGACAGGAAGTAGAGATGGGAGAATCATCTGGAACTCTTCAGCACACACATCAGAACAGAAGAGATCATTCTATATCTATGGAGATTCTGAAAAGCAAAGAAACCCCACGGGACAACCAACACAGTCAACCACCTTAGACACCAGAGACTAAATTTGTCCTCTGACCCAAGCATATCATATCCAAATTATAACCATATTCAGATACACAAAGGCAAATATGCACACATATTATATGGTGCATATACATATATCACTCACATATGCACACATACATATCCCAAATCAGTGACTGATTATGAGATATATAACTGCAAAAGTAACTATGAAAGAGTTATGCTAAGCTAGGTGCCTACTGCAGCCTTTCTTGTCAATACAGATGACACTCTGGATGAACATGCCTCCCATAGGGTGGGATGTTTTGCAGGACCTGACTGTAGACATGTACACAGATCCCAGGTCACTGAATTAGACGCTATTCTGTAATGACTCAAGCCTTAGTTTATGACAGAAAATTATTCTCAAAGGCTCCAGGATGCATTGAGAGATATCCTGAAATAACCCCACATTGCCAATGGAAAGAAAGAAATAACTTACTCCTTGGCTCATATTTCTTATTGTGACTAAATGATTGCCTAAACATGTACAATACTTTTGGCTTTTGTTAGTGCCCTCCCCATTATCTAATGCTACATCTCTCCAGCTTCATGAATCTGACTAACGATAACAATGTCTGTTTGATTTTCCCCCAAAGATGAATTCTAAAGAACAGGTTTTGCTTTCCTAAATATTTATGTCATAAAACTGAGCACATTGTGAAGGAACTATTAAGTCCAGAGTAATAATAATTCTTAATATTGCATCATCAATGCATAGATGAAAGAAAAACAACTGAGTATGTTTTAGCCAAATCATCAGGCTCTTGTCCAATCTTAATTAATTCTTCAATTTCTGGCTATAAGTATTAGTTTTTCTGTTTAATGGTCTGTATTAGTAAAACTTTAATTGGATGTAAGAAACAGCTTATATGAAAAGTCAGTATAAATATATTGATTTGGCAATTAATACCATTAAAAGCAAGTTTATCTCCGAGGATCTGTAGCACCACAGCTGACAGTGTCTGTGTAGAAGACCTGGTATTAATCTTCAGCTTGAAGGGTGTCAGCTTGTGTTCTGTGGCAGCTCAATATTTGCATTCTGAATAAAAGCATGGTCAGATGTGGTCATTATTGACTAAACCTAATACTGTAAAATGATAAATGGATAAGCCCCAAGCAAGATAGAAGTCATGTGTCATACATAGTCCTATTAAGATGGCAGAAGCTAAGAGAACTTTAGTGTTTGTGATAAATTAATTGCAGAGCAATCTTTAAGTTTTGTGAAAAACAAAAACGTTTTTCTTGTCATCCCTTCTTCATGCAAACTATTCTTCATACAAACTATATCACACATTAATAGTTCAGAGTAAGCACGCATGCTACTCAGTGTGGAAAGCATGTGATTCTGCTATAGTCCTGAAAATTACAAACACCATTTCACAAGGAACTTAAACAAAATCCATCCTGTTCTCAAACTGAAATAAACACTGACAATGCTCTTCTTCGTGTGAAGAAGTGAGAAGAGTTTGGTGTCATTGTCTGCTCACTGACAAAGTGTAAGGGTGATGCCGCAGCATGGGACTGGGTATGAGATGCACAGGAAAATACAGCTGGATCTGTGGAGGCTTTGTTTGCCTTTATGAGCAAATCAAAAGAGAAAGTAGGATTTTGCTCACATACTTAAACCTAGTGCTTATTGCAAGCCTCTGCAAAGGAATGAGCAAGAAGTCTTCATGAATGTATCACTAAAACTAAAAGCTAAGTATTCTGTTTTCTAAAAGGTAAATTTATTTTACTCAGTCGTATGTAAAATGTCCACTGAAATTTGAGTAGAGTATATCATATCTTGAATGTAGCTTAGAACTTATCTGCTCTAATGCACTCATGTTTTTTTTACTTTTTACAAATATGTAGGAGTGACAAATCAAAATTATTATGCTATCTGTTCCAAATTATCACTAATCACTGGCATAGCCAATATTCAGTGATCCAAGTTCAGTGTGTTTAAGTCAATACTTAAAGCTTCTTTTTACAGATAGCAATAGGCCCTTTTCTCCACAGAGTTGAAGGGTTTGGTTAATAAAGACCTGAACCTGACCTGGACATAGTACTTCCTGAGGCATGGCTAACAGAAAGTCTCATACCCCTCACCATCTCTGTGAGTCTACAAGCTAGACTAGATACCTTAGAAAATAAACAATGACTTGCTTAAACTGGAAGTAAATCAAGAGCTTGTATACACTGATACAAGACTAATATGTAACAACTTTTCCAGGAATCTAAATAATTTCATAATGTCTCAGTTTCCCCAGTTGTACGAGACTCTACTCTTCTGTGAATTCATTATCCCAACAATTCAGTGAAAGCTTGTGACTTCTTGGACTGAAAGATGTCCCCAAGACCCTCCTTCTCTGAAGCTGTCCTCTTTGTTTTCTGATTATTTCTGATTATTAGTCTTTATGGAGGTTCAATGTGTTAATGTTATCTCTAGATACACAGTGACTGTTAACCTGTTAGCATTCCTTCTAGGCTCCACCCAACAGTTACCTAGCAAGAGCCAGGTAGGAACCTGGCTTGCTATAAAAAGATTGGTCACTCTGGTGCTCTCTGACCCTTTTCCCTCTCTTTGTCTATACCCCCTTCTTCACGTGTTCCTGCCTCTTCTCCCTCCCTCTATTCCTCCTTCCCTGCCCACTTCCCTGTCTTCCTCCCTCCCTCCCTTCCTCCTTCCCTCTGTCCTTCCATATCCCCCCCCCCCAGCCCTTCTTGCTGAAGATCGCTTTTTTGGCTGTCTTCTCCCTCTCTTCTCCAGACATGGTTCCTCTGTCACGACTCAAAAGTACTAGTACTGGATACCAGTCTCTCTTGGACACTGGCCTTTAGCCCCGAGCTGCCTCATAAGACCTGGTTGATCACTTGGTTCTTAAATCTATCCTTAGAACATCACTAGCAATAGAATAACTTTTATTCTCATTCAATGGGTATGTCTTTGCCATTACTTCCAGGTTCCCTGCTGGAACGTCTTCTGGACATAAAATCTTACAAATTCACACACTAAACTTGGCCCCAAATATCCACTAGATAATAACTCCAAATAGCTACTTAATGGCGCTTTTGAAGAAACATTTACAACTCTCACCAGTAATCTGGAATACGGAAGGTTTCTCTTGAACAGGCTTTTTCCTACCTTCGCTATAAACTTCTTTATTCTTCCTGTTCCCCAACTCAGCCACTATCCTTGATCCAGCTAGCTTGCTTTTTTTATTCTCTCCACCGTTCCTAGAAAATTTTATCTCTGATTTCTTTCCATTCTGGTCCACACCAGCTCTAAACTAGCTATTACAAAAAAAGGCCTGGACTGTTGCTAGATGTCTACATGCTACATAAAGCAGCGAAGCTGAGCTGTGCACTTCTCAGACCTGTCTTGCCCCTGCTCAAGCCTAAATGGCAGGCAGAGGCTGCCTGTGGTAACAGGGAGAGATCTCCTCACGTGTACATTATGCTATAACCGCCAGGCAAGCCGTGTCTATTTGTCTCCTTAATTATCTAACAATTTGTATCATGCTTATAAAAGTGCTATTCCATTGTCAGATGTAACATGTCACTTTTCCACTACAAGTAGAGCTATAGTTTCATCGCCATGTTAGCAGTCACGTGTTAGGCTGTAGCTTCAGTGCCATCTTGGTTGGAGGCAGTGACATGACTGTTAACCATCTTTGTTATGGGCAGTCTCCATTTTATTTCCTTCTTACTTGAGGAGAACAACCTCAGTTAAGGTACAGTTTTAATATGATTTCTAGCCTGCTTTGGTAAAGAATAATTTAATTTGATACTTCTTTAAAAACTTACAATGGTTTAAAAAAAAAGGTTAAAGAGAACCCCCTTTAAAGGTATGTTTGCCATTGTTTTTGCTACTATCATTAAGTTACAATATATTCTCTTAGTTTGCTAGATAAAATCTAGAGCAAATCATTAAAAAAAAAAAACACTAATTGTTAGATCTTCTTAATATATACTAGCTCTCAATCTTGTCAGAGATCTGCTAAATATAACATCAAATGCTTAAGCTGATAATGACAGAGTCCTAACAGTTACCTCTCAAGGTCTCCAAGAACATAGGAGCATGCCAACAAAGGACCCTACCTGGACTATAGTATGATAAGTATTGAACGAGGACCACTTGTTGCCTTGCCCACTGCCAGGGTTTTTGTCCTAAACTGTGAACAAGACACCAGAGAATTAAATTAAATTCTCATATTGCCTAAGACGGGGTGAGTCATTTCTCCTATCTTCTTCCTTCACAGGAAAAAAAAAAAGCTTCTCATCTTCTAGGCCTTATGGTGAGAATGCCTCTGCCCAAGTTGCAATGGAGACTATAGGAATCTGAGAAAACTGTTTAGTTAGTAGACTATAGACCAACTTCTGTCGTTTTAATTTATGACATCTAGTTTATAACTTATCTTTCCCAGATTTCTGATCTCATTGACAGCTAATGGCAGCTTGACTGCTCAAAAACAAGACAACTAACTCCTTGCCTTAAGGTAACCCATTATTATATTAACTCATTAGTCAATTCATTAACTAGTTAAGACTACTAGCTCCCTTATCAAAATGACTGACATGTTTGCCTGGATCACAGGTTTTATGATAAAGGATACGCAAGTTTGGATGTAAACTTTCACAGATGTAACTTTCTTCTACGTCCTTTTCTAAACTCAGTTTACAGTGACTAAATGTTTCATACTTTTGCACTTGCTATGCCACTATTATATTGAGACTTCAAAGCTTCAAAATCCTAATATTAACCAATGTAATTCTTATAAATTATCAATTAATCTAACCCTAATCATGCATTCCAATATATGATTCACTTTTATAGCCACAAGTCCAAATTTTGAGTTTCCTTTGATTGTCTTTTAAATGTAAACTTAGAAATGTTTCTTGTTTTGCTAAACAATGTACTTCTCGACAGAAGGAAAAAGCTCCTTTAGCCCCTTCTTCCATAAGCTCACCTTAAAAACTGTTCATGATCTTAAGAGATTTATCTCTTTTGTAAACCTGTAAGCTCTAGGAACCCACTAAAATGTTCCTCTCATGGAACAGATAGACGCCATCGAGATCTGACAGTCAGTAACCTAAGCTTTACTTGCTCCCTATTCCAGAGGATTTGATTTCTCTCCTGTTTCCTTGTATTAGAAACACTTTAACCATCAAGACCTAAGGGATGTGTGTGTGTGTGTGTGTGTGTGTGTGTGTGTGTTTCAGCATCTTGTCAAGTCCAGGCATTTACTCATAATGTACATCTAGGACAGCTCCAGAGAAGTAACCCAAAGATGCTCCAGTCTACTTTCACAGACACAGATGCTTCTACTGAGCCTAAACCTTTCTACTCAAGATGGTCACACAGACCCTGGACTACAAGGAAACATTCAACTCTCCTTGGACTTGAACCTTCCCTTCCCCATTTTCTTAAGTTTCCCAGAGACATGTCACCCCAAGGTCAGCAGGAAGCAGTTAAAGATCATGGTGATCCTATTTTTACTTCACCATCAACAACTCTTTCTAGTTTCTCGGTTTTAAATTAAACCAAAATGGAGGAATACTATAGTGTGTTAGCATTTTCTCTATGTTCTGTCCATCAGTTATCTAGCAACAGCCAGGTAGAAGCTTCCCTTGCTATAAAGAAGACTGGCCTCTCCTGTACTCTCTGCTTCTTTTCTCTTTCTCTGAACTCTGTTCCACTCTTTGTCCTTTCTCCCTCCCTCTCACCCCTCTCTTCACGAGTTCATTCTTCTTCTTCTTCCTCTTCTTCTTCTTCTTCTTCTTCTTCTTCTTCTTCTTCTTCTTCTTCTTCTTTTTTTCTTCTTCTTCTTCTTCTTCTTCTTCTTCTTCTTCTTCTTCTTCTTCTTCTTCTTCTTCTTCTTCTTCTTCTTCTTCTTCTTCTTCTTCTTCTTCTTCTTCTTCTCCTTCTCCTCCTCCTCCTCCTTCTCCTCCTCCTCCTTCTTCTTCTCCTCCTTCTCCTCCTCCTCCTTCTTCTTCTCTTCCTTCTCCTCCTCTTCCTTCTTTTTCCTCTCTTCCTCTTCTCCTCTCTCTCTCTGTCTCTCTCTCTGTCTCTCTCTCTTTGTCTAGCTCTGTCTCTCTGTCTCTCTCTCTCTGTCTCTCTGTCTCTCTCTCTCTCTCTCTCTCTCTCTCTCTCTCTCTCTCTCTCTCTCTCTCTCTTTCTCTATGTTGGTCTTTCTCTGTCCCCTCTATTTAT
The DNA here is from genome assembly GCF_963924665.1 of Micromys minutus. NCBI lineage: Eukaryota > Metazoa > Chordata > Mammalia > Rodentia > Muridae > Micromys > Micromys minutus. The sequence goes on along the minus strand of NC_137980.1, from coordinate 3,575,578 downwards.
CTGCCTCTACCCCTTCTCAACCCCCTTTCTATTTCCCTAAATAACCTTCATTGTATACTAAACCCATCAATTTTTTGTCATATGACTAGTATCTCTGGGGAAGGGTATGTCTCAGTATGAGCTGCTAATGTGTCTCTTCCCACTATACCATACCATGTTTTACAAAAACATATCAGTGACCTCTTTCTTGCATGTCATTGTTGAAAAGCATCATTTGACTTAAGTTCCCTGGTCCATTATTTAGGCACAGTGAACATGAAGTGTTCTGCTGATTAGCAGGAACTGCATATTTAATTATTTAAAGATTCCATTGAAAAACTAGCTTAGACATTGCTCTCCGAAAATCTAGGATAACTATCAAGATATCAAAAGTCATTTCCATTTAGAAATAACACACAGTATCAGATAGTTTCAGGTTCTTACTGAAAATTATGTTATTATGAGCACAATTCTATACATTAATAATTATGTCAATCAAAATTGTTCTGTCTTCAAACCAAGCGCACTATAGACAAGCTAAAGTCATTGAAGGCTACTTAATTCCCACTCATAGTTCTAAAACTGACCCCAAGTCTTTCTGAAGCTTGGTTTATGTAAATGAAGAAAAGTTTAGATTAAAAAGCATCCAAAATAAAAAATTAAAAAGCAGTCAATGAATCTTCTCTCCTTGGACAAGAAAAAAAAAAGATAAGAGTTAAGCAGAGCCAATGTTGACAATTATGCCAAAACAGGATGTTAGAATTATGAAAACAGTAACATGAAAAATAAACAGAAAACAAGTCAAATAATGTACAACAGGAAGTGATTTAAACCAATACAAACAACTGTGAGGGTCCTATTGGCAGACTTTCAGACATGAAATTTAAAAAGAATAGAAACATTTAATTGTTGAGTAATATTTCTAAAATGATGTTTTACCTCAAAGAAATCATCATATCATGGAAGAATGTGCAAATAGCTGGGCAGCTGCGTCCACCCTGTCTAGCTGAAGCCCAGCTGCAGAAAGAAAAGCCAGAAACAAGGAGGAGACAAAGAATAATGAGAGAGAGGATGGCGTCTAGAAAAGAAAAGAGAGAGAAATTAAAATGAGACAGTGAAAAATTAAGCTGCAACTCAGAAAGATAGGCCAGGAAAAAAAAAGAAAAAGGATTTAAACAAACTGTAGTAAATGTAATTTAGAATGTTTTTAAACTCAACTATTGAAAACAAGGCTTTCTGAAACTCATTTGTAAAACTGACAGATATTTAAAATTCTTTCCCCAGTGGTAGAATGACTGAAAGATGCTGCAGTATCCTCAACATGTGCCACGCCCAATGCTGCCAAGATGGCTATAAAGAGGGCATAATTAAATGAAGAATATTCAGCTATTTCTTCTCCTCTGATAACTAACAGAAAGATTTATGTGCAACAGTTTTGTGAGGCTCAGAAAGAGCAAAAAAAAAAGTGCACAGAGAAATGTACACTGAGATCATGGACATGATACAGCACCTTAAAATGTTACAGTAAACAAATCTAGACTATAAGACAGGTGTGCTCAGTGGATGGGCTTAGACCTCAGGCTTCATTTGACGTTCTTTGAAACCAGTTGTATCCATTGGTTTGGTGCCCTGAAAGAGTTCCTTTGAACTTGTCTTGGGGATGAAACTAGCTTAACTGTGTAAATACCTTTGTAGGAATATTTTTCAAGAACTTAATGAATGACTGTGATGATTGATTGAGAATGGTCTCCATAGGCTCATATACTTAAATATTTTCTTTTGAGTTGATGAAACTGTTTGGGAAGGATTAGGGGGTATGGCCTTCTTGGAGTAGGTATGTTACTGAGGGCCAGCTTTAAGCTTTCAAAGCCCACATAATTCCCAACACTTTCTCTCTGTCTTTTGCTTTAGGATGTAAGTTCTTATCTACTTCTCTAGCCCAATGTCTACCTGCCTGCCACCACGTTCCCCACAATGATGGTCATGAACTAATCCTCTGAAATGGCAAGTCCAATAAACTATTCTAGACATTTCTTTCTAGGCAGCTTGAAAGTTTTTTCTGGAACCATTCAAAAATGTCTGCTTTGGTTTGTTGAATACTCAGGTATTTATACATGGCACATAGAATATGTTTAATAAATCACAGTCTAATAATAACCTGAGATCTTGTCTATAATCAGTCAACAAATAAGAGTGTATTCTGCAATTTTCTAGGCTTAAATTGTAATGGAAAATCTAAAGAAAATGTGTGGTTACTGTTCAATAAGTGCTTGCAACGTGAAATGATCTGTGACCAGCTTACTTTTGATTTAAATGGGGAGTTCAGAGGCTAGAAATGGTGATACATGCCTGTAAGCCCAACACTATGTAAATCTAAGAATGAGGATTATGAGATTGGAGTCAGCTTGAGATATGTAGGAAGTTCCAGGCTACTCCAAGTTACAAATGAGATCTCGTCTCCAAATAGCAAGACCCATGGATGTAGCTCAGTGACTGAGAGTTTCCCTATAATATGAAGTCAAGATTCATTCCCCATAAACATGCAAACACTCACACAAAACAGCATGAATATAGACAAGGAACATTAGTGAATGGAAGGGTATTAAAGTAAGTGGGATAAATATTTTATAGGTATTGGTAAACATGATTAAAGTACTCTTTATACATACATGAAAATATTACAATAAATAGAAACTATTTATACCATAAATATACAGCAATAAAATTACATTATTAAGTAGTCTAAAAATCTAAGTTGAGCCAATTTTATAACGTAGGTAAATCTGTGACATTTTGAGAAGAATTTGAGGAAGATTTAAGATGTGTGTGTTGTAGAAACCTGTTCAACCCAAATAAGCCTGTACAAAGAAAACACAACTCAACCTACTACTATATTCCTCTATTCCCCAGCTGTGAGATCTCTGAGAACTGGCCGGGCCATTTCTCCAGGCCAGGTGCTTCAGCTCCATCTTCCTTCCAACTCTTCTTCCTCTCTACTCCCCTCCTCCTGCCTTCTCCCTCCAAGTTTTTCAGCTCCACCTTCCCTTACCCAATCACCAGCTCTAGCCTTTATTTACAAGTTAAAATAGAGAGAACCTTCTGATGAAGTCATCTGATAAAGTCACTCCTCCTTCTAGGCCAGCCCTTCTTTGGGAACTAGAATTAGCATCAAAATACAAACTGCACCAGGGCAACCCACAAGGCAGTGGTGCAAATGAGCAGAACCAACAGGGAGCCACTGAATTACAGCAGAGTCTGTTTAGCAGAGCTAAGAGTAAACAAGTAGACAAACATGAACAAAGTTTGGAGAGAAATAAAACCATCTGGCCACAGAGGAATGTGTGTGTGTGTGTGTGTGTGTGTGTGTGTGTGTGTGTGTGGTGTGTGTGTGTTTGTGTGTGTATGGGTGTGTATTATGCGTGTGTATGTGTGTATGTGTTTGTGTGTGTGTATGAGTGTGTATGTATGTGTGTATGTATGGGTGTGTGTGCATGTATGTGTGTGTATGTGTGTTTGTGTGTGTGTGTTTGTGTGTGTGTATGGGTGTGTATTATGTGTGTGTATGTGTGTGCTTGTGTGCTTGTGTGTGTGTGTTTGTGTGTGTGTATGAGTGTGTATGTGTGTGTGTATGTATGGGTGTGTGTGTACGTATGTGTGTGTGTGTGTGGTGTGTGTGTGTTTGTGTGTATGGGTGTGTATGTATGTGTGTGTATGGGTTGTGTGTACGTGTGTGTGTGTGTGTGTGTGTGTGTGTGTGTATGTGTGTGCAGCTAGACTGTGGTAGCTTTGAAACAGAGGGAAGACTTTCCATTAAGTAATACTAAATGAAGCCTCTGTATTAGGCAGCAAAACAGTGAAGAGGTGCTTCATAAATAGCAGCCTGGTTTATGAATGGGGCAAATCAACCTCAGGTTGACTGATTTAGGGAGGCTTGGAAGACACTGCACTTATCTAGGCATGGACTGATGTGTTTACTCGGGATTCAAGAGAGAAACAGTTGTCTCCAGAAGTGAAACAGTGACATTCATTTATTCTCCAATAAGTGGATCCAACCACTCAGTATCTGAATAAACTCAAAGAAGTAACAGGGCATAAAGAGAAAAACTGCTGAAACATCAGCCACAGGGTTCCAGGAGGTAATGGAATTAACATTAAAATACAAACAGCTTCAGGACAATCTACATAGACTTCATGCAAAGCACTGTCAACAAGAATAAGTAGGATGAAATGATGCCAGAACTTTTTAGTCTGTCATGGTAGAAACCAAAGAAAGAGAAGGGACGGAGGAATTGATGATAATCGTTCAAATAAAAATAAAAGTTATTATTTGAGCACTGAATTTAGCATCATCGAAGTTGTTTATAAAAACAACTGTTTTTGTGCAGGAGTCACTGTAAAAGTTCATTAGTTTAGAATCAAGAAAGACAGAAAAAAAACTTGGTAAAGAAAGACAGAAAAAGCTGTCCTGTGGGTGAGACTTTATGGTGTAGTTGCTAACAGTACAAGGGACAATAATCCTACAGCAAAGTTCCTAATTCTCTGGCTCTTAATGTTTTTTCTGCTCCCTCTTCTGCATTGTTCCCTGAATTGTACTTGTGAGACTGTTTTGTAGATGTAGCTGCTGGGACTTGGCTCCACATTTTGCATTGGTTGGTTATAATTTGTATACTGGTCTTCTGTGGCAAAGAGAAATTTCCTTGAAAAAAGGTGAAAACTACACTTATTTGTGGGTTTAAGGAAAATATGCATTGATTGTTGTTAGGGACTATGATGGTTTAGTAAATTGGTGGCTTTAGATTTTCCTTCAATAAACATGTTTTCACTAGCACTGAGTATCTAGCTAGGTTTTCAGTACAAGTCATGCTTTTCTTCTGGTTGAGGAAGTCAAAGACCAGTTGAAGAGCTGTTGGTTATCTTCAAGGTCTGCCTGCTCTCTTAGAGTTATCAAGCCATGTTAATCATGGATGCTGGTTGCCTCCTTCCACTAGAACCTTGCACAAATCTGAGATGAACAAGGGCATCAGTGGCTATGCCAAAGTGGTTTGGGAAAGCCTACAAGGCCTCGATCATATCCAAAGAAAATAAAACAACTTAGAAAATTTGGGAATGGAAGAAGTAGTCTTCTAGATGGAAGAACATACTAATTGGTTATATAACACCAAATCATCAGCCCTGAAAACTTACATACAATAACATTACACAAGCTGAGCAAGTTATATTTAGAAATATACATATATACATATACATATATATATACATATATACATATATATACACACACACATATATATATACATATCAACTAATGAAAAGGAGAATGAAATAAATTTGAAAGAGAATGGGGAGGGTTATGCTGAAGGTATTGGATAGATGAAAGGTAAGAAAGAAATGTAATTATATTAAAGTCCATTTTTTAAATATTGGAAAGTATATGTATAAATAATTATTTGAATATTTTCCTTTAAATGTTGGGAATGAAGAAAGGAAGAATAAAACGTGATACCACAGAGAGGGCAGGAAGGCTAGATGCCATGTAATCCAAAAATAGTGTGGGATTTTAAATTGCCAATTTGATTTTACATACATGCAGTTTGAGATTGCAATGGGCCATTGAAATGGAAATGTCCAGTAGGCATCTAGATGGGAATTGATATCCGAGAAGACAGAGTTGAAATTGTGCATGGTTTAGACTTTATTCACACAGAGGTGCAATTTGGGGTTGTAAAAATAAATTAGCCTGGAAGAAAAGTGTAGAAAGAACAATAGAAGATTGAACAAGCCAATGTTCTGAGCAAGGTAATAAAACAAAGTCAAAAGCACTGGGCTATATTCCCAACTTGCACTTCATTTAGGTAGCTGTATTTTCATTGGTAAATTAAGGTAATTAACTGAATAATTAAATGACTGCACAAAGCTTTAGTAGAAATTAAGTATATATTTTACACAAAAGAGATTCTATTATATATGAGACAGTCTATTACTGGGTTCAAGTCATCATCACGTTTCAGTCCACAGACTGCTTACAGGTGATTCGCCCTCTTTAAAATGCCTATTACAGCGACTGCAGAAGTAAAACCAGCTAGAAAATGTTGCCTACTTATATAAAGGACATTAGGTTTTCCTCGGATTTTCCACCTTGGGAACTCAGGATTCTACAATAAGATGAATGAGCAACCAAGAGAGCATCATTTGTGTTCAAGTAGCTTCTTTGTTGCATTGTATGTAAATACCAGTGAAGGAAGCCTTCCAGCCAGCATTGTCTCTTACTAAGTACTCAGCCAAATCCTTGAAGCTCTCACTTCATGGGACTAGTAATCTTTGAAGCAAATATCCAAAAATCTTAGCTTACAGAAAGGAAAAGAAAGTCCATGCAAGAGGCAAGCAAACACCACAAGTGGAAGGGAATGTGTCTTGACCGTGGCCAGAGGCAACTCAATTAGCAAGTGGAAGGGCAGTGAGGCCAAGCACACCTCAGATGGCTTTGAGCGAATGGAACAGTTCGGGTGTAGAGAATTAGATGCTCATTTCCCTTTGTTTTTGAAGATGATCACACAGTCAATGATTATAGTCTAAGGACAGTAATCTAAGACACATTGTATAGAAACATAAGAAATGTCACATCTGAATCACAGCCTTGACAGTTGTACCAAGGGACATTTTGTTACAGAGTATGAATGTTACTCTAGCAACTAAAAGACTTTTCACCTCAAATTTACCCTCCTTCCCCACTAACTGAGGCATTTTAATTAGAAAAAAAAAATAGAAAAAAAAAAAAAAAAAAAAAAAAAAAAAAAAAAACTCCAGAAGAGGACTTCGGATGCTTCCAGAATAGACTCAACACAACCCAGGATCTTCTGGACCATGGAAGGTAAGAATGAACGTCCCTTCAGGTCATAGTATGGATTGTGAATACAACAGGAACTCAGCACCAAGCAAACTAGCAGATCAGTGTCTTCAAGGCCAACCAAAGTATTCTCTGTGACATCTTCAAAACCAAAATGCTGTTTTTTAGTAATCGTTATTGATGATTTTCCAAACATTTGTTTTGTGTTATTTGTTTGACTTTGTACTTGGGATTCAAACTACTGGCACCTCAAGTTTCTCAACTTCAGCTCTTCATCTGAGCCACTGGATACAGGAAGCATCTCAAGTGACAAAATGAGCATGAAATCACTAGCGGTAAGTCACTGTATATTTCAGTGGCACCTGGGGCAAGAGCTCCTGAGTAAAGTTGACTGGCCTTTGAATGGGGGCTAAGAGTTGACCGTCTCAGAATCATGGCTGTTAGGAGACAGGAGTGTTCAATTTGGTTAACGGGTAATGATGATAAACTAGAACCACTGGCAAGGCTGTCTCTGAGCCCTTGCATGGGTATCTGCTTGTATAGCTGTGAAGAGGGAAACCTCAGCAGTGGATACTGGGAGCCAGACACAGAACCTGAAATCAAAGCTAAGAGAACTGACAGATGGAATCTCTGGGTCCATGAAAACAGAATTCAAATCCATGTGAAGAATATTTTCTCTAAGTCCATTTCTACCACATGAAAATGAAAACATGTGAATAACATCATAGTAATAAGTATTTAGAACAAATCAATAAATAAAATGACCCTTAAAATTTCAAACCACCAGGTCAAAACTAATAAATGCAGTTTAACTTCTTACCTCACTTCGTATCAATAATAGCTCTTCACTTCTTCCATAGCAAAATTCTCCAGGTTTTATAATAATAAGCCTGTGGCAATCATAAAAATTGCATCCATTTAGAGAGGTTCCAATATTTGCACACAGTTATAGTTCAATGTGAAGTTCACAGTGTATGAGACTCTTCCCACACAATAGAACCTCACTATTACATTCCAAATCTTGGAGAGCATCTTCTGTGGCCTGAGCCATAACACAGACTGTAGGCTTCTTCCTCATTTCTTACTTTTCAAACATTTTAAGGGCAAAGCCTTGATGTTTTATTTTCTTTTGAATTGTTTGTGCATTTATGTGTGTAGATACACACGCATTAGTGTATGCATACATGTAGAGGCCAGAGATCAACCTTAGCTGTCAATTCCAACAGCCATTTATTTTATTTTCATTTTTCTTACAACATTCATGTACATCTGCGAATCCAACCACTATGTAGTGAAAATATTCATTCTCAAACAAATCATGTCTACACTGGACATATACAGACTTTTTCTTATTCCTATTTTCTAAAGGGTAAAGTTATCGTTATTTTTTTTCTTTTTTTATTGGATATTCTCTGTATTTACATTTCAGATGTTATACTCTCCCCACACACTCTCCTCCCTCCTCCCCCTCAACTTGCTTCCATGAAGGTGCTCCCTCTCCCGATCATCCTCTCCACCTCAATGCCTTGGCTGATGATGATGTTGTTCTTCCCATGAGGGTGCAAATCCTTCAGCTCCTTCAGTTCTTTCTCCAGCTCTTTCATTGGGAGCCCGGTGTTCAGCCTGATGTTTATCTGCAAGCGTCCTGATCTTTATCTGTATGACGCTGACAGAGCCTCTGAGGAGACGTCCATGTCTGGGTCCCACCAGTAAGCACTTCTTGGCATCAGCAATAGTGCTTGGTTTTAGTGGCTGCATATGTGCTGGTTCTCCAGGTGAAGCGGTCTCTGTAGATCTTTTCTTCAGTCCCTGCTCCTCTATTTGATCTTGTATTACCTCCACTGCTTTTTTTCTCCCTTCTTTTGTTTAACAACTTTATTTTTAAAAAACAGAGATAAATGTGCATATTTTTAAAAGCATTTTGCATAAAACTATATGAATATATTTTTGCCAGTACTTAATTTTTAAAGTTTAATAGTATACATTGAAATCTTACTAGTTACAATAAGCATAAAGTACAAGTCAAACAAAATGTAACATGGAAATAGTCTAAGTTCTCTTGGTGTATAAAGATTAAACATAATAATTTTTAAATACCAAGAATTGCCACAAGGCTATATTCTTAGCTATTGAATCATTAATGTTTTAAGGTCTAGGTGTACCACACTCTGAGAAGGTGCTATACACTTTTTTTTTTTCCTAAGAAGAACTGAGGCTTCCAGTTTTTGGCCTTTCCTTTTTGAGCTTCATATGGTCTATGCGTTGTTTCTTAGGTATTCAGAGCCTTCTGGGGTTAGTATCCAATTATCAGTGACTGCATATTATGTCTGTTCTTTTGTGACTGGGTTACCTCACTCAGGATGATAGCTTCAAGTTCCATCTATTTGCCTAGGAATTTCATGAAGTTGTTGTTTTTAATAGCTGAGTAGTACTCCATTGTGTATATGTACCACAATTTCTGTATTCATTCCTCTCTGTCTCTCTCTGTCTCTGTCTTTTTCTTTCACTTTCTCCTGTACTCTTTCTCTTTCTGTTTCCCTCCCTCCCTCCTTCCCTCCCCCCCCCCCATGCTTTCTTTCTTCTTTTATTTCTTTTACTTTGTTGCAAGATTCTTTCACTAGGTCCTGAAGCTCACCAGTTAGCATCCTCCTGGCCACCCTAGGGATTCTCATGTCTCCCAGAATTTGATTAAAATTATTTACCTCTATACCTGGCCTTTTACATGGATTTAATAAATCAAAGTCTGGTTCTCATGCTGCTGTTGCAATTGTTTAAGACGGAGTTGTTTTCTCGACACTCTTTCATTTTTTATACTTTAGCTTAATATAATTTTTGTTACTTATATAAATTTATGATACAAACTTGATGGTATTTTGATTCATTGCACATATTTGGTGATAATCTACCTAGAGTAATTAACATATCTATCCCCTTAAACACTTATTTCTATAAGTGTGTTCACTCAAATTCCTTTATCCTAAGCATTTTTCAATATAATGTCGCGCCCCACCTCGACCAGCAAGGAAGACACGACCCAGGGAAGATCTTCTTCAAGCAGTTTATTCAGGATCCTTGAACAAGCTTGTGCTTCTGTTTCTGCCTTGGTCTCTGCTCCCGGGGGAACGCCCGCACAGGTTGAAATCCCATTGGGCCCTCCAAACCCTGTAAGCCACGTGGGCCCTGCAGATAGGCTGCTTCAATGTGGAAGCAGGCAAGCTGAACAGGCACAGCCACATAAGGAGTTGTTTAGGACTGAGAGCACTCACCATTAAGGAGGTGGAAGGCAGAAACCAGTGCCATCTTTGGGGCGCGGCACCTTACAGCTCTCTACAATATAATGCATTACTATAGATTATATCCACCTTGCTCTACCACAGAGCACCAGCAATCTCTGTCTCATCAGATAACATCTCGTCAGTTAAACTACCTCTAACCTATGCATTTTTTCTAATTTCCCCAATTATTAACCAAATTTCTCGCGACTTCTATGAGATCCCCATTTTGGTATTGTACCTGAGAAACAGCATAAAGTATTTGGGGTTTTGTTGTTGTTGTTGTTGTTGTTGTTGTTGTTCTATCTTGAAATGTCATTTTAGTTAAGTTTTGTTTATACAAAGATATTACTTTCTTTGTCCTAACATTTTATATATATGTATATGTACACGTATATATTTATATTTATGTACATAGACACCAAACAGATATACTTCTTGTATTTTATGACAGAATAGTATCTTTTCTGTTTATATTTGGGAAAAATTAAATCCATATATTTAATATTACTAATATGAAGCCACAAAATATATTTACCCCAAAAGGTGAGAGTGGATTTTTTAAAATTATTTTTGTATAAAAGAAAATATATACCAGGGACAAGTTTTCCTCTGAGGTAAGACAAAAAGTCGTACAATTTTGAGTTAGGAGAGAAGATTGTGAAGTTAGAACTAAAAGTCAGTCTTAGTGCCCAAAGTCAAATGGGTAGTTTCTGGATGGGTGAGGAACAATCACCATAGCAACTCTGGAAGCTCACAGAACCAGGGCTAAGAACATCCCAAGAGAGCCTGCTCCTCACTTAGTGTGCTTAAAGGGCTGAGACTGGGGCCTAAGAAAATGTCCCTGCAGATTATTTTAAAATGGCAAATCAAATATTTATATTGAAAATGTCATCTGTAGAGAGTGACATGTAACAGACTAGGACACTTATAGCAGAAATATAACAACTTATAGAACACAGTTTAAGGGAAGCAACCTTTTTCTCACAAAACAGGTAAACTTGGGGTCTGAAAACTTCTCAGGTACTCTCACTAATGTGTGAGCAGACCGTTGAGAACCAATGATTTTCAGCATCTTTTCAGCCTCGATACTAGAATACTTCCTGAATCTTTTGGATTTCTGTCTTCCTCCTGGAGGGAATGTTTCAATTAAAAGGAATAGTGTGACTCAACCATTCAAGTATGCCAGTTTAGAATTAAACTAGAATATTTGTTTTACAGGTTTTAAGATGATTTGTGTAGAATTAGAAAATTTTTAAATACAGAATTATTGTTTGACACAGCTTTTCTTTTTATTGTCTTAGAATTTGCTATCAGAACTAGAAGCTCAATTAAGAAAACTTGAAATTCAAAAGCAGGAAATAAAAAAAAAAAAAAAAAGAGTTTCCGACATTTCAACCTAACATTAAAGAAGTTTCTTGCTTCACTAAAAGTAAGAACCGAGTTTCTGTAATAATGCATAAGCTTTCTCTTTCCCTGGAACTAATGTTGATATAAGCAGTTTTATAAATGTTTTTGTGCTCTCGAAACCAACAGGTAACTTAAGATCACTAAAATGCTAATAGCCGGGTTTTTTTTTTTTTTTTTTTTTGTAGTTTTACATTTTAAAAATCTGCTGTGCCATCAATAAAGTTAAACAGTAAAGCATGTTTCTTGCACTCTTGTTTCCAGTGTCTGTTCTCAGGTATAACCTGAGAGGATATTTGCAATACTCCCAGTTTAAAATATTTTATTATTCATGGCATAGTCCTCAGATTTCAAAGCAGAGTAAGGAGGCCTTACTTGATAAAACATTTATTGGGGTAAATAATGCTTGAGCTCAGCACAATTTATTGTCCATTTAAACAAAACAGAACAATAAAGAAACAAGATGTAATGTAGAATTGATGAGTTAGCTGTTTCTTACAATCTCAATCCTAAATTCCAGGAAACCTAAATAGCCCAGAGATAGTGTTTACCTAGAATCATTATTAAATGTATAATAGCATCAATATTTTTTTAAAAAACTTTCAATCTCCTTTGTAAAATCCCTATGTTCTGATGATTGGAGATTAGACTATTACACCTTCAAAATTGGTCACTTAATTAGACACGTGATTTTCTTTGATGAAAACAAATAACTAGTAGAAAAACAATACTAGAAATATGCCACCCTAGCTGAGAAGGTATTGCCCACTGATGGCTTTGAGGGGGTGGAGAGTTGTTTCCTTCAGGTACAGCCCCAACTAGGCTTCCCTGGCCTCAGGAGATGGCCTGACTCTCATGCAGATACTGACCTTTCTAGATGGACTGGGGGAAGGGAAGGAGGGAGGAAGGGTTTGATGGGAACACGAGCAAGGAAGTGAAGGTGGACTTTATCGAAACATTATATTCATGCTGACATTCACAAACAGTAATAATGCTCTTCATAAAGAATCCGGTTTTTACCCAAGTGTGTTCAACATGGGTTTATTTAGCTACTTTTGAATCTATTTTTATGGTATAGCTCTTCATTTCACACTGTTGAGTGATTAAATATGTGAGTAGAATCAAGTGTTTGCAGAAATTTATTTCAACATAGAAGATAGAAAATAAGATTTTCTGTTTAGTCAAGACAAATCTTCCTTGCTGACTTGTTCAAGCATTTTCTGATGTACATACATTCTATCCCAGACAGTCATAAAAGGGGTAAAATGCATGAAAGCTCACGGAGGCACAAACAGCCATACAAGTTGGAGATGTCAGAGGCAGAATGAATGTCAGAGGCTAGTGTAAGAATTTTCAGTTCTCTTATCTTTATACTGTAAGTTGGTGTGTGTATGTGCATCTGCGTGTGGATACAAATGAACAGAATCATGTGTGTGAGCATATGTGTGGAGATCAGAGATCACCCTTGGATGCCCTTCCTCAAGTGACTGTTTTTCACCTCTAGTTCCAAATAGATCTGTTTCGAAAGGTTCCAGATTTTCCCTTTATAACCTAATTTCATGATCATCTAAATAGATTATATCATTAAAGATGAGGATGCAAGGCCAAACCAAATCATAGTTTTTACAAACAGCCAAGTCACACAGTCCAATACCCTAGACTAAGAACAAAATGTTTTTCTATTATTTCTTTTATTCTGTGGGATTATGATGACATACTCACAACATTCTTGCTTTCCCTTTCTCCCACCTAAGCTCCCTATTTACCTTTCCTTCTTCTCTTTCAAACCCATGCACTCTTTGATCATTAGTTGTTACATGCATGAGAGAAAGAGGGGGGAGAGAGAGTATGTATTCCTAAATATAAAACAATTTTTGAAAACTTCCTATTTAAACATTTTTGATGGAAAAATTTGCACATCAAGAAATACCAATTGTACCCTATTTGCTAATAGCTTAAAGAATTCTGACCATGAACCTAGCCATTTATTTTTAATATCTTATTCAATACACACAATGATCTTAAGACATAAATATTATCACTATTATAGAGACATTTTAAAACTCATACAACACTTAATTCTGAGTGAAAATTTAGACTCACATTCGATTGATATTAGATAATGTTTGCATTAACCATTTAATGTGCTTCATGGAGACCACTCGGCCATTTCTACTTCACAGGACAGTTTGGATGGACAAGATGACAATTATGCATCTCTGGATCACATTCCCATGAGAAGAGAAGGGAGAAAGAAGCAAGGAGAGAGAAACTGAAAGGGAGGGTAAAAGAAAGGAAAGATAAGATGAAGAAAAGAGGAAAAGAAAGAAAAAAACATAAAGAAGTGAGGGAATGGAATAAATGGAAAGGAGAAAGGAGAAGGATTGTTCCACATCCCACACTTCCCACCCCGCTGTCACCATGACAGTGTCCCCACTCTACCACAACCCTCCCCACCTGACCTCTATGCTCCCTGGGCCCTCCACTCTCTTGAGGGTTAGGTGCATGAGAGTTCTATGCTGTATAGGAGTTGGGGGCCTCATATCAGCTGGTGTATGTTGCCTGGTTGGTGTATCCAGTGTCTGAGAGATCTCAGGGGTCCAGGTTGGTTGATACTGCTGGTCCTCCTACAGGATTGCTCTCTTCCTCAGCTTCTTCCAACTTTTCCCTAATTCAAGCACAGGGATCAGCAGCCTCTGTTAATTATTTGGATGCAAATATCTGCATCTGACTCTTTCAGTTGATTGTTGGTCTTTCAGGGGGCAGTAATGACAGGTCCCTTTTTCTGAGCGCTCCATAGCCTCAGTAACAGTGTCAGGCCTTGGGGACCCCCTTTGAGCTGGATCACCCTTTGAGCCTGTCGCTTGACCTTCTTTTCCTCAGGCTCTTCTCCATTTCCATCCCTGAACTTCTTACAGAGAGGAACAATTATGGGTCAGAGTTTTGACTCTGGGATGGCAACCCCATCCCTCACTTGATGCTCTTTCTGCTGGAGGTGAGCTCTACAAGTTCCCACTCCCTACCATAGGACATTTCATCTGGGGTCCTTCACCTCTCAGGTCTCTGCACACCTTGGGGGGTCTTCCCAACCTCCTGTCTCATGAGGTTGCCTGTTTCTATTCTTTCTGCAGGTCCCCAGGGCTTCAGTGCCAGCAGGAACACAGGCAAATTGTCAAAAGGCATAGTCTTACTAATCAGTTAGAATCTGTTTCCAGTCTATTCACCACACCTCTGCTTGAAGCAGAATCTGAAAGTGAGTCAAAGACTGAAGGCAAGAAACAGTTTTCAGTGACACAGAAATTCAAGTGGTAACTTACCTTCCCTTGCCAACTAAGCCTGGGCTCCATGGCAGAAAAGCACCCCTAGATCCTCAGACCCTCAGAGGGGGCCAAGGCAGACATTGAAAGCTTGCCTGTCATTCTGGGTCCCAAGCTTCTCGCCAAGCTTGGACAAGAGGAAGAGAGCACTGAGCTGGTGGACAGCCGGGCTCACTTCCTCGCTGCTTACTGATTCCTCCACCAGAATATTGTTTACATTTCTAATTATTTTGTATTGGCCTGCCTGTGCAATTTTCTACATTCCACTACAGCTTAGAAGCTTCTAGCCAACATCTATTCTAACGGTATTACATACTTTCTTTCTACGTAATAGGCCCTTTTGCCTATTTGCTGGTATGATACCAGTACCTGTGCTTTGGCCCACTCATGTAGAAAAGAGTGGGAGAAAAGTCAGATAAGAATAACATATTTTCAGTAATCTGACATGATAACTTATCACACTGAACACACAGTATGCAACCTAACAACCTACAAAAGGACAGCATCATAAGGTGAGAAGTGGAGAAAACTGGCTCCCAAGTCAGGTTGGCCAGGTATGAGAGAAATCGCAATGTTCTCATTTCACCCATAAATATAAATAGTGCCTTGAAATTTTAACCCCACGCCTGTGGAGTGTTTGGAGACATCTGACCAGTTTATATTTCTGTGCAGAGATGTGCAGTGTGTGCAGCGAGTACTGCTTCTCCTGAGTGACGACAGAGCACAGCAGTGATTCCTACAAGGCACGCCTGAGCACTTTCCTATTCTTCCTACGTTGCATGCTCATACATCTAAACATTCTTACAGGCGAAGTTCCTTCCTATCCTATGAAAAATGCCATTAGCTGTATTACAGTCTTCAGTATCTATGATACAAACTGGCAGCCTGGTGCTCTTCATTCAGCTGCCAGCAGACTAGCAAATCCCAGGGCTGAGCTATTGATCCGGCTGAACTTACAAACAGTATGTCCTTATTCTTCTGGTTCGGTAGTCTTGGATGTAGTGTACAAAATAATTTGCTGCATTCCTCAAAGTGATTTTCCCCTGGGTAGGAAAAACACAGTTGGAGAGATGCCAGACATTTTAGTACCCCAACAATCAAAATAACATCTTAAGCTCTTGGTGCTATCCAGAACCCTTCTTGTTTTTGAGTTGAGGTAGCATTTGTATTATTTCCTACTTTTGTGGAAACACAAAAAAGGTCAAGAATATAATTTTAACTAAATGTGTTTTAAATCAGTTTTAATTCATCTGATAAAACCTCAATTCTCATTCCTTTAGTGCTGGAGATTTGAAAAAAAAAAAAAAAAGATTTAATCTTTAGATCAGCATTTGCTATGACCCTGTCTTCTGAATCATAACTATTTAAGAATTAAGTTACTGGCGTCAAAACCTGAAGACGATTGTTCTGCTTCATTTGAAGGATGAGGAAGCAAAAGAAGAAGAAACCATGTGCAATCAATATGGAAAAAAATAAAAACACTGCCTCTCTTCTTATTCAATGCACAAAACACAAGAATATCACCTGGTCCACGGAAGTCACTGTCTGTTTGCATTCAAATGTGTCTGACCAAGACTTGTGAGCTTAGGTTAACTGTCTGGCCTTTCTAAAGCTTAGTTTCTTGAACCATTATTACTGCTTGATATGTGTCAAGATAATTGAAGGCATTCTAGACAATCGTAATTAAAAGTGCTCTAATATGAAATCAATATTAGCAATAGAAACATTTCAATAGATAAAATTATACCACTGCTACAGATGTTTAGCAACTATTTTTGCCAAAGAACACTGTCACTACACTCTGGTACACAAATTAGTAAAAGGTAAGAGAAACCTCCTGTAATATTTCTGTCAATTTTGTAGCTGTCCACACTCCACTGGGCAGACTTCTGTTTAACTTTTTCTATAGGCATGTTATTCATTAAATGAATGTCTAGTGGATAACAAGGGTTATCTAACCTATTCCACACAGTGAAGCCTGAATGCACTAAGAGAAGATTACTCAGTCTTTGCAAGGTTTGGGTCTTAAGACACTGAATAGGGGTTTCAATGGAAATGACAATCGACTGATGAAATTATAGACACTACAGAAAACAAACACACACGCACACATGCACATCTCCTTGTGATTGGTTTCCTGACATATTTATTATCTAATCAATTAGGAGAAATTTCACTACACATAATTACTTTACATTACAAGAACAGCATAGCCTCAAAAAAAAAAAATCACAATTTTTGAGAATCTTGTCTCAGGCTGAATCAATGAGCCCAAGGACTTGGGTTGTCTCTTA
The DNA here is from genome assembly GCF_963924665.1 of Micromys minutus. Classification (NCBI taxonomy): domain Eukaryota; kingdom Metazoa; phylum Chordata; class Mammalia; order Rodentia; family Muridae; genus Micromys; species Micromys minutus. The sequence goes on along the minus strand of NC_137980.1, from coordinate 3,558,465 downwards.
TATCAAGGCATGAGACAATGAAGAGCAAGGCCAGAGGTTGACCAGCACTGTTTAGTTGTGTATATTTCTTACCCCACCTCAGTTTTCCCTTTATTTAAATCCAAAGATGATTTCAGCACCTGAAAGATGTGCTAGAGAACACAGACATTTGTTCCTCTTCCCCATGTGAGCACTTCAGTAAAATAGTTTTCATCTTTCTTTCACTGTACTTACCTCCCTGATTAGTATTTGTGGCACAACGCCAGGCCTGGTTTGTTGTAATACTCAAAATGGAGGCCTTTGGCTAAAACAGAGATAACAAAGCTGCACATAAAACTCAAATATTCAAGAAAAACATTTAATAAAACTCAGGATTAAGTGCCTACTTAAAAATTCTTCTAGACACTGTGGGAAACTAATCAAGAGTAAAGTACCATCAATGATCCCAAAGAATTACCTAATAAAAGAATTCATGAGAACTAGGTTTTTTTGATAAGACATAACTTTCAACAGACTAATGAATGGCAATAAAGAGAGTTTAGAGAAAATAAAATTCATATAATAGAACTGTGATAGCGTTATTTAGTCTAGTTGGTTGGTAAAGGAAAAGAAATATATATAGAGAGAATTTAGTATTTTATACATACCATCCTAATATGAAATAAAAATCGAAAGAGCTAACAGAATACTGCAATTTTTATCACCTAAATATTTAGTAATTTCAGGAAATCAACTTATACTTGATGAGCTAAAAATCAAACTATAAAAAAAGTTCAAGCAAGAGTTTGAGTAGCCTCATATAGGTAATGTTAAGTGTCAGACTTCAATTAGCTTCCTAGAAATTACTTATTCAAGATAGCATATAGAAAAAAGAAAGGGAGGAAACCAGCAAGACACCAAAGCTGTTTAATGAACATCCACGTTTAGTAGGTGCTAAGATTATAAAACTAACACAAAATTTAGATATAAGAGGAACAGAAGATGTATTTTAAAGAACTTAGTGATTATAACTAGTAAATGATAATATTTTGTTAACATCAATTATTAGTGTCTATTATATTGACTTCTATTATATATAACATATTATTGTTTATGAGGCGTTGAGTTTCAGAGCACCAATATAAACTTATATTCGGGATACTCATATTTATTGCCCAGACCCTTGTTGTATTGGTAGTATTCAAATTCCTAAAATTCACATTAGAAAAATTCTTAAAAAGATATCTAAAGGGCAGTAGTCTTTAGTGTCATTACATTAGAATATATATTAATTTACTACCTTAGCAAGTGTTAAAATCAGGGGCATCACAGTAAATATTAGAGAAATAAATCGATATATGCTAAAAGTACATGTTTTATGAAGCTTATTTATGCTAAAAATTACATGTTTTATGACACTTATCTATTTGAGAAAAGTTTTTTGGTGAATCATGAAACAAAAACACAAGTCTATTTTTATTACTATTGCTATATTAAAAACCATGACTGAAAGCAAGATGGGGGGGTGGAGGATTTGGATTACACTTCTATACTACTATTTATTATTATTTATTAAATAAATAAAAGAAAGTCGTGACAGGAGCTCAACCACAGCAGAAATTTGGAAGCAGGAATTGACGCATAGGCTATGGAGAAACGCTGCTTTCTGGCTTGCCCACTATGATCTGCTCAGCCTCTACTCTTGTAAAACCCAGGAACATCTCTTCAGATGTAGCTCCACCCACAATCGTCTGGGTTCTCCACATCAATCACTAATTAATAAAATAACGCACAGGCCTACCTTTAGCCCACTCTTATTAAGGCATTTCCTCACCCGAGTCTCTCCCCTCTCCAGTAACTCTAGTGCGAGTCAAGTTAACATAAGACTCTCAATGGAATTACAGCAGAGCCTTGGATGAGATTATAGTTTGTTGAAATGATTGGGTGAACAGTGGAGGATTCAAAGGTATCAAAAACGACAGAACATCAGCTGGCAACACATGGTACTGGTATGGATGATGCAGTAAACATTAAAAAATAAAAACTGTTTATCTTTACCAGCCCTGAGGTCTCACTCCTCAGACCCAACCCTGATACAGAGCTGCATGAACCACTGGAGCCTAGTCAGAGCTACCATCACCCAACTGGTCTGGGCAACTCCCTTCATTTGGCGGTTTAATACGGCCTGTTCTCCGCTTTTGTCCTGGGGAATTTCTATACCCCAAAATCCCACACAAACACAACTCTACAGCCGATAGCTTATCATACAGGTTTATGTGTTCAACTCTCAATCCACAAACCCTCTACACAACAAGATCACATCAAATAGACAAAGATACAAACTGCCCTTCATATAAGATAAATCCTATAAAATCCTTAATGTTCATAGCTATTTAATGCCACTATATCACCTGGGTCTAGCTGGTCCTTGGGAAACTCCAAGTTGCTAGGACGACCTTCACCCTCCATCTTCTGACCGCCTCAGAGCTCTTAGCCCTCTCTATTTCCCTCGCCCCACCCAGCCACTGGCTTTTCTTTATTTTACTAATTAAAATGGGAAGGTTCAGTTGGAGTCACATGACTAGGCAGCCCTTCTTGGGGAAGTGGAATTAACATTAAAATACAACAGCTTTAGAACAATCTACAATATGGATTTGAGGATTTTCAGAACAAAGAAAAATGTTCAGCAATGAGTATAAGGCAAGGAATGAATGATGTGATTGAAGAACACCTTCAACAGGGTTGAAAGAATTTCATTATCAACATGGCAGAACCGTACTATAATAATTGTAAAGGAAACTTATAAGATGATATGCTTTTCTGAGACATTACTCTCAGGACTGTGGGAGTGCTGTCAAGATTAAGAATCCTATTCCTCTGTCAGAGAACCCTAGTTTGATTCCTAGCACACACACACACACACACACACACACACACACACACACATTACAATAGTGGGTCATGAGGAAGCACTGAGGCACATAAAAGGCTGTCATGGCACTGATAAACAGATAATAATGATTATTCTATGTTTAAACTTGATTTTAAGATCCACCTGACATAGATGGTGTTTACTTCTGTGTTTGCTATTCCCAAAGAGCCATAAAACTGAACCCAGCCTCCTATAACAACGGACAGGGATTCGAGTTTTCTAAACACAGCTGCAATGATAGGCCTCATTCCATGGATTCTTCAGTAGATGAATTGCTGCTTCTTCACCAGACCTCATTCTTCCCTGAAGGGGAGGACCCCTGTGATTAAACAGACTATAGCCACAGTGACTTCTTCCAGTTTCAGATGCAGTCACAGATGACCCGGGACATTTGATTCACTGTGTTTCTGAAGCTAGCTGCCCTGAAAGAATTGAAGTACCCTGAGAGTATCTAAACACTGTGATCTAAGAACTCATGAAACTTGTGAACAGTTCCCAGAATATCAAGAGAGAGAGAAAGAGATGCAGTATGTATAATACATGTAGAAAGCAAAACAAACAACAGTATTTTGGCTGTGGATTCTTTGCTACAGCTGCCCTTAATTTATCTAAATTGTCCTGCACATCTGACCAACAAAAGTGTAGATAAGAAACTTTTTAGTTACTCTTAAGTAGTAGCTTTGCAGTAGGTTTTTAGCTACCGGTTGATGGTTATTATAGGCTGTACATCCCCTTCATTTAAAAATGAAGGTTTAAAAAGCACTAAATTTAAATTTCTAATTTGTGATACCATGAAGTTAACACTGTTAGAATCAATAATATATGGCTATCAGAAATAGAGAACTACTCAGGTAAAACTGAAATTTCTTACAATGTAGAGATTTTGGATACAGAAAACACACACACACACACACACAAATGACCAAATATAACTTGCCACTAAGGATGCCAGACTCAAATAATCCTCCTAAGGTTCTTAAGCTTGAAAGAAAGGTAAGTTCCAACTGAAAAAATTTTTTAAAGTACATTGGAATGATAACTAATTAAATATAATAAATGATGCAAAAAATATAAAACCATGAACAAGGAGTATCAAATGGATAACACGAGTGTGTACAGAAAGCAACCTCTCCAGGTTTTCTGCCTGCTTTGTTTGTGAAAGCAATACTATGACTTTGTTTATGAAACAATCCCTTCAATATACTTTTACATTTTAGAAGCAATATATTTTCATAAAGGTGAAAAAAGCCTAATGTTTTTCATAATCAAGACTTCATTCACATAATAACTAAGACTCTAATCATTTTGTAAAGAAAATGAAAAGATCAGGGTGGGGAAGACATGCAATAAAATGTCAATAAACAGATACAATTGAAAAATTAGCAAAGAGATTATTTAACTTATCTATGAAATAAATTAAAATTAAATTGCCATGAAATGCTATGATAAATTGCTTAGTAAACAAATAAGTTTTTAAAGTTACTTATTGTTAATAATGGGTGGTTTGCAAGACAGTCAAAGTCAAGTGACAAGGAATGCTTTCACTGGGAATTTTCTTTAAAAAAAGGATCGCCCTTATTAAATCAAGATTCTCTAAAATCTTACACACATAAAATAAAGTTAATTTATTATAACTTCTACCAATTTTGTACAAAATAAAGATTTAGTTATTATTATATCATTTTCTAGTACTTCAAATAGTTTGTTTGCTTTTCAAAAAGTCTTTTTTTTTAAATCTGCATTTTTATGACAATTGATATAGATTATGGTATCGGTATAACCATTTCCCCTGGCTTGCTCAGCCTACTTTCTTATAGAACCCAGGTCTACCAGCCCAGGGATGGCACGACCCACAATGGGCTGGGCCCTCCCCCCTTGATCGCTAGTTGAGAAAATGTCTTACAGTTGGATCTCATGGAGGCAACTGCTTTCTCTGTGATAATTCCAGCTGTGCCAAGTTGACACAAAGCCAGTCAGTACAACTGGCATCAACCCTTTGTCTTACCCTCTTCAAAGATATCGTGGGTCCACCTCTCTAAAGCTCTGATGGTTGTCTTATCTTTCTGTCATCCTCTGTGACTATGAGCAACATATCAATAGACATGAGTACATATACAAACCATTGGAGTAGAATAAATAATTTCTTTTTCAAAATCAAACAGCTGCAGGAGATAGAGGCAGGTGAGTGGACAGTGTGGCGTGGCAGCAGGACAGTGGCCATAATAAAGCTGGACCTCTGTCCACCTAGATATAGTTTATTGTTCACACTTCAGGCCAGTTTCATAAAAGGGGATAATAAAACTATATTTTTTCCATTTGGAGAGCTGTAAAAAGGAAATGACTTTTTTGTTATATGAATAGTTTTCTATTTGTCTTTAGTTTCTTCTGAAGCCAATTTTTACAAAAAATTCTGTGAAATTTAATAAATTTTTTTGTAACACACTGTTCTTTTAACTGTATTTTCAGGGGATTTTTTTTTTTGGGGTGTACAGATAGGACTTGAAATCATTTGAGGATTTCTCTTGTAAACAAAGAGTAAATCCAAACGCCATGACTCTGTTAATATTCCACAAATGTGTCCATTACCCAATATGCTGTGCTTGAATCAGGGTCTTTGAGTTGCCATCAATAAGCATGCTTGAAAACAAATAATATTATCTTTGCTTTTTAAAATCATGTATAATATTTTTTAACGTCTGGCTGGTATTTAATTTTATTATAATTGTTGTGAAGAGGAAATTAAATTCTGAATCTATGTAAGATGAAGAAGTAACTCCAAATAGCAGTTGTGCCCATACTCATTACTGGATACTGAATGAGACTGAAAATAAACATACAAGGAGACTATCAGGAAGACACTGTTGATTTACTTTCCATAGATAAACAAGCCACATAAAAAATGAAAGCACAACGCTTTCAGAATTGTAAGTGATTAAACATTAATGATGGCAAAGCTTAGTCAAACACTGGAAGTCTTAAAGTCTTCCACAGTACATCATGTTGCATGTCAGCGGATAAAGCAGAATGCCAATAACAGTTGGAGTCTTCTTGAAAAGACTTAAGCTTTGTCAATAGCTATAAATGTGTATGTGCCAATATCTAAAACCCTATCAATCTCTGCAGAGTGTTTGTAAAAGCTTGATCAGACTAACCGCACTAAGAACATTCTAGCGCTAGTTGGCGCTGAAGATAAACAGGTCTGAAAGTAGATTACGTATGCTTATTTGCCCCTCCCTGGTGTATATGGATTTGGGCATCAGCATCATCAGATCTCTATTTTCTTCACTAAGGAAGTTAGAAAAGTATGAATATATAAAAGATTTGTTTTCAGTTGCTATTTTTTTTTGTCTAGAGATTCAGTCAAATGACTATATTCAAAGACCCATTAATCTAGCTGGTGTTATTAATCATGACCCAATGTAAGGGAATGCATTGAGTATGACTTGTTAGACCTGGCTTGACATTTACTCAGCTGAAAAAAAAAAAAAAAAAAAAAAAAACACTTAATCCTAAATCAGTGTAGAACAATTACAGTCTCTTTAAAATAGAATACCCCAGGTAAACTGAACATTTTAGTTATTTTGAAGACTCGAAAAGGCAGTAAGTCAACTATGGCATACATTTGAGATTGTTGAAGAGCTACATATAAAACCCTGAGAAGATCACAGACAAGAAGTGCACGTAAAGGAGAAGTTTCGGGTATGCTGCTGAAAGCATAATGACTAAAAACTAACACCCAAATTTATTTGAGGACCTGGCTACAGTTTGCAGGGCAGATACATTAAAAGATGGCTTAGTGTGAGAACCAGCAAGAGAGGCCTTTTTGTTCTGTTTGGTTCAAACAAGATCTATAACTGAAGGTGAAGGGAATTCTTCTGGCAGTGAAAAAGAAGTGGACATTCAGAACAGTTTAGGGCAGAAAAGTTTTAAGGGGACATGAGCTTCCACTTGGCTGTGTGGATGCCACATGAAGAACTAGATTTGAAACCCACCTGAGAGTGGAAGGGGAGGGGGGGAGGGGAGGGGGAGGGGGCATCTGACATACAGACAGAAGGAGCAGTATTTATTCTTACTGAAGAGAAAACTCAGAAACAACTTACAAATTAATCAGATCTTTCACGGGCTTTATGAGTTAGGATCTACCCAAATTTATCAGGATCCTGAAGGCCAATGGAGGCTTTAGCTGTCCACTGCAAACAACAGATAACATGATATCTAATAAGTAATAAAAGTACAAGGAGACTCATAAAATCATGATACATTAAAAGTTATATTATCACTTTAGGTTGAGCATACCTAAAAAATTTCAAAAGGGAGGCTGAGTATTTTCTTCTTGGTTTGTTCCTAAGTTTCACTTTTGTTACGTTATATCTTAATTTATGAACAAGACTAAAGATGAAAAACTCCCAAAATGTTTTCCACTTCAAATAAATTTCCAGCTATAAAATTCACTACTACAAAAACTTTTGACTTTATGAAATTCTTAGGCAAGTGGCTAAAACTAGAAAATATCATTCTGATTGAGGTAACCCAATCACAAAAGCACACCCATGGCGTGCTCTCACTGATAAGTGGATATTAGCCCAAAAGTTGGGATTACCTAGGATACATTTCACAGACCACATGAAGCTCAAGAAGTTGGAAGTCCAAAGAGGGGATGCTTCAGTCCTTCTTTAAAGGGGAACAAAATATCCACAAGTGGAAATACAGAGACAAACTTTGGAGCAGAGACTGAACAAAGGACCATCCAGAGCTTGTGGGGATTCATCCTATATACTGTCACCAAACCCAGACAACAATGTGGATGCCAAGAAGTGCATGCTGACAGGTCCCTGATATAGCTGTCTCCTGAGAGGCTCTGCCAGAGCCTGACAAATATAGCACTGGATGTTCTCAACCAACCATTGGAGTGAAAAGGGGGTCCCTAATGAAGGAGTTAGATAAAAGACTGAAGGGAGTTGCAACCCCACAGGAACAACAATATCAATCAACCAGACAACCCCAGAACTCCCAGAGACTAAACCACCTACCAAAGAGTACACATGGAGGGACCCATGGCTTCATATGTAGCAGAGGATGGCCTTATCAGGCATCAAGGAGAGGAGAGGCCCTTGGCCCTGTGAAGGCTCAGTACTCCAGTGTAGGGGAAGGCCAGAGTGGGGAGAAGGGAGGAGAACTCTTATAGAGGCAGGAGGAAGGGGGTGTATAGGGGGATTTCAGACAGAAACTTGGAAAGGGGATAACATTTGAAAGATAAGTAAAGAAAATATCCAATTAAAATGATTTTAAAATTTAAAAAAAGAACTTAAGACTCACCCAAGAGCTCTATCATGTTTTTCCTTTAGCTAGGAAATTTTTACTTTCTCTGCCAAAAGGATTTTCCTTCATTATTCCCACTATCTTCCAAACACAGTGACTACATTCCAGTGGGATGCTGTGCTAGCTTGCTGTCCAACGTACACTGCATGACAATCACCCATCCCCCAAGGCAGCACCAGTTGAGGGTATCCTCGCTCATTGTAACTAGTAAGATTTCAATGCATGCTTTATCAAAACTTTAAAAAAAATCAAGTACTGACAAAAATATAGTCACATGGTTTTATGCAAAAATGCTTTTAAAATCTGTACATTTATCTCTATTTTTTTAAAATAAAGTTGTTTAAATAAAAAACAAAAACAAAACAAAAAAGTTTATAAAGGCCAGCAAAGAATATTATTTAATTTCACTCTTTTCATTACAAACTAAAACTGCATGGATACTTCTACGATGATGTGGTTATCTTACAGTACTTTCCAGTTCCATCGGGAAAATACATTTGGAGACAAAACTACAAACATCAAAAATCTCTTCCATGACATTAAAAAAAGACTGAGATTACTCAGGACAAAGATATTTGCAAAGAACATAATTTGAATTTTTTGGTTGATAATCCTACAGTGTAATAATGTAATAATCCATGAAAAAATCATATCTTCCTTAAAATGATCTTTCCCACAGTAAATAAACAAATTCATGTCCCAGTTTTTAAAGGGAATTCTGCCGTAATAAAAGCATAGTCCATTTGAGTGTTTCTTTTGAATCACAAAACCTCAGCCAGAGGTGGAACTCAACGTGTACAATAATTTTACATACATAGAGGTTTTTTTTTACCTTTGTATTGGGAAGAAAATCACTTATTCATGAGTACATAAAATTGTAGTAAGTTATATTATTTACAGGTTAATGATGAGACACTGAGAAACAGGGAAATATAGCACTCTTTATATTCTGTGGATACTTTGTAACTATAAATATACAATTACAAGACTTTTTAAAATTCAGCAAGGGAGAGAAGAAGAACAAAGCTAGAGAGACAAGGATGTGCTGAGGTTCTCAAGAACATGGACCATTGCAATATTCCTTGGACAACAATGCTTGCCACATAGGTCGGAGTAAGCCACTGCTGAAATGCATTCTTTGTGGGGTTTATAATACCCTGAGGTACATGATGCAGCTTCCTGCATCCTTAGCCCTTCCTCTGACAGGGACTGAGGAGGCTTTGTATTGCTCTTGTTGGTGGACCTCAAGCCTGTGGCTATCCAACCATGATCTCCTTTGTTTTAAGACAAGATGTTACAACTTAAGCATTGCTTTGAGGAAAATAATATCTTTGACAACTGAATTTAAAATAACAAGCTGCCCAAAGGCAAACTTCTCTTTCCCTTATCACACTGTGACTATCTGTTCCAAGCTTAGCACATTTTTTCTGAGCACATTCCATCTCCAGACACTGGAGACAAAGATGAGACTAGAATGACCGAAGAACCAGTGAGAGGAAGAAGGTGCGTGAAGGACTGTTTACCCACTGAAGGAAATTAAGTTAAATGAATAGCTGTCACACACAAACCATGTTGGCAATGACCGAAACATGCAGTTTTGTGTTTTAATGCCATCTCCATTTCACCTGTGTTTGAACGGAAAGAAAGTCTCACAGAAGAGTGAATTTGTGTTTTAAGGCATGATTTTTGGACATAGTGAAAGCAGTATATACTTGTATTAGACTGTAAAATTTTAAAACAATTATTTTGTTTACTTATTAAAAGGCTCTTGTGTTGAATATGTATAAAAGAAAATGCCACATGTGATGTGTGTGTGTGTGTGTGTGTGAGAGAGAGAGATAGAGAGAGAGAGAGAGAGACAGAGACAGAGACAGAGACAGAGAAAAACAGAGACAGAGAGAGAATTATATCTCATGATATTCCCTTATTGGAATTAGAGAAATGTTTATACAACATCTTTAATTTTGTAGCAATATGGAAAAGCAATGGTTGTGAAAAATAGTTCCTATTTTGCACCACCAACCTGGTCCCAAACATAATTTATTTTCTAATAAATATTATATGTATGATAATGTATATGACAGCAGCTATAGGGTTGTTTTGCATAAGTACCTAGAGCTATAATTTTTGTTTACCAATTAGGCTACCTATACTGAATCTTAGAGATCATATAGCCTTCAATAAATCATAGTATAAAATAAAACAAAAGAGAAAATACAAGCTTGAAATGTGCTTTTGTATTATTGTATGTCCCTGTAAGCCAAAGTTTTGCTGCATTAAATGTGGTCTTAAAGGCCTAGACAACATGTAGTTTACAAAATGTAATCAAACAGCTATCCAACTCTGTCTTGTAGCCTGTTTGATTGTGCTCTTTAGCTAAGGATAATTTTTAAATTTTTAAAGGTATAAAACAAAATAAAGATGAATTTGTAGAGGAAACCCTACAGAGCCCATAAAACCTAAAATATTAATTATCTGGCCAATTTCAGAAATCCCATGCCAAATCTGGCTTTAAGTTTGGGGGCTCCTGGCTGTCCTCATGTGCGTGTCTGGATGAGAATGGGAAGCCACCTGATAACACCAGGGACAGTGTGCTCCTGAGGTCACCGATTTTATACTGAAAACATGCAATATTTCACCCAGAACAAAATTAGTTGCTCATATTTCTAGTAAATTTGAATCACGCTATCTGTGGTTTAGTCCCACATCAAACATAATGAAGGAGAAAGGAATGTGAAGGATAACCATGTGCATAGCTAATTCCTCAGAGTTGCTGAAGGAGCAGGGATCTATCATAAAAATGAGACTGATAAAACAATGACATTCTGATAACCAACAGAAACATTACTCTCTCTATGTCTTCAGAAAAAGCCACATCTCTCCAGAGGATTCTAGCCCACAGGGTTCACATAACATATCTAAAGATTTTTAAATATGAAAAGTCTAAATATTTGTTCATAAAAATTATTTAATATGCTCATTTGTTTTAGAATCAATCTCAGATTTTACAGAATTCAGGATAAATTAATATAGCTTTTTAGTTATCATTACTGTAATCCACATTAATCCAGGTATCACAATAGGCAACCAAAAAATAGTAGGTAATGAGTAATAAGTCCTTTATTATAAGGTAATGATTTATTCCAGAAATGGCATTTTGCAGTGAGTCATCAAATATTTTAAGCAAATAATATTTTTTTTAAAAAAGAGTATGTTTATACTGCACTATCTAAAATCATATATCTTTCAATATAGAATGACTAATTGGAATCCTACCTCTAAATATAATATTAAATGAATGTAGAAATAAAAATACCACAAAAGACAATATAATTACAAAATATTTTTATGAACAAAAAGTAAGCATTTGTTTCTTTAAAATACATCAAAACTGTTACCACAATCAAGAGAAACAGATTATAGTTTAATAAACTGACATAACTCAGCAAGAAACATTTTCCTACTTAAGACTTTATTCATAAATACACTACTTTGATACCAGCTATAATTGAACTTGAAGTTTCCTTTGAGATCTTTGGTACCTTAAGATGACATAACAACACTTTCGAAGGAACAAACACACAGGCAGTTCTAGCTTCTTAGGTGTGTGTACTGCTGTTTTACTTGGGGGAAATGTGTTTGTAGGTTTCTTAGTTTAAATTTTAAGAAATTCTCCCCACCAAATGTCAACCCATAAATAATGGCAAAGATGAAATAAAATAAGTATTTAAATAAAATAAAATAAAAGATCCATGATCCAAAAGGATGTGGATCAATGTAAATGCTCAAGATCTTTTTCTTCCCCATCTTAAGGCAAACACCATCTTCCATGGGTCAAACAACTCAAAGCAGTCTCTTGTAAACCATCTATTCTCATAAACAACAAGCCTTTGACATCTGTGACACCGAGACATGCAGAAGTCATTAAGGGCATCCCGAGGGGATTCCACTTTAGGGTGGGTGTGAGAAGGCTTAAAATTAAATTACTCTAAAATAAAGTTAGAGGGCTAAGCAATTTCCTGCTGCCCAACTCAGTAGGGTTTCCCGTGAGAAAAGAAAGTGGGCGAAAAGCTCAGACAGACAGACAAACATATTTACCCCTAGGTGGAAGGTACAAATTAAATTAGCCTGCTACAAAAGGGAGATGTTTTCTCCTTCTGTTCAGATGTCATGGTACTGAGGAAACATAAACTGGGGCCAAAAAAAAAAAAAAAAAAGCACAAATGCATTCATTTGATCTAGCATTCATCCTGATCCAAGGTCTAAACAGAGCACATAAAAGAACAGCACTGTGGAAGGACTTCCTCTCCCTAGTTACCAAGTAGAGAGTTGCAAGGGAATATGGGAGCAGGGGGTGGGGATCTTTCTAGAATGTTTCAGTGTTGAGGAACTGTCAGAGGATGTTACAAAGTTCATGACTGAATCTGAAATCACATCAGTATAATTCAATTCCATATTTCATAGAAAAAGCTGTTTTTTTGTGCACAGTATGGTGTGTGTAAAGGTACGTTGTGAACTTTCTTTCTCTCTGTAGCTGGAAACCAATATAGGCACTTCCAAAGAGTCAAGTATCTATTATAGTGCCTCATTAATATGCATGTTTTTGGCACTCAGTTTGGTTCAGCTGGTATGCTTTCCAGTATCTCATTCTTTATTTATATGAGACTGGGAGGTGTGACCTATGGAGCCAGTTGGCTGTCATGAATTGGAATATTCATTAAGCCTCATGAATTATGCATTAGACTGCTTATAATACTGAGATCCACATTTGATCTAGTCAGAACTCTCAACTGCTTCCCATTTGATGGGATGATCCACATTTTGGTCAAACTATACATGTGCTCCATATAGTGCAGAAGGAGTGAGTGTACATTTGCTACCCAGAAAGGCTTGGAGATTTTGCAGCACACATCTGACTAAGTGAGTTTCATATTTTTGCATATAGAAAGGGCACAGCAGACGTGGTTCTCCTCGAATAAACTAGATTAGAGTAGCATACTTCTCTAGCCTGAATACTACTTCCACCCATTACTGCCCTTGCCTATAAAAGTCAGCAATGATTGGTAAGCAGCCAGAATTACAAATGACATATAGCTATCTCCTGGTGATCCACATATAAAAGCAATCCTGAGTACAAAGAACATGCAAAAGGCTCTTAAGAACTTAGCTTCTGTTATGGAAAACAAGGAAACAATTTTATGATAACCCTATTTGTTTTGTTACTTAGTATTGGTAAGTATGCCTAGCCTACATAAAACCGAATTTTCAGATTTTGCTGATGGTATAAAACGTTACAAAAAGGGGGAAAAAAGTGGTTAAATTTCAAATATTTTTATTTTCAAGTATATGTATTGTTAAATTTATGTCATATTTAAACCAATACCTTTTAGAACAGAAAAAGTGAACTGAGATGAACCACTAGATGTTATGATTTCTTACATACGTCAACAAATTTAAGAACTAAATGCATGGGATTTTTACAATCTTAGTATTTGCTGTTCAACTCCATTCTCCCAATCTACTCTTAATAAAAAAGTTTTATATAGCTTCAATCTTAAAGCTTTGATCATTTCCTACATTAGAATGTGTCTATTATTTTTCCCAATGTAGACAGGCCTTAGAAGTCAGTCTTATTCATGAAGGTAATTATTACCACAATTAAAGCCTGAAACAGAGTTTGAATGTGGTGAATTCCCTTTGCAATATTCTAGAAAAGTGGTCTAAAGAATCTATAGCCTGCTCTATAAAAGGTCATGGGTGAGTCCAGGGTAAAATGGCATTGTTTACAGATTTTTTTAGTGAAGAGATTAGCTGTCATTTATTTTCACATACCTAACTGAGGCTCCTTGTGGTTCCCAGCAAGAGTGTGTTCTCCTCTCTTTCTCAGCCTGTCACATCCCTGTCAGTTTCAATAAAATTACTTACCTGAATTATGCAAATGAAGCTTTGTTATGTCCAGATCCCAGCATTGTTCATCTCCACTACAGCTGAAAATTCTAGCAGACCCCTTGCTTACACTGTCTGATTCCAGGACTCCTTAGGTCAAGACCTTTGAACCTCAGAGCTTGACTTATGCCACACCATTTGACAAATCGCCCAGACCCTCACAAAAGCTGGTTGAGCCCGGAGTGGCTGCTCTCTCTATACACCACTGTTTCTCTGTTTTGACATTTCCTTCTCACTTTTCCTCTCAGTAATTAGACAAAGGGAGAAAAAGACATTTGTGTTTAAAGAATGCTTTCATTTAGGACTGTGATAAATGGCTCCCCTTTCCAAGAAGCTGCAATCCCACTGCAGGACAGAGGGTTCCTTCACAAGGGCCTGGACAGGGAAGGCCTCCCACCAAAGCCTTCCCAGACTTTAGCTTTGCCTATAAAGAGCCCACAGAGAGGATCTACTGATTGGTTCTCTTCTCACTACTACCAAACAATTGGAAAAATGTAGCATGAACATCCATATTAAAACAATCATATTTGTAAAAACAAAAATATCGAGTTTGTAATCTAAATAATTCTAGCAAAGCTGAAGGTTGAAAAAAAAGGTACTATGATTTTTAAAGTAATTTCCCTACCATTAAATATCTTTCTGTTCCAATAATAAATTACAGACTGAACTATAACTCACTCTTTGATGTCTCATCGAGAATCTTGAGAAAGAAAGAATTACCGTGACTATCAGAGAATGAGAAAGTTTGAAACTTTTCTTCCCAGAAAATTTCAGCACATGTGTTTTAGAATAAAATGTGAGCTTACATTGTTGCTAAAAGAAAGCTGGTCATGATGCAGAAAAAATGTTAAATGAGAACTTACATCAACTATGTTTTCATATGCTTCCTTTAGAGCTGTGAGTTAATGTTTACTATTCCACGAAGTGAGAAAGATTGCCAAACACGACAACAAATTGAAACTGCATGTGAACCCATAACACCCAGTTTGGGTGAGGAATTAGCACGTTGCCATTCACGCTATGGTTAATCTGTTGCTTGCACTCAAGCCATGATGCCTTAATCAGGGTATTGTTTCCCAAAGCAGGCAAACTACCTCAAGACATCACGTTTAATTAATTATTAGACCATAGAATAAATAGATGGGGCATGGTTTTACTCACAAACTAAAGACTAACAATACAGGAAATGTAAGACTCAAAATAAATAAATAAATAAAATAAGGAAATACCCACCTCAAGTAGCATGTGGCATTTATGTGCTTTGTGGGAATTTTCACTACAGTGAGGCAGGTTGATACTGTAAATAATAACACTTCACATGTTTTCAAATAAGCATTACTCTTATTTTGTTCATTTTAAGTTATTGGATAAAATAGTTCCTAAAATATTTATAATAACATTTTATTAATAAAAACAAAACTGGAAGGTAAAGCTGATTCGAATAAACTGTCTGAGCTCTCTTCCTCATTCCCCTTTAAGTTTAGGTGAAACGCTAAAAACTTTATAAATGAGTGAACACATCGAGTTTCTATCCCTATATCATGAGGGAGCAAAAAAGGAATCAACTTCACTTGGAACTTCACTGAAATCTTTCTGAGGGAACAGGGTCTTCTTATGACTCCCATGAAAGAGGCGCTGGACCCGACAGCATGAGAAACTTGGAATAATGCAGCCACATGCCTAAAGGCCGCCAAGCACGCTGCTTTTGAGACTTTCCCTCACATGCACGCATGCATTTAGTGAGAAGAGCAAACCATAGGAACTCGTTTGGTAAATTTTAACAGATACAGTGTATGCTTAGCTTATGTTTCCATTCATTCTGTAAACTGAACAGAGCAGAAGTGAGCCTGCGGATGCATAATTAAAATGAGTATAAAACCTTATAGCTCCAGGTATAAAAGGGAGCACAGCTTAATGTTAAAGGTAGCAGCTGATCTTTGGCAAGCACAAAGTTAGATCAGATGTGTAACTTCTTGTTATGTGTTTTTTAAAAAAGAACTCTATAACTTTAAATGTATATAGATCTAACTGAAGGTGTTTGCATGCTAAATATGATTGTAAAGTTTTATGGAACTTTTCTCTTCACAGGCCCAGTGGACTCCAATGTTAAAATGCCTGGGTCTTTATAAATGTTACTCCCTTTCTTTTAAGTAACCAAGATGCTCTTATATGTATTTAGTCAGTCAAATGTATCTTTATTTCTAACGAAAAACACCTGTTTTCCCTGATGGATCATGATGACGCGCTTATCTATTTTAAGAGAGGAAAAAAAATCTTTACTTAATATGAACTCCCTCCAACACAGATCCTTTTTATCCAGGAAAACCACAGATTAAATCTATTTATTCTCTATACTTAAAAGCAAAATACACATTTCTTAAGCTCATTGCTCACATTTAGCTAATATTTGATATAAGATCACTTTTATTAGTCATCTATTAAATTCTACTCATTGCTGCTCCTGGGAAGCTTGGGGTATAAAAATAAAAAAATAAGCCTGGGGAGATGGAGCAGTGGATAAAGTGATTTCTGCGTTAACATAAGGATCTATGTTTGGATGTGTGTGCTCTAACTCTATTGAAGGAGCGGAATGGGACCAGCAATTCGAGGGGCAGTACTCAAAGTTCAACAAAATACCCTGTTTCAAAATATAAGGTGTATGCTCATCGAGGAAGACATCCAAAATTCATCTAAGGCCTCCACACAAATACGCAAACAAGTAAAATGGTATAAAATAATCTTGACACAAACATTGAAGAAAGCTCAGAACCTAAACTACCAATTGTATAAATGTCTCAAATAGCTGAGATCACTTATGATAGACATTGAGGGTGTTTGTGAGTAAGATTATACCATCACTGATGACGAAAACACTGTGCATTTCAGTCATTCATTAGAGGAATAATTTTCTCCTACTCAGTGAATGGATGCACTGGTAGAGATTGAGTTGGTGTTTTATAATTTTTTTATTATTATTCTTTAATCTTTCTTTAGAGTTCAGTCATCATCTCACTCCTGGTGCACCCCGACCGTTCCTCATCCCATTCTGCCTCCCCCATCACACCCCCATCTCTAAGAGAATGTCCCCATTCTCTACTCCCACCCCACCAGATGTCCCCACTCCCTGGGGCTTCAAGTTTCTCTAAGGCTAGGTGTGTCTTCTCCCACTGAGGCCAGACCAGGCAGTCTTCCACTGTTTATTTGTTGGGACCCTCATATAAGCTAGTGTTTGCTGCCTGGCTGGTGGCCCGGTGGTGTCTGAGAGATGCTGGGGTCCAGGTCAGTTGAGACTCTTGGTATTCCTATGAGGTTGCCCTACCCCTCAGCTTCCTCCAGCCCCTTCCCAATTAAACCACAGGGGTCACCAGCCTCTGACTATTGGTTTGGTGTACATATTAGCATCTGATTCTTTCAGCTGCCATTGGGCCTCTCAGAGGGCAGCCATGCCAGTCTTCCATCTGTAAGCACATACAACATCAGCAACAGTGTCAGGAGTTAGGGACTCCCCTTGATCTGAATCTTGAAGCAAGACCCACTAAAATAAAGGACAAGACAAGAATGCACACTCTCTCCAAATATTCAATATAGAACGTTCTAGCCAGAGCAGTAAGACAGCAAAAGTAGATCAAGAGGATACAAATTGCAAAGAAGAAGTAAAGTTATCACTATTTGCAGATGAGATGATAATATAATTAACAACCGCAAAAGTTCTACCAGAGAAATTCCACAGCTGATAAGCAACTATAATAAAGTCATTGGATACAAAATTAACTCAAATAAATCAGTAGCCTTTCTTTTTACAAATGATAAATGGGCTGAGGAAGAAACTAGGGAAACAACATACTGCACAATAGTCACAAATAATATAAAATATCTTGTGGTAACCAAACAAGTGAAAGATCTGAATGACAACAACTTCAAGTCTCTCAAGAAAGAAACTGAAGACCTCAATAAATGGAGAGATATCCCATGCTCATGGATTGGTAGAATTAACATAGTAAAAATGGCTATCATATCAAAAGCAATCTACAGATTCAATGCAATCCCCATGAAAATTCCAGTACCATTCTTTAAAGACATGGAAAAGGCAATTCTGAATTTTATATGGAAAAGAAAAACCAAGAATAGCAAAAACAATTCTTAATAATAAAAGAACTGCTGGAGGAATCACCATTCCTGATCTCAAGCTATACTAGAGTGATAGTGATAAAGACTACATTGTGTTGATACAGAGACAGACAGGTTGATCAATGAAATAGAATTGAAGACCCAGAAGTAAAACCACACACTTATGAACACTTGATCTTTGACAAGGAAGCCAAAAAATTATAATGGAAAAAAGACAGCATCTTCAACAAATGGTGCTGGTGTAATTGGCAGTCGGTATGTAGAAAATGAAAATAGAACCATATTTGTCACCTTTCACAAAGGTCAAATTCAAGTGGTTCAAGAACCTCGACATAAAACCAGATACACTGAATCTAATAGAAGAGAAGGTGGAAAACAACCTCGAACTCATTGGCACAGGGGAGGGGGTGGATTTCCTAAACAGAAATCCAGTGACTCGGGCTCTAAGATCAGAGATTGATAAATGGAAACTCATGAAACTAAAAAGCTTCAGTAGGTCAAATTTTATACATCTAAATAATGTGAAATATTTTAGAAATATGAAATATTTTAATCTAATTTCAAAAGATTTATTTCTCAGAAAGTAAGCAGGCAGAACTTTCAATTTGTAGTTATTTTGATTGCCTATGGTCTTTTAATTTTCCTTTAAAAATCAGGTATTCCTGGTTATTGTTCAAAAACTGGTAGATCTGTTCTAGGTGAACTGGATCCAGCCTTTATTCCATAGTATGGTCTGAAATAAAAGACTTATTTGCCTTTACAATGAAGCTATAATAATGGCTTCTACTTTCTGTTCAAGGAGATTTTTAAAACTCTGTGTAATTTAATTCATTAACATGATGTTAACAACTTGTGTCTATCTATACCTGCTTTTCCTCTAAAGTGACTTTTAGGATACTTTTCTGAAAGCCTTATCTTTCTTTCAAATATCTAAGTAGAAGATTATTTAGCTTCCATTCTTACTGTGGTCCACATTTCACACCTCAGCATGTGACATCCAAATTTCTACCAGGAGTTCTCATAAACTAAATTTCTATAAATGAATTCATATACCTTTTCTTTACAGTTCCTTCAGAAATGAAACACATACATTTTATTATGCCACATATATTCCTGCCACTGTCTCATTCCAAATTCTTCTAAATTTCTACCTCCAGAAGTAGCTGAACTCCAGAAGTAGACAACTTCTGTTGTCTGTTCCTCATATCTATCAAGAGATTTTCCAATATAAAATTCAAAACCAAGTCTACTAAAGTTTAGTACTCCTTTATAGCATCTACATAGAAATTAGAAGCACCTTTAAGTATGTAAGCAAGGCTGAATCTCATTGTTGCAATATGCTTAGTATTTTCCTATATTGAGCCTTCATGATCCTCCTCCTGTTTCCCTAATCTACACTACAATCTAAAAGTATACAAAATCTGCTCTTAATTGCATCAGTTTTACCAGAACTTTCACCCTATTTGGAGTCTCACAGAGTCGGAGCTTCTCTAATGTAGGAAAATTACTTCATTCTCTTTCTTTCAATGCCTAGAATCACTTGATATTTGTTTAGTAATTATCAAATGGAGAGTCATTCAAAACAGATAATTTAGTTTTTTTTAATTAAATACCTTCTGTATTTACATTTGAAATGGCATCCCCTTCTCCTACCAGGCTCCCATCTGTCTCCTCCTTCATTTGTCTTCATAAAGGTTCACTGGCTCCTAATCACCCTCTCTACCTCAGTGCCTTGGCGTTCCCCTACATTGGGAAAATGTGCCCTCCCTGGACCAAAGGCCTCTTTTCACATTGATGCCACAAACTGTTATCTTTAGCTACATATGCAACTGGAGCCATAGGTCTCTCAATGTGTGCTCAATGGTTGGTGTTTTAGTCCGTGGGAGTTGTGGAGTGTTTGGTTGGTTGGTAATATTGTTCTTCCCATGAGGTTGCAGACCCTTTCAGTTCCTTCAGTCCTTTCTTTAGCACCTTTATTGGGGTCCTTGTGTTCACTCCAATGGTTAGTTGCAAGCATGCTCAGCTGTATCAGTATGACTCTGGCAGAGCCTCTGAGGAGGCATCTCTATCTGGTTCCTGCAAGTCTCTAATGAATGTATGCTGTCACTAACATGAGAAAGAGAGAAAGGCAAGAAAGGTTATAGAAGTAGGTCCAGCAAGTATTTCTGAAATCAAACATTACATATGAGGCAGAGGAAAAGACAATTTTTAACACAGGATTCCAGATTCAGCTCTCATATAAAAAGAGCATAGGACTAATCAACACATTCATTGAACAGGAAAAGGCCAGCTAATTTAAAACTCCAAGACTTTTCTGTACACTGCAACAGTCAAAACTACACTTTTAAAACTTGGAAAACAGAAATACACACCTTGAGATGCTACACTGAGATGGTCCCTCTAGAGCAGAAACTACTAAAACATAATCTAGTAGGAAAATTTTAAGGAAAGGTTAGACTAATCCAATATTAATTGCAGGAGACTATGAAGTCCTGAGGATGCCAGTTTCCAGAAGCACAGAAATGATCCAGACTACACCTAATATGTAACTATGGAAAACTAATCACTGAGAAACACTATTCATAGTTAGAAAGGCCTGGCTCATAAGATGAAGATTTATCAAAGTAGATACTTACAAAATGCAACCACACTCAAGTTACAAATAAGGTATTCTGTTCTTATGCCAAAGGTTTATTGGATGGTATTCGAAAGAATCATAGTTTAGCAAAAAAATAGCACTTAGAAAATTTTCCATCAAGAAAATAATATAGGGAGGAGGTATACTATACATTATTTCTAAAGCAGGGCTATAGAATTGGACCCTCTAAAACACCAAGAAGACAAGTGAGATTATAACCTTCCACATATTTTATCATCATAGAATGATAATAGTGAAATGATACTGGGACACAAAATACATACAGAGGGAACACATGATACAGAGGGATCACATGATTCAGAGGGATGACATGATAGAGGGGGATGACATGATACAGAGGGATGACATGATACAGAGGAAGACATGATATCTACATGATACAGAGGAATGACATGATATCTCAAAGGCTGAGATGAGCCAGGAGAGAGAGATTGAGGAAAGAGAATGAAGAAACTAAAGGAGGACAGAGGGAGGAAAAAAGAATGACAGAGACTCATTTGTCTTCAAAGTGCTAAGAATATGCCACTGTGAGGCGTCATCCACCAATGGGACATCTATATAAACCCTTCATTCCTAAGTTTCAGATGACTTGGAAACAAATGGGGCAGGAAGAATCTAAGGGCAGGAGGGTGAGTGACATTCTGTGAAGTACTGTCCTTCAGACATGGTACATGATCTACATCTCTAAACTCAAAGGAGCTATGGTTATCTTCTCTATAGGACCAGCAGAAGATCAAACCACCTGAAACTTCTAGCAAGAGGTTTGATATGGGCTTTGAAACATAACTAACTAACTGAGGAGCTATTGGCAACTAGTATCTGCTAGTGAAGACCCATGGGGGGGGGGAATCGTCTCATACCACACCCATGAACATATGGGCAGCACTAATTGGATTCAGTGACTTGATTAATTACTTGGTTAATTAATTATAAAAGGGAAGAGATAAGAAGGTCTGGGAAGAGTTGAACAGGGAGAATGAGAGCTGGTAAAGTTATATTGTATTTATATATGAAGTTTCAAAGAATACATTTTTAATTCACAGAAATATCTTTAGCAAAACAAATATTTGGAAAGTGTAAGTCGTGTATAAGGTGAAAGATAAATTTTAAAATTAAAAGAGGAAAATGGAAGCTAAAATGAAAATTTCAGTGGCATAGGTAAACCATGTTTTTGGTGGGCTCACACTTATTCTGGACAATTGCCTAGTGAAGAAATAATTCAGCATTGAAGACAATGAGAAACATACAAACTTAAGCAACGATGCAGCGCTTAAGAGCACGTTCTTCTCATGAAGAAGACACTGGTGAGATTCCAAGGAGCAAAATAGTGGCTAACAAATAAGGACTGTCTGAAAAGAGGGCTAACGACTAAGGATATAATACCGATAATTAACCAACAGAAAAGTGTCTGCATGTCCAGAACAATAATTAATCGCTCAAAGAAACATCCTATACAGTATCTATAGTAATCTATAAAAATATATTTTCTTGTAGGTTGTAAGTAAAGTGCTTGCCTTCTTAATGTTACAATTACTGTGATGAAACTCCATGACCGAAAGCAACAGTCTTAGACCATTGTTTTTTTGCTACGAAGACACACAAAAAACACAACATTCTTATTAAAAAAAAAGCATTTTACTGGGGCATTCCAACAGTTTCAGATGTTCAGTCCATTATCAGCATAGTGTGAAGCACAGCAGCTCACAGGCAGATATGGTACTAGAGAGGATCTGAGAGTTATACTTCTGTATCCATAGGAAGAAGAAACAGACTCATTAGGTTTGGCTTAGGCTTTGAAACTTCAAAGCCCACCCCCAGTGAAAAACATCAAAAAGACTACATCTCTTAATAGTGGTACTCCCTACTGACCAAGTATTCTAATCTATGAGCCTATGTGAACTAGTCTTATCCAAATGACCACAGTAAACTAGGGAAATTTATTTGGCTTATGTATTCTGTGTCACAGTCCTTAGAGGGAAGCCAAGGCTGGAAGTCAAACCAGGCAACAACCTAGATGCAGGAAAGAATGCATAGGCCATGGAGAAGTACTGCTTTTTGTTAGTTCCTTATAGCTTGCTTAGTCTGTCTTTTTATAAAACCCATGGCTATCAACCCATGTATAACCACACTCACAAAAAGATGGGCCATCACACATCAATTACACTCCTCATGAAAGATTTATTGTTGCTGCAGACCAGGGCTACTATAGAGGTTTACACTGGCAAAAATAAAGTGCCCACCCCCTGTTGGTACATCTACAAGTTAACTCCTACATATACACATCAGGAAACATCACAGAAGAGAGAGCAAAAAAGACTAGAAGAGCCAGAGAACCAGAACCAGGACACCTGTTACTAGAAAATCTTCTAGACATGACAAGCATGCAACCCTCATGAGTTTTCAACATGATTGCCTAAACAAGATCTGCATAACAATATCAATCGACATGGCAAAATTGTAGGAGGATATTTCACAGTGTTCCACACTAAAGAGCTACAGGTAGCCAATGGTGCTCAGAAAAGAAGAATCATTCTTTCCAAGCATGAGCTCTCTGATAGATTATCTAGTCCCCAATGATATCATATGTACATAAGAGCAACACAAAATGGACCCAGTAGGCATAGCCTTTTGTTCTCTGTACATTGGCCAATTGTGAGTCTTCTCGCTAATCACCATTTACTGAAAATAGAAGCCTCTGCAAAGAGGGCTGAGAGAAGCACTGACCCATAGGTATAACAATAAGTCATTAAGATGTTAATAAGCAGTTAAATAGTATGTGTTTCTAGCAGAATAATACTGCCCTACAGCCATTGTCCTGTCTAATAATAGGTTTTTCACATAATAATGATCTCAAGAACAGAAAACTTTTCATGGTATTCACAAAACCTATGCAAGTCTAAGACAAAGCAAATTGCGAATATAGAGGGGAAATGGTCACAAGATCCTACCCATTCCAAAATATAGAGCAAATAATTCGACTCAGACAGATATAAACAAAAAACTCAAAGAAGGGTTGCTATCCCACAGGGGTAAGAACTCCACGGGAAGACCAACTGAGTCAACTAACATGGACCCTTTGGTCTCCCAAAGTCTGAACCACCAACCAAAAAGCATAAATAGCTTGGACCTAGGCCTCCCCACACATAAGTAGCAGATGTGCAGCTTGGTCTTCATGTAGGTCTTGAACCACTCAAATAGTGTCTATTCCAAAAACCGTTGCCTGGATGTGGGATATGTTATTCTAGTTGGTCTGCCTTGTCTGGCCTCAGTGAGAAAGAAATCACCTGGCCTCACAGACTTAAGGTGACAAGGTTGTGAGATACTCAGAGGGGTCATCACTCTCTCAGAGGAGCAGGGAAGGGGGCATGGGAGAAGGTTTGTGGGAGAGGGTCACCAGGAGGGGGTCTGTGAGCAGGATGTAAGCAAGTTAAATAAAGAAACTTAATTTAAAATACATGGAGCAAATGGTAATTGTTAACTTCTAGGGCACCATGCTCTAGTAGAAAACCATATATCTACCAATATTTGATCAACAGAATTGGTATGGAAGGGATATTTTTTTTTAAGTAAGAAAAAGCTAGAATGGCAGGGAAGAGGGTGAATATGATCAAAACACGTTGTAGGAAACTCAAAACCTTCCAAAAAACTAATAAAGAATTATAGTAGAAAAAGACAGAATATGTGTTAAATTCAGAAAGGACATTAGTTCAACAAATAGTGTTTTCAATAAGATTTTCTTAAACACACTAAGCTTCGAGCCACAAATCTTATCATTCCAGTATCATTGGCTCAGAGTGAATCATTGATTTAAATGGAAAATTCAGAGTCAGGTATGAAACTACAGGAAAATAATACGGAAAAAATACTAAGCTGTCTTGAATTTGGTGATAAAATTTTGAATATTCCAAAAACAACTCATGAAAATATATAATAAATTGATGTTATTAAAACCAAAAATTGAAGGAGACACTTTGGAATGTAAGAAAAGGGGTCACATTTTGAACAAATATTTGGATGACAATTTCAATGGAAAACTTGTTCCAGAATTTACGTAGTATACTTATGCTTCAAGGACTTGGAGAAAAGGTACCCCACTGAAGGGCAACAGGGACAATATATAAGTAGCTGCCTCAAGAGAGGAGAGAACAGGCAGATAAGAATGTAAGGTTCGTCCACCTCATGAGTCTTAGGTAACTTTCAAATCACTGTTAAGATAGAACCACATACAAATCATAATAACTGTAAAGTCTAGTAGCGTCATGAAACCAACTAAAGATGAAAATATTGCACAAATCATCTCAGAATCATTCTAGGGATAAATTAAAAACCATCAGTTTACAAGCTAATTTGACAGTTTCTCACAAAAACATGACCAGAAGATTGTGGTCTGAAATATTACACAGAGAATCTGAAAGCTTGCATCAAACAAAAACCTTCACTTGAACAGCTATCAGCTTTACCATTATTGTTTGAATAATAGAGTCCGCTAAGTATCTTTAAGTAAATAAATGAATAAGCAAATTTTAATGTACCCATTTAATGAAGCACTGTTTTGTAATAAAAAGATTGATCTATACTGACATGGATTTTAATTTAATATTGACATGTCTGTGAGTGCAGTGTGAAAGTCTACATTCTCTGCAATTCCATGTCTATGACAGTCTGGAAAAGAAAACATCAAGAGATAGCATGACCAAGCAGTGATGGATGGGAGTTTGAAATGAAGAGGAAAGGTTTTAAAAATGTCTATCAGGTGGTTTTCAGAATCTCAAAGCATGCATGTTATAGATGTAATGATTTAAAAACAGATTTAGGAGGGTGAAGACAGACTTCATCTTTGAGCTTTTGCATCATCTCTGCCTTCTTTTCTACAGTGTTTCTTAAGCCTTAATGAGATGGTGTACATGTCTTGCTGAACCTTCAACTGTCTTTTCTGCTTGATCCACTTACAAGGAGAAGCTTCTCTCTTGAGTGCTGGGAGTAGCTTTTGTCTGTAAATATAAACATGGATAGAGGGTGGATTAACACTGTCAGTTCAGCTGAGCAGACATCTTAGCTCTGAGAGCTCTTCAGTTATGGCATACGGATCAGGTTCAAAGTTATAGGTATGGATTTCCTCTGAAACATCAAGCCCCAAATCCAATTAGCAACCTTTTCCCCCTATAACATCCATACTCTCTGACTTAGTCTGGGCTTCTAATGATGATGAAATACCATGACCAAAAAACAAGTTAGAGAGAAAAACATTTATTTGGCTTATGCTTCCATATCCATAGTCCATCTACAAAGGACATTAGGGCAGGAACTCATAAACAGCATCGGAGGCCTGAGACATCAGCTGACGTAGAGGCCATAGGTAGGGTGCTGTTCTCTGGCTTCTTCATCGGAGCATGTGTAGCCTACTTTCTTTTTTTCTTTAATTAAACAAATTTATTTTAAAAAACAAAGATAAATGTATATATTTAAAGCATTTTTACATAAAAGTATATAAATATACTTTTGTCAGTACTTGGTTTTTTAAAGGTTTGATACTGTGCATTAAAATCTCACTAGTTACAATGAGCATAAAGTATATGCAAAACAAGATGTAACCTGGAATTAGTCAAAGTTTTCATGGTGTATAAAGATAAAGCATAATGGTTTTTCTTTTTTTTTTTCTTCTCTTTTTTTTCTTGAACTTCATATAGTATGTGAGTTGTTTCTGGAGTGTTCAGAGCTTTCTGGGGTTATTATCCAATTATCAGTGACTGCATGTTATATCTGATCTTTTGTGACTGGATTACCTCACTCAGGATGATATTCTCTAGATGCAACCATTTTCTTAAGAATTTCATACAGTCATTGTTTCTGATAGCTGAGTAGTACTCCATTGTGTAAATATACCACAATTTCTGTATCCATTCATCTACCGAAGGACATCTGGGTTCTTTCCATCTTCTGGCTATTATAAATAGAGCTTCTATGAACATTATGGTGCATGGGACTTTGTTGTATGTTGGAGCTTCACTGGGGTATATGCCCAGAAGTGGAATAACTGGGTCTTCAGATAGTACAATGTCCAATTTTCTGAGG
Organism: Micromys minutus; assembly: GCF_963924665.1. Lineage (NCBI taxonomy): Eukaryota > Metazoa > Chordata > Mammalia > Rodentia > Muridae > Micromys > Micromys minutus. The sequence goes on along the minus strand of NC_137980.1, from coordinate 3,531,451 downwards.
AATCGCCAGGCTGGTTTCCAGAGTGGTTGTTCCAGTTTACAACCCCACCAAGAGTGGAAAAGTATTCCTCTTTCTCCGCATCCTCACCAGTATCTGCTGTCCTCTGAATTTTTGATCTTAACCATTCTGACTGTTGTGAGGTGGAATCTGTTGTTTTGATTTGCATTTCCCTGATGGCTAAGGATGTTGAGCACTTTCTTAGATGCTTCTCAGCCATTCGATATTCCTCAATTGAGAACGTTCTGTTTAACTCTGTACCCCATTTTTAAATAGGGTTGTTTGATTCTCTGATTTTTAGCTTTTTGAGTTTTTTGTATACCTTGGATATTAGGCCTCTATCTGATTTGGGGTTGGTAAGATATTTTCCTACTCTGTTGGCTGCTGTTTTGTTTTCTTGACAATGTCCTTAGCCTTACAGAAACTTTGCAATCTCATTAAGTCCCATTTGTCAATCTTTGACCTTAGAGCACGAGCCATTGGTGTTCTGTTCAGGAAATTTTCTCCTGTGCCTATGTTTTCTAAGGTTTTCCCTACTTTCTCTTCTAATAATTTCAGTGTACCTGGTTTAATGTGGAGATCTTTGATCTACTTGCACTTGAGCTTTGTACAAGGAGATAAGTAATGTTCTATTTTCATTCTTCTGCATGCTGAGTGTCAGTTGGAACAACACCATTTGTTGAAGAGGCTGTCTTTTTTCCATTGAATATTTATAGCTCCTTTGTCAAAAATCAAGTGACCAAATATGTGAGGGCTCATTTCTGGATCTTCTATTCTATTCCATTGATCCACGTGCCTATTTTGGTACCAGTACCATGCAGTTTTCAGCACAATTGCCTTGTAATATAACTTGAGGTCATGCATAGTGATTCCTGCAGGTGTTTTCTTATTGTTGAGGATGGATTTCCCTATTCTAAGTCTTTTGTTATTCCAGATGAAATTGCATATTGCTCTTTCCAATTCTATAAAGAATTGGATTGGAATTTTGATGGGGATTGCATTGAATCTGTAGATTGCTTTTTGTAAGATGGCCATTTTTATGATGTTGATCCTTCCAATTCGTGAGAATGGGAGATCTTTCCATTTTTTGAAATCTTTCTCAATTTTCTTTTTTAGAGGTTTGAAGTTCTTGTCATACAGGTCCTTCACTTGCTTAGTTAGAGTCACACCAAGGTATTTCATATTATTTTTGACTATTATGAAGAGTATCTTTTCCCTAATTTCTTTTTCCACATGTTTGTCCTTTTAGTAGAGGAAGGCTACTGATTTGTTTGAGTTTATTTTATATCTAGCCACTTTGCTGAACTTGATTATCAGCTAGAGAAGTTCTCTGGTGGAAGCTTTGGGGTCACCTAAGTACACTATCATGTCACCTGCAAACAGTGATGTTTTTACTTCTTCCTTTTCAATTTGTAATCCTTTGATGTCCTTTTGATGGCTAATTGCTCCAGCCAGGACTTCTAGTACTATGTTGAATAGGTAGGAAGAGAGTGGGCAGCCTTGTCAAGTCCCTGATTTTATTGGGATTGCTTCAATTTTCCCACCATTATGGTTAATGTTGGCTGTTGGTTTGCTGTATATTGCTTTTATTATGTTTAGGTATGGGCCTTGGAATCCTGTTCTTTCCAAGACTTTTAACATGAAGGGTTGTTTAATTTTGTCAAATGCTTTCTCAGCATCTAGTGAGATGATCATGTTGGTTTTTTTTTTTTTTTTTTTTTTTTTTTTTTTTTTTTTTGAGTTTATTGGTCTGAAGTTCTCTTTCCTTGTAGGGTCTTTGGAACACTACCTAACTCCTTTTTTGAGGCCACAATAACCTTCATTCCTAAACCACACAAAGACCCTACAAGGAAAGAGAAAGAGAACTTCAGACCAATTTCACTGATGAACATTGATGCAAAAATACTCAACAAAATCCTGGCATACTGAATCCAAGAACACATCAAAACGATCATTCACCATGATCAAGTAGGCTTCATCCCTGGGATTCAGGGATGGTGTAATATACAAAAATCTATCAACATAATCCACCACATAAATAAACTCTATTTTGTGGAATAATTTGGAGAGTATTGGTATTAGGTTGTGAATAAATGCCTGATAAAATTCTGTAATGAACCCATCTGGACCTGGGCTTTTTTTGGATGGGATGCTATTGATGACTGCTTCTATTTTTTTTAGGTGTTATGGGATTATTTAGCTGGTTTACCTGGTCCTGGTATAACTTTAGTATCTGGAATCTGTCTAGGAATTCATCCATTTTCTCCAGATTTTCCAGCTTTGTTGAGTATAGGCTTTTGTAGTAGGATCTGATAATTTCTTGAATTTCTGCAATTTCAATTATTATGTCTCCACTTTCCTTTCTGATTTTGTTAATTTGTATACTCTCTTTTCGCCCTCTAGTTAGTCTGGCTAAGAGTTTATCAATATTGTTAATTTTCTCAAAGAACCAGCTCTTGGTTTTGTTGATTCTTTGAATGGTCGTTTTTGTTTCTATTTGGTCAATTTCTGCTCTGAGTTTGTTAATTTCTTCACGTCTTTTCCTTTTGGGTGTATCTGCTTCCTTTTGTTCTAGAGCTTTCAACAGTGCTGTCAAGTTCCTAGTGTATGCTCTCTCCAGTTTCTTTTTGGAAGCATTCAGAGTTATGAGTTTTCCTCTCAGTACTGCTTTCATTGTATCCCATAGGTTTGGGTACATTGTGCTTTCATTCTCATTAAATTATAGAAAATCCTTAATTTATTTCTTTATATCTTCTTAGACCGTGCTATCTTTTAATAGAGCATTGTTTAGTTTCCATGTGTATATGGGCTTTTGTTGTCTTTGTTGTTATTAAAGACCAGCCTTAGACCATGGTGATCTGATAGGATGCATGGGAGTATTTCAGTGTTCTTATATCTATTGAGGCTTGTTTTGTGACCGATTATATGGCCAATTTTCAAGAAGGTGCCTGAGGTGCTGAGAAGAAGGCATATTCATTTGTTTTAGGGTTATATATTCTATAGATGTCTATTAATTCTAATTGGTTCATAACCTTTGCTAGTTTCACTGTGTCCTTGTTCAGTTTCTGTTTCCATGATCTGTCCATTGATGAGAGTGGGGTCTTGAGGTCTCCCACTATTATTATGTGGGGTGCAATGTATTTTTTTTAGCTTTAGTAGAGTTTCTTTGATGAATATGGGTGCTCTTGTATTTGGAGCATATATGTTAAGGATTGAGAGTTCCTCCTGACAAATTTTCTCTGTAATGAGTAAAAAGTGTCCTTCCTTATTATTTTTGATAAACTTTGGTTAAAAATCTATTTAATTTGACATTATAATGGGGCCACACTAGCTTGCTTCTTCAGTCCATTTGCTTGGTAGGTTTTGTTCCAACCTTTTACTCTGAGATAGTGTTTGTCTTTTTCTCTGAAATAAATTTCCTGTATGCAGAAAAATACTGGCTCTTGTTTTGTATCCAGTCTGATAGCCTATATCTTTCCGTTGGAGAATTAAGTTCATTTATGTTAATGAATATTAAGGAATAGTGGTTGCTGTTTCCTGCTATTTTTGCTTTTGGAGGTAGAATTGTGCCTGTGTGTCTTTTTTCTTTTGGTTTTCTTGCTTAGGCATTTTCTTGTTTTTACTAGGATGTAGTTTTCCTCATTGTATTGGGTCTTCCACCTATAAGTCTTTGCAGTGCTGGGTTTGTGGTCAGATATTGTGTAAAATTAGTTTTTTCTTGGAATATCTTGGTCTCTCCATCTATGGTGATATAGCTTGGGCTGACACTTATGTTCTCTTTGGGGCTTCATGATTTCTGTCTATGATCTTCTAGCTTTCATAGTCTCTGTTGAGTAATCAGGTGTGATTCTGATTGGTCTGCCTTTTATGTTACATGACCATTTTCCCTTACTGCTTTTAGTATTCTTTCTTTGCTTTGGGCACTTGGGGTTTTGACTATTATGTGTCGGGAGGAATTTGTTTTCTGGTCCAATCTTTTTGAAGTTCTGCAGGCTGCTTTTTATGCTAATGGTCATTTTATTATTAAGGATAGTGAAGTTTACTTCTACGGTTTGTTGAAGATATTTACTGTGCCTCTTAGTTGATATTCTTTGCCCTCTTTTATTCCTATTATCCGTATGTTTGGTCTTCTCATTGTGTCCTGGATCTCCTGGACATTTTGGGTTAGGAGCTTTTTGGGTTTTGCATCTTCTCTGACTGTTTTGTTTATGTTTTCAATGTTGTCTTCGGTCCCTGAGATTCTCTCTTCCATCTCTTGTAGTCTGTTGGAAATGCTTGTATCTGTGATGTGTGATTTCTTTTTTGGGTATTCTACCTCTAGGGTTGTCTCTTTTAGTGTTTTCATTATCGTTTCCATTTCTGTTTTAAATTTCTTCTTCCATTCCTTCACGTCTTTGGTTCTGTTTTCCTCTAGTTCTTTGAGTTCTTTGAATGTTTTTCTTGTTTCTTTTTTAAATGTTTCTAATTCATTAAACTATTCCTCTCATTCTTGTTTAAGGATCTCTATCATCATCTTCAGGTATGATTTTGGGTCTGTGTCTTCTTTTCTCTGGAGTGTTTAGCATTCCGTTGTTTGCTGTGATGGGAGACTGGGTTCTGGTGTTGCCAGATTGTCTTGGTTTCCCTGGGGTAAGTTCTTTTGCTTTCCTCTTGCCATCTTGTTGTCTGTGGTCATATGTGGTCTTGTTGTTAGTGATTGGTTCTTGTCTCTCTCTTGTACCTGGCCTGTGTCCCTGGATCTCTGCCATTCACGGTGGCAGATGGAGTGATCGCCCGTTCTGCAGGCATGTGGTGCCGGCTGGAAACAGACACCCTGAGGCAGGGTTCCTGCTCCCCTGAACCAATCGGGGTGGCACAGTTTCTGCACACTCACCACAGACCTCTCTATTCCCTGGCTTCTCAGAGCACAGTTTCACCAGTCCTGTGTCCCTGGATCTCCATCAACCTGCTTTCTTATTAGTGTCCTATAATCAGTTCTCATGGAAGCATTTTCTCAATTGAGGTTCTCTCCTCTCAATGATTCCAGCTTATGTCAAGTTGACATAAAAATAGCAAACACTCCATTACTTCACCAATGGGTATATCTTGCCTGTTTGATTGATATTATGGTTAGTAGAGTTACACCTGGTATAGACCATCAGTGTCTTTCCACTACAGCAATCTTCATAGCAACACCTGGTATCATGAGATACAATCATTAGAGAGGAATCTTCCAGGCAAGTTCCAGTTCGATTTCTCTACATCTCATATCCAAGTTGTATGGTGCCTACAGCAGAAGAGTCTTATAAATGTATTTCTGTGAATAACTAAAAGAAATGGCACTGTGTGCTGGATATCAGGGACTTTTGTGCTGTGCTTTGGGTATCGCAGTGTGGTGGTAGTGGTGGTTCTAATGGTGGTAGTGGTTTGTGTGTGTGTGTGTGAAACAATTATATCAATAGTTAATGGAAATTGCCAAGAGTCTTCGTGCTAGAGTGGTAATTTACAGTCAAAACAAGGAGAAAGACTCAAACAGTTCATGTGGTGATGAATAACATTAGTTGGAGACATTTGTAGTAACTGTTTAGCTGTTATAGAAACATGTAATTACATCTAGCAACATATACACACATATTTTATTGTTTTGTCAACTGAGAATTCTTAGGAACAGTACTCAACTAGCAGCAAACACACTTAATATCCAGACTTTAGATCCAGGATACCAAGGCTGTTCTCCAATTAAAGGACCCAGGTATCCTTAATGAAATGGCTAATCCCAGGCTTCAACTTTTTGTTTTACCTGGAAGTACGGTATTCTACTAAATAACCTGCAGTGTGGGAGACAAACCACAGAAGCCGTGAAAGAACACCACTGCCCCAAACTGGGTACAATTTCTGAAATATTGACCCAAAGTTTAATAAATTATGGAACAAAGCCCAGTAGAATTTAGTTATAATTCAGATTATAGATAAACATGAGTTTGTACTGATATGAGCAAATGATTGTGTAAGTAGGTGAAAGAGAATAGACTATTGAAAGAGAATATCATGGAAAAGAGCTCTGAATAAAGGATGCAACTAATACATTCTCAATAGTAGCTGTTTCTTTCCTGAAGCATCAACTATAACTTCTTTCCACATGATATATGCTTGATGAACAGAGCATGCAAATAGGCCTTAGAGCAAAGAATTCTGTGAAACTCTGCCCAAGTGGCCAAACTCAGCTGCAAAAGTGATAGGACTCATTCACCCTGGACATAATGCCAGGAGTCTGTAATGTGCCTGTGCACTCTTCCTTCCCAAAGTCATACTCTCCGTTTAACACAAGACTGTTAGAAAAATGTAATTGACGGGTATTCTTTAAAGTATAGAACTGGAATGGCCCAAAACTATCAATTAGTCAACAGCAAATAAAATCTGAGAAAGCATCATAGAAAACACCCGAAAGATCAGAGAGCCTGCCATTTGGTTCCCCTAAGATATCAGAATGCATGCCATGTGGTCCCCTGGATTGCTTGCAGAAATAAAAAAAAAGGGCTCTACATTAAAAAAAAGAGTTTGAATAAAATATCACCTCAGTTAACAATATAACAATATTGGTATATTACTTAATGACAGTATCAAGCTAATATACAATAATAGAAAAATTAGGGCTAGGATATAGGGGAAAAAACTGTGCTGGCTTTGCTATTTTCCAACCAATCTGAAACTATTCTAAATGAAACATTTTATTTTAAAAGTTTTGTGATGGGTAGGCACATGCATGTACATGGATAAAGGAAATTTTCAAAGTCACTTTCAACTTTATGTATGCCCTATTTTTAAACATAATCATTTTAACATATACTGTAATTCATGATTCAGTTAGCAAATGCTTCAAAGCTTCTCAACAATTCGTAGCATACAACTTGACCTTTAAGATTTTCATACATTTTGCCATATGAAAAAAGTGTTTCCATGTAATGAGGTTGATCCTCTGCCATCTAGGCTCTGAGTGTGCGTAACAAAGGGTGAATGAAGAGGCTCTTTCTGTCTCTGCCACCTCCTTCTCAACACCTGTCTGGCCCAGCCAGACACATCTCATCCACTGTTCAATCTCCTGAGACTCAGAGGAAATATGGTACATGTAAGCTCAGAAAAAAATATGGTAGAAAGCCAGGGGTAAGGACATTGTCCTAGAATTCTTGTGTCTTACTGTGTTTGTGAGAAAAGCTGTTTGTAGCTGCCAGCATGGGTAATCGTGACTTTAGGTTTCGGTAAGGAAAGTCTTGAGGGAACAAATGAGTGGAGTAAGTTATCACCGGGAGTATCCAGTCCTCCGTTTTCTCATTTGTTAAAGGATAAACTTGAGATCATGCTTCACTTCATCTCCTAATGAGAAAAAACCCTCAGGTAAGGCCCAGGTAGGGCGTTCATCACAGCTCTCACCCTGCAAGGTCAGAGTGATCACTCCCAGGAGAGGCAGGTGCCGAACTACCCTCAGAGTCACAGGCTCCTGGAACTAAATGTCCTAAGCCGTATTCATACTCTCTCTCTCTGTCTCTCACCAGGGACAAAGCGAGGTCAGAATAGGCCCCTGGAGGGCAACAGTGGGGAAAAGATGTGTGCAGCCTTTCTTTGGCAGACAAATATTCATTTTTATGAGTTGGAAGCCTCCGGCTCCCTCCTTTGCATCAGAAAATGCACCAGCCTGGGCCTGCCGCAGGAAGTATTGTCGTACCCTGCTCACAGTCATTTTATTGTTATTACCCTCATTCCCTCCTAACTGTGAGCCAATGAGCGCAATCCTTTTTATTTACTCTGATTTTTTGGATGCTTGAAAATATTACGTCAATATAGTTTATAATCCCCATCATAGCATATAATAGTTATACTTTAGACATTCAGAGGCACATTCAATATGTTTGTGACATATAACTTTGTAATGTCCCTTCTTTCTGTATTAAATGTTTCATGTTAATAAATTCTAGTCTATTTTGTATTTCTCATATTTGTATGCATAAACTCATAAAAATGATAATAAATTGCCTGATTTTTTTCTGCTAAACTTAAATATGTGAATATGTAATTGCTAATAGTTGATTCCAGAGGTAAAGCTCTAATATTGGGAAAATCAAACAGACCATAAAGGTGTCTTAACATCTGACTTCATTAAGATTCTGACCAGATCCAAAAGTAACATCTTGATCCATTTGAATAAAATCCTTTGTAGCATCCAGCAAGCAATGTGCTCTCCAGCCAAGAGGTCTGCATCCAGATGAATCATCTTCTGTCTGACCCAGACTCCTGACAGAGAGTAATTTCCATTGTAAACTAATTTTTATAATGTCCCGGTTTCAATGTCACCTGTGTCGCTAACACATTTTCCAAAATGTGGGCTCTGGCTCAGCCAAGCTCTGTAGCCCGTCTGTGACAAGTCTGAAGAGGATTAATAATCAGATATGTTGTAGCATGGTGACGTGACTTCATCCTTAAAGGTGACCCAGGGCCAGACCAGAGTGTGCCACCCCCCTCCCCACATTATTGTTGCCTGCTGCAGCTGTCCCTATCACCCTGCCAGACATGTAGAGTGTGACAGAGGGAACGCATGCTGGTGACCAGAGAAGGGGCTCTTCACCCTTGGAGGTAGGAATGAGTAAGTCACATTTCCCTTGCATTCCTGTTTTGTCTATTCTCGTTTGTTTTGTTTTTATTTTGTTTTTCATTTTCCTGGAGAGAGACATGTTTTATTAAACTCATGTCAGGAGAGTAGAATGTGAAACCAGGGAGATGTCACTTACAGCTGCCAGCAGGGTTCAGGAATTAGATAAACATAATTCTAGTAGCTTTAGGCCTAATCCTTTGTGCCCGCACAAGTTAATCTCTTATTTTTGTGCTGGAAGATATTTAGCAGCTTTTTATTTCTGGTCCCTCATTATTTATAGCCATCCATAACCACTTTCCTCTGCGCCAAACTAGGCAGATTTAAAAGTAAGGGGAAAAACCTACCTCCAGCCTTATCTGTGGGAAAGAGGCACCTTTAGACTAATATGATATATTCATTTCTAACTCTATGTGCTTCTCTCTGGGGACCTGCTCCACTACATCTCATTTTTGCTTTTAGTTATGTGTAAGCTGCATAGCACTATGTTCAAGGAAATGCCCATCAACTGACATTACACCAATTGCTGATTTTGAAACAGTGGTAAAAATATACTAGCTCACTTTCAGTTGTTCTTGAAATGTTCTTAATATCTGGTTATCAGAAATTTAATTGTCCACAAGTAGGTGTGGTTTAGCTGAACTTCGCAAAGCACCATAGGTGACAGTTTCTTGTTTAATGAAGAAGCCGGAGTTAAACTCTCTTTGAACTTAGTGGCAAATCTGTAGTGCATCACGAATGGCTTTAATAAAACCCCAAAGATTCATGTTTACTTTCTTTTCCCAATGAAACACAAGGCCAAAGTCCATTGCCTTGGAGGCGTTCATGCCAGAGCTTAAATATAAGAAAAGGCTGTTCTAAAAGGCAGTAATTTCTAAATTAGATCATTTTAACTAAGATTTCTACTTGTTTCGTATGCTACAAATAAATTAACAGATCTTTGAAACATTTAGTTCATGATGTGAAACAGGAGATAGTTTGACTATACACACATATACAGACACACATACACACACAAACATATATATATATATATATATATATATATATATATATATATATATATATAGAGAGAGAGAGAGAGAGAGAGAGAGAGAGAGAGAGAGTCATATAATCACCAAATAAAGAATACTTTGAGTTTTTCCTTTCCTATTAGAATCCCCTTTATTTCCTTCTCTTGTCTTATTTCGTAGCTAAGACTTGAAGTACTATATTGAACAGGAAGGGGAAAAGTGGACGTCTCATCCTACTCATTTTACTAGAAATGCTTTTGCTTCATTCCATATGATGTTGTCCACAGGCTTGTAATATATTTCTAACATTAGATTGGGATGAATCCCCTTTACCATCTGACAAGACTTTCATCATGAAGCTTTGCTGGGTTTTGTCAAAGGCCTTTGCTTACTGCACCTGACTAGACAGCAAGTGGTTTTTGTCCCCGAGTATCGTCATCAGAACATTTATTGATTTAAAAATGCTGAAACAGTTCTACATCTTTGAGATAGGATGTCTTTATTATGTCAGGTACTCGTCTTTATATGTACTTTAATTCATTTTGCAAGAATTTTTATTGAGAATTTTTTCATCTATGCTTATAAACTTCTTTGTTGTAGGATCTTTGTCAGGTCTCGGCATCAGGGTCATACTTACTTTATAAAAAGTCATTTGGGAATTTGTCCTTTCACTTTCTACTTTGTGGAATAGCTTGAGGTAACCAACAGGTTTATCCACATATGAACTCAGCAATCTATAATAATATAGTAAAGAATTCACATGGGTGTGATAGCACCCAACTATCATGGGGCTGACAAATCCTTTTCTGATTGGGCTAAAGGCCAACTACATGAGAAGAAACCCATCCCTGGCATAGTACTTGGAGATAAGAACCTGTGTGTCTATAGGGGAAATTTTTCTACTATTATTTTGCTAACTAGACATAATATTAAAATAACCCTTAATAATGAATTGTTATATTCTTTATATGCTACATATATATTGCTATAGTTTCAAGTCTCATCAGAGAATCTTTATTCAGAAGGTGGCAGGTAAGACTGAGACCCACACACAGTGAATGTACAATAAGATACTGCGGAGTGCTCAGCCCTAAATGCAATATCTGCAATGCTGATGATCCTAAGAGTCATGGATCTTTATAGAAGAGGGGATAAGGAGATGGTAAGAGCTATTGATGGTATAGACCTTCAGAAATACTCATTTCCTGAGCCAAACATTGCAATTGCATGTGTGAACTCAAGGTGGGCTTTTGCAAGCTCCAGTCAAACAAAATCTTTGTATAGGGTATGTAGGTAGGCATGAAGTCCTATCTCCAGCTAACTATATATTAACATTTTATATCTCCTGTGAGATAGAAAATCAGTTTTCTTTAATGATATGGTCCTTGGTAAGCATAGCATATCCCAGGCATGTCCTAACCCCAAGAATAGGTGGGCAACACAAATTGAAATAGAACATTTTGCATGGGGGAGGTAGGGAGTAGGGGAGAGGGGATGAAAAGAGGGGAGAGAGGAGAGGAGAGAGAGGAGAGAGGAGATATCAGTAAGTCAGAGGGTAGTTAGGTAAAGGTGGACCTAAGAGAAATTGGAGTAGAAAATAGAATGTGATCAAAATATATTGTAGGAACCCCTGAAAGACTTAATAAAAATATTACTTAAAACTGGTGGGTAGTGCCTGAAGAATGATACTCAAGCTAGTCTTTTGTTGTGCTGTGTCCACTCACCTAGAAGCACGGAAACAGGTTAGTTATGTAAATAAGTGAGCAAGGGCACAAATGCACACAAAAGAATAAATGACAAAAGAACAGGAAATTCAATTGATCAGGGAGAGAAAATGACAATTTCCAAAGGTAAAGTGCCAATGATCAATAAAAAAATCAAAATGTTTAGGATTTTCAACTCTCAGGGACATAAACCAAAACAACTCTGAGATTCCAATCTCATCCCAATCAAAACAGCAATTGTCAAGAGCACAGACTTCAAGCTGGGCAGTTTCTCATTTCTTTATTCCAAGAATTTGAATGTTTGATTTCATTATTAGTAAAATAAGCCATTTGTGAGGTAACCCAGTCACAGAAGAACAGACATAATATGCAGTCACTGATAATTGGATACTAACCCCAGAAAGCTCTGAACACCCAGAAACAACTCACAGGCCATATGAAGCTCAAGAAAAACAAAGGCCAAAAAGTGAAAGCCTCAGTTTTTCTTAGGAAAAAAAAAATGTATAGCACCCTCTCAGAGTGTGGTACACCTGGATCTTAAATCATTAATAATCCAAGAGCTAAGAATATAGCCTTGTGGCAATTTTTGGTATTCAAAGATCATTATGTTTAATCTATACACACCAAGAAATCTGACTGTTTCCATGTTATATTCTGTCCTACATGTACTTCATGCTTATGGTAACCAGTGGGATTTCATTGCATGCTATCACACCTCTCAAAGAATTAAGTACTGACAAAAATATATCATATTGTTTTATGCCAAAATGCCTTTAAAAATCTGTACATGTATCCCTCTTTTTTAAAAATAAATTTGTAAGAGAAAAAAAATCATTTCTCAAGTGTTTGTTTATTAAATGCAGTCTCTCTTTTCTGAAATTACCTTTTTCTTAACATTGCTTTGAGATGATAAAATATATAAAGATTTTGATTTTTTTAATTGTGAAAAATATGTCTAACCTAAATGTTGATAAACCTTTAGAGGTGAATAATCCAGCACAAAGCGTGAAGCAACAGTGATTGTAACAGCACAATAAGAAAGAAGATAATTACTTTCCTCAGGTTTTAAAGACATGAATCAACTTGACTCTTACAACATATGTCATTCATTTGCCAATAATGTACCTTCTTTTTTCCTTGTAAGATTCTTTTCTTACAATTTAGGTGCACAGCTCTACACTATGGGTCTTAGCATGGACTTTTTCATGACTTATATTCACTATATGAAATACAAAACATCTTTACGAATGTGAGTGTTCTTTCACTTAAATGATTTAAAAAATTATTACCATTTTATTTTACTTTCATTGCTTTGAAATGATTTTATGAAGTATACAAAATACTGTTTTAATTTGTGTTTGCTCATATTTACCCATCACAAGTCTTTGTCTATTCTCCCTCTCTTACTATTTACATATTCATGTTTCTTTCAGTTTTCAGGTCTCACACACATTCACACATACAGAAACACACACCCATACACATATTTGCACACATGTGCACACACAACATCTGAAAGCCAAGAAGCAGTATTCTGTCTCTCTTCTCTCCATTACTGTGTTCTGTTTCCTGTCCACTTTAGACTTCTTTCCCTCCCTGTCTTAGTTATTTTCTTTTAAGTTCTACCTGCATAGAAATACATTTATATTTAAATTGTGTAGATGCAAAATATAATCCATAATATTTATGCTTCTGAACCTTGGTTGTTTCACCTAATATATCAGTTTCATAAATTTTCCTAAAAATGATATAATTTAATTTGTGTTCATAGTTGAACATAATTTCATAACTCCACTGAATCGAAGTAGAAGTTCTAAACATTTTCTCAACCATTCACTCAACTGATAATTGGTACCAAGGCTTGGACCCAACAGAAGTGTCGGTGACAATATGAAAATTGTAGTTTTAGTTCATTGAGGAACTTTCACAGTGATTTTATATAGACCGAGCAGTTTTATGTTCCCAACAGCAGTGTGTAAGTATCTGTTGTCTCCATCTGTGCTCCAGAATTCTTTGTCATTTGTTATTGTTGTATTATGTGTTCTGACAATTATGATACAGGATATCAGAAGTTTTAACCTACATTTTCCTAATGGCTAAGAATAACAAACATGTTTTCAGATATTTATTGACCATTTATTTCTTTTTTAAATTCAAAACTTTTATTAGAATGTTAAAATATTCTGAGATACAAAGGTTATAATAAAATACAAATGGGTTTTAACCACACCTGTCAATATTCCAACATGGGTTTGGTACTCACAGAGCCCAATGGCAAGCTGAAGAGTTATCCGTGGTAAGCAGTGACTGAGAGAGAATCAGTTTTCTTCAGGATCCAGTTGCCCATACTTGTGGACAAAACTAAGTAGATTAAAAAACTGGACTGAGTAGGTATTATATACATGTCTGCTTGTGTATTGTGTATCTGCGTAATGATTCTATATAATTATATATAACAATAATGAGTTAGGAAGAAGAGAAAATGAATTTGAATGCAAGATGTAGAGAGGCACAGAAAGTTGAATTGGAGGCAGTGGAAAAAATGCACTGTATTCATGTAAGAAATTCTTAAAACCAATTCTTTTAAGAGTCTACAAGAAGAAAGGGGCTGCCTTTGTCAAGTTCTCTATCCAGCATACTTACAAGTTGACAGATAGTTCATTTTCCCTGTTGATGAAAATATTATTTCCGCTGATATTTATTATATTTGAGTTCTTCATGTAGCCAAAGCTGGTACACCATCATATCAACAGCTGGGGACTCCCATCTCAATCACATTCTAGAGGCATGTCTTTACTCTGATGATTCTTTTCTGTGAGCCTTACATTTTGGACAACACAGTAAGACTGCTCCTGTTGGCATGTTGCAGAGATCTGGAGACCTGAACAACTCTGCTTTCACTCAGCGCTTGATCCAAGGCTATGAGTTGGTCAACCTCAACATCTTCCTCATCTATGAGCTGCTGGAGACCATGAATGGATCAGTTCTTCAGGACCAAAGCTGCATGATTTCTCTGACACAGGAAGACAACAGGATATCAAGGAGGAATGCTAATGAGGGTCCAGTATTGTAGTAGAAACCAGAGGTTGAGACTCAGAACAATGACTCACTGAAATGAACACTTTCAAGAACAGCTGTTTAGCCAAAATACCTCGTTGTGTGACTGTAGCTCCCAGGGTGAGGTAGTTTGCTTGTTTTGTTGTATTTTTTAATTATTTAAAAATATGGCTTTTATTTATTTCTTATATTCTATTTTCTTATAGTGGGAGGTTGCAAGGGCAGAGGGAACATGTGAAGGGTTGGGGAGATGAATGGGACTAGGGTTCATGATGTGAAATTCACAAAGAATCAATAAAAAGATTTAAAATTGCATCAATTCTGCTAATACAAGAAAGATCACTAGAATTTTTTTCCAACTTGTTTCAGTTTCTTCACTTTTTAAAAGTTGTCATTGTAGAGGTCTTTTATCTCTCAAACTGGGTTTATTACCAAGTATTTGCTTAGGATGCATTTTAGTTCATGAATGGCCATATTTTACATATGATAGCATAGCTGTATTTTCACATATTTTTGTGTAGTTGGAATAAACTAAAATATTCCCAAAATTTATTTAGCTAATCCTAAAGAAAATTTATATAAAACTAACCATTTACAGTAAAATCTTTAAAATCTCAGGAGCTCTACAAATAATATCCTTTCATACAAGTGCCTCTTTTTGTAAAATAGTTGAAAATATAAGACCCCAGGAATGTAGAATATGGACAGGAAGGATAAACACAAACAAACCTGACATCATAGACACGTTTCTTAGCCCTTAGGGGTAAATGGAAAAACAATACCCATATATTAAAGGGGTAATAGGAAGTCTGTGTAGAGAGAAAATAAGATCATTTATGGTATAGATTACATTAAACAGATTTTTGCAAGTTCTCAAATGATGCTCTGGATTTCAGTAACATGTGCTTACAAAATTCAATACACATTTGTAGGCACAATATATAAGCTATTCTTTGTACTATAAAACTGCATGGGGCAGGAGCAAAGGGGCAATCTTTAAAAGCCTATCTTTGTTACATACCTGAAAGTTCTGAGTTATGGAAGTGTAGAATTTAAAAACATATTGAGCCTTATTCACCATCTTAGTTTTGTGCTGTAGTGAGTTAATTTATTGTTTATATGACCATAAAAGAAGTACATTTTATGTGTAAATTAAACATCTCAGTGGGAAACTATTAGTTTGGTTTAGGTCTATATATTCATGAATTCATAAATCTTGTGGGATTATGGGATTACTGAAGACCTAGCTTCCATAATACCTTTGTCCCAGAACTGAGGCATGCAGTTTCTTTGGTCCTGCGGATTTAGTGAGTTCTCTGAGAGGAATTCAGAATTAGTAAAGCACTACTAATTTTATTTAAAGGCATAAAATTAGTGATGTTTACTTCATGGAATATCTATAAGATTTTTTTTTAATTTTTAGAAATCAATTTAACTTTTATTCAAAATTTAGATCAAAATGTATAGAACTGACAAAAAGATTATAATACACACTCCTAACTAAAACTAAGAAATAATTTTCTCTTATGTAATTCATAGCTCCTAACTAAAACTAGGAAATTATTTTCTCTTATGTAATTCATAGCTCTCCTCTCATGAGTCTTGACCCTACCTGTTTACCTTTTGTTGCTTGTATGTGAAGCTTTACACTTCAATGTCAATGCATTGTGTCAACTTGTAAACTGAGGCACAGAGACAACAATTAGACACATCCATCCATGTTGGAGTTGACTGGCCAGTAAAATCTGATTTGAAAATTTGGTTAGGGATTAGCAACCCCATAGGAAAACAGCAATATTAACCAACCAGACTGCATCCCCAGAGCTCCCAGGGACAAAACCACCAACCAAAGTATACACAATGCATGAACCCATGGCTCCAGCTGCACATGCAGGAGAAAGTTAGTAAGACAGCAGGCCCTTGGTCATGTGGAGGTTCCATGCCATGCACAGGGGAATGCTAGAATGGTGAAGTAGAAGTGGATAGGTGGGTGGGGGAGCACTCTCATAGGAGCAGAGGGAGGGGATGGAATAGGGGAGTTGCAGAAGGGAAAACAGGAGGGAATAACATTTGAAATCTAAGCAAGTAAAATAACCAATAAAAATTTTGGGTGAAAATATAGTGAGATTTTTTCAAGACGATATGTTAATCAAAAATCCAGATGAAAGGTGTTGGTATTGTCTTAGATGACAAAGATTCAGAATAATGGAGATTCAAGATGGAGACAGCAGAGGAGGATGGTTCAGATCGAGGTGAACCAGATCCATCTTGTCTTGATCTGCAATTTATATCTTTATTAATTGACAGTGAATTTATTATTTGGTTGTATTGCGGATTGAGAATTTAATATATAAATCTGTTTAATACGTTATTGATTGTTGAGTCATGTTTATACCAGGCTATGGAAGACAGTGAGTAAAAGCAATGGCTGAGAGGCAGCTGGAGCACGCAGTTCTAGCTCTGTTGCCCGCACTAGGTGAGGGCATGAGGGGCCAGTGGACAGAGATGTGTGGGTACCAGGCTTGATAAGGAACCCTCTAGAGGACCGTGTGGGGTCAGGGGTCTGGCTCCACACTGGAGCACCTTCCACTGTGAGACTGCAGGACCAGCAGCATCAGAACTTTTCTTCATTTTACCAAAACAGGTGGCAAACCAAGGTTTTAGGCAAGAATCTGCTAGAAAGTTAAGATTATTAGCCTGACAGAGTGTAACTTTCTAAGGAGATGGGGGCCAGCACCATGTTGAGTCATGTGATGTCTCAAGCATGAGAACCTTAAACAAACAAACAAACAAACACAAGAAAGAGTCTCTACTAACAGGCTCTAGGTCCCCTGCTATAAAAAGACAGGCTACCCAAAACACAGAGTCAGACATTAGAAACTACTTGATTCTTTAACAGAATTGTTTAGAAAATACATTAAGAAGCTAGTTTTTTTGTTTTAGAGATTGTATAAAAATTTAATGTGATTAAGTTTGTTTTTATACTTGAAGAGAGTACAGAGTTCACCCAAATCACGTGGGGATTTTCACCCACGTTTCAGAATTCAGATAGGAAAAATTAGTCATGGACTCCAAGTGAGAATTTGATATTTACAAGTTAATAATGTTATTAAAAATAGAAGTCTATACACCAGACAAAGTAAATACAGACATGTATGATAGAAGTTATTAATAAAGATCTGGTGCTCCAGACTGAGAGCTGAACAGATCCATTCATTTTGGACTAAAGTCCTGGTTTTACAAGTTACTTACTTAATGATATAAAAACTGATCAATATAGAAGATATTAGCTTCTATATTAGAAGATATGAATTACCCCACTCAGGTCGTGTGGCTAGTCAGATGCCAGCTAGTGAGGGTTTGTGTTTATTTTAAAATACCACAACAAGAGGCTCATATTCTCTTAACATGGGTTCCATGGGATTTTAAATTGATTTCTTGGCATGACAGATTATAAGAGGTCTAAGAATAAGATCATACAGGTTTTTATTCATTTGTTTTATATTGTTTTTAATTTCAAAATGGGTATGACATTGAGTTTTGTGGCTATATTATTTTTCTGGAAGAGAACACAAGACGCAAGATATTCTGGTTGCCAACTGAAGGACATGCTATTTTGGGAGAAAGGTTTTGTCTTTGTGTTTCTGAAAAGTGTGATTTGGCTTTGGATGCCTTCCAGAGTTATATGGATCAGATTTGATAGAGTGAGACTGCCTGAAAAACTAGATTCAAGAGGATCAAACAAAAAGATATCTTGATAGTAAAATCTTTCTTTTGAGAATTATATATTTCAGAAGGTGCAGCTTTGGTGAAGGTAGTCCTAAGAATGCTAAACTGGCCTGCTTAGATTCATGATCTCAGGGACTTTCAGCCAGATCCAGCCAGGACAGACATCAGAGACTACAGCAACAATGGGTGCAGCCTTCCTTCCTGAGGCCTGGCTGGCTTGCTTATCCCCTCCTTCTAGATATCTCAGCACCCATATGCAGCTTGAAGAAACCTATGAAGAGTCATCACCCTGATTCCCTGGACTTTGATGGGTTGAAGGTGTTTATTCTAAGGTTATTTTTATGAGAAATTTAGAAATGGTGATAATTTAACAGGGAAGAAATAGCCAGATTAAATTGTACAGCCATGTTCTCCTTTGGTCACTAAGCTAAAGTCCTATTTTACATTGGTACAGAACCTATTTCTTACATAATTTTTGAATGCACAAGGTTTGAAACCATTGTTTCTATTAATGCCTTTGTTAAATTCTTAGTTGATTAAACATGGAAATTAAGGGCCAAATAACAAATTCATGACTCCTAGTTTACAATTAGTGTGTTTTAAACGTATTCTCATCAGAAATAGCTGAGAATAGTTAACAGACAACAGTCCAGATTACCTTATATAGTTAGATGGTTTACAAAAATTTCAGAAATCCATAAATTATGACATTTAATGTTACTTATTTTTTGTTGAGACATATCTGCTCCTAACAGCTCCCCTTTGGTGGGTTTAATGAAGAAACTGAACATCTCTACTTCCAGGTGAGGTATATGTTATTGCTCGGAAGCCACTGGGCAGAAACTGCCTATTTCACCTACAGACTAATACTGTCTAAAGGGGACACAAAGCAGAAGAGACAACATATAACCTTTGCTAAGCCACAATTGTCAACCTTTCAAGATTTCTACATTCCAAAGGTTTGTTAGTTGATCCTGGGCCAGAAGCCTTAAGACTTGCTCTCATATGTTGCTAACAGGGGACTGCTAGTAGAGATCTTTCTCTGAAAGTCTCAGTTCTGGAAGCCTTGTTAGGCTTTCTCTGATTATAGATACTTGGCCATTCTCAGATTTCTGACAGAATTGAAGACTAATTTAGTTTTATAGCCTACCCAAGCTAATTAATTTTGAGAAAACATAGTCATTCAGATGATTTTCAAATGGTAATAGCTATGCACAGCTTACATTTAAAGGTATTTTTTTAAGTAAACAGAAAGGGTGTTGTATAGTTTGATGTCAAGGCAATACATGCTTGGATAGTAGAGATTGGGAGGAGACGAAGGTCTCAGTAAGGCGGAATAGAAGGAGAAAACAGAAGATTCAGATGAAGACAGCAAAAGAGAATGTTTCAGATCAAGGTGAACCAGATTGATCTTATCTTGTCTAGGTGGGCAGTTTATATTTTTATTAATTGGCAGTGAATTTATTTTTTTGGTGGGTGTATTGTAGGTTGAGAATTTAACATACAAAATCTGTTTGATAAGTTAAAAAAATGACAGTAGTATCTTCATACAACAAGTGAGAAATGAGCTCTTGCATAACAGAATTCCAGAATCCAGAGAGATATGTTTTCAGAGTTGCCTTTCATTGCTTTATTCATGAGAAAAAATACCTCCAACTAAGATGTGAGTAAAATTAAAGATGTCTTGTGTCTTTTTTAAAATATAGAACATAAGGAGAATTGTTTTCTATTAAAATAATGATAAACAAATGACAAAACTTAATGTATACAACACTGTGTAAATTCACAAGGTTACGAATTTGTATGGAATAGTAGTTCTGTACATAGATACTGTTTACAGTATATTATATAATAAAAACAATAAAGAATATTATTTTGTATGTGTTAATTGCTACCTTCATAATAACACATTTGTCTCTATCATTATACGTGTATTATGTTGGTAATAACAGTAGCCCTATGGGCCAATTTAAAGTCAGATAGAATATACTTTAACTTTTTTGCAACCAAGAAACAGTATTCTCATGTACTGATGACAACATTTGCATGCTCTGATAGCCCATAGCTTTAATTATAACCTAGACTATGTTCTTCAACATTTGTTACTGCTCTCTCTGCTTTCCTCTTCTTTCTTTTTTTAAAACTATACTCCAGTTTTTGGTGACTTTTGAATTTTGAATATTCTATGTTTATTAATACCTATTCATATGACTATTATTTACAACCGAATGTAAAGTCAGTTTCAATTGTTCTAATTTTTACTGAGCTATTATAATTCCAGCTAGTGTAATTTTAGTTAGCAATCTGACATATGCCAAATTTAATATGATTGTAAATATCTCTCATGTATATAAATATATATGTATCATATACACTAAAATAGGTTTATAAATCATGTTTTGCAGATCCCTTAGGGATATTGATTCCAAGTTGTTTTACAACAAATTCAGATTCACAGAAAGGCAAAGTATGTGTATAAACCATACATCTGTCAACAGAAAATATGCAAAAAGGAATGACATTGATGACAACATTAATGACTTAGATTCAGAAACTACTCTTACACAATGCTAATATCAGCAAAAATCTATGGACAATATAAAAATAACAAGTCAGCCTAAATTGTCTGTGATTTTTCAAACATTTTGCAATAATCAAATGTAAATGCCTAGGAAGGATTGATCTCATAAGATCAGCTAATAGAATCCTATACTTGCAACCAAAGCACAGAAATCAGCATGGATATTATTTTTCACTAAGGAAATAAACACTTGTCTTTGGATAGGATCCCATGTGGCAAAAACTAGAGCAAGCATTTATTGCTATTCTGCAGCTCCTTGAAAAATCAATCCAAATGAGAAATTCAGTAGAAGCCCCATTTCTCCCTATTTTAGTGATACTCTACACTCTGAACATGAACTAAGCTGGAAAAAAAGGGAAAGGGAAGATACAGAGACAAGCAAAGACAAATGATGAAGAAAGCAGGACCCTGCTTCACATGTCAACCCAGAGAGCATCACTCTTGTCCTGAAATTCCCCTAGAGTTACTTAGGACAAAAATCTGTTTGACTGAGATCAAAGCCAGGAAGAACAAAGAAGTCAAAGTGATAAACAGCTTACTAGAAAGAAATCTCAAACAAACACTGGCAGTTTGTGGAGTGACTGGGATAAAAATCAGCTGTTCAGCCGAATCTCTCATTTCTGCCATCAGAGGGAAGATAGAACTTGCTGTGTGCCAGATGAAGGCCTAGGCACCCTGGGCACGAGTATTTACAGTAAATGTAATTTTTCAGCTCATTTATTCCCCTAGTCAAACCAGATCGTTCCTGTTTCCCCGCCCAGGGATTATTGTGTAATGAGAAGCTATGTCTACACTCATTGTAGATGCCTGAATCTATCAGTGGGTCAAGAATTTTAAACAGCATAAATCCTACTAATTGCTGCATGATCAGAAGCCTTTTCTATACACACCGGATAAACACAATGTAATGAAAACAGTCCCCTTGGATTGCCTATTTACCAATTATGTGAACAAAGTTGAAATATATTTAAGAAAACCGTCTGTGATATTTCACATCCTAATGTGAAAAAAGATAATTTTTCTGTAACCAATGCAAATTTGAAAAAATTCTCTTTTCCTCCAGTAATAGAGATCTAACTGAAAGTGACTACTACTTTCCCAAAGAACCTGACTCCAGCCTTTATGTAATATTTAAGCAGCTTTTCTGGGACGCTATGTCTCTGCCTTTTTTTCCCGCAAAGTCCCAGTACTGGTCCTTGCTCCTCTCAGATGTACATTCTCTGCACAGAGAGGTATCACCATTTTACCCAGAGCAGGAGAAAGAACTGGGAAAGGGGGCTTTTTATTCTCTCGCTTTGTTTATTTTTCTCTAAATTCTTGCAAAGTCTGGCTTCAGCTGGCCACTCAAGAACCTATCATTAAAAAAAAAAAAATGTGGAAAGCCATAGTGTAAGAGTTAGAGGGGCTTTGTACTGTGCACATTTCGACATTTATGTCAGGAGAGCCTAGAGAAAAGATGCCAAAGAAATGACGTGAGGCTCAAAGACATATATATTATCTGTAAAAATCTTGTAATAAATGAAAAAATTCAATAATTAACTACTTTTGTTGGAAAGTATTTGACATATACTACATACTAAATGATCATCTTCTCTATTTTCAAATCAGGATGGTGTGTGTGTGTGTGTGTGTGTGTGTGTGTGTGTTTATCATTTAATATTGGGATGAATTTGGTTGATGTCACAGAAGCAATGTCATAGATGTGGGAAGGGATGGAGAAACTGTGTTTACAAAGTTGTTTTAAAGGAACAGAAACCAAATCCAATCATCCTCTTTCGTGTCGTTAATTATGAACCTGATAAGAGATGAGCATACTCTTTGAAAGATATTCCCAGTGAGTCTCCTGCCACTCATGAAGTCGTAAGCAAATCTCTACAAGACCATCCAAGACATCAATATTACCTAATTGTGGCTGTGAAGAAAACAGTTTCAGAGACTACAGCTACTCCATTATCCACAGGGAAAAATGCTTTTGAAACCTTTGAAACCTTGTGTACAATTAAACCAAACAAGCAGTAGAATCAATTAATAAGGAATCCACATTTACCTCATATCTGACTATATTCAAAGAAATACTTGTCAACAGTATTTGGTATTAATTGTCACTCATCAATTAAACTACTAAACTATTAAATTAAAATAATGCATTTAATAAATTCCTTCTACTCTTGGTCATTCTCCTTTACATTTCTCTGCTATGTGGTGATGTGGAAAACAGTTTCCTTTTTATTTCTTTTTTGCTATTACTTCCTTTAAAAGTCAAAGAATAGACACTATCCTCTAATTCTCTCTCTCTCTCTCTCTCTCTCTCTCTCTCTATCTATCTATCTATCTATCTATCTCTATCTCTCTCTCTCCAATCTCTCTTTATATACACGTGTGTGTTATTGAACTACAACACCAAGGATTTTTATTAATTTGGATTTGGATTTATTTATTTGCTATTCACAGAGTACTTTTTGGAAAATGAGAGAAAAATTAATCATCAG
Source organism: Micromys minutus (assembly GCF_963924665.1). Classification (NCBI taxonomy): domain Eukaryota; kingdom Metazoa; phylum Chordata; class Mammalia; order Rodentia; family Muridae; genus Micromys; species Micromys minutus. The sequence goes on along the minus strand of NC_137980.1, from coordinate 3,508,241 downwards.
ATAAAAGTCCTTACCTTAAATATTTTTGGTGACCTTCAACAGTACTCTGTCCATTCACTGGTGAAAATAATAACATCTTAAATTCTACAAACAAAAGGTCAACACCAGCTAAAAAAAGCATACTTCCTATTATTCCACTTCTTAGATCACCAAAGAGATCACACCACAGATCAGCATTTGTCATTCACTACATTCATGTACATAATACCTAGATTGCAGTTTTGGCTGTTATGACACAGGAAATGGTTATTCTCAGTTCTACTTTCTGTTTTTAAACTCTCCATATTATCTGAAGATGCACGCTTTGGTTTTATTTTTCATTAATTATTTTTTTATTTACTTTATATCCCAAAATATGCCACCTCATCTCAGTCTCACTCCCCCATACAGGACATTCTCTCTGTCGCCTCTAAGAATGGAGAGTCAGTCCCCCCTTGGTATCTCTCCACCCTGGCAATCAAATCAAGAGTCTCACCTTCTCCCACGTAGGCCAGACAGTGCATTCCAATTAGGGTAACGGAATCCACAGGCAGCCACCAGACTCAAAGACTGCGTGCACCTGCTGCAGTTCTCGGGGCTCATGTCTGAAGACAAAGCTGCACATCTGCTACATACAATGCACTGGTATTTTGTATTTTTGTTTTAGGGTTTTGTGAGACCTTGATTTCTACCTATATATGGTCTCACATTATCTCTCTCCTCTTCATCATCTAAAAAAGTAATCCCTACTCGTGTTTAGATATAACCACAGCAATTTACTTATAATATTTCATTGAACATAGTCTTTACTATTAGAACTTATTGTTACTGATGAAATTTACATGTTATTCTTTTGAATTGATTCATCATTTTCAAACATGAGTGTCAATAACTTTTAATGCTTTCAACTTTCTTAACTGAGTTATTATTATAAAGTAATTTGAGAATCAAAGACTTTGGAAGAAAAAAATAGGAGAATATTATTAGCTTATCAATACAAGAACCAAAAACTTCCTTTTAAATGAATTCAAATAAATCAAATAAAGGCCCTGTTTATGGCCAACTCTAATAAGCTACTCTTCACAACAAATATCTTTATTTTTGTATCAAAGATAAAGAAAAAATTATACAAATCAATGTGTCAGGAGGAAAAAATATGCACAAAGATAACTGAAGAGTGGATTATACCAGAAGAGTTAGGAGAAAATAACTTGGTTTTAAAAAGAAGATAAACACCATAATGAACCTAATTTAGAATTGAAAAACATAGGCATTACCTTCTGTTCTTTTTGGCTTTTCTTTTACACATTCAACCATACTTTGAACTACCCAGAGTTAACTATTCTTGTCATGCATTCAATTTTGTTATCATTCCTATACATTTAAAATATAGTTTATTAAATAAAATTAACTACTTTATTTGGTTTTCATGCTGTTTTGGCCAATATAAGCCACAATTATGAAAAATACCTAGAAGATTGGGTCCAAGATCTAGAAATCTGTCCTTAGAAGAGATTTGATGTAGAGACGTGTCCACAGGGAATCGCTGTGTGAAAATGGAGTCAGTGGGTCAGTTAGTGCCCTGTCTTCCCAGGGACAACAGCGACCACAGGACACCACACTGGCAGAAGCTGAGAGAGGCTTGGAGAACCCATCTCTAAATGACCATACGAATGTGACTGATCTAATGGTGAGATATTTTATTCCTATTTTCCCGACCAGCGATGGGATCACTTCTGTTGTATAAGATACACAATCTGTGATCCTTTGTTGCAACAGATTATTTGAAATTATTTTGAGGTGGAAGTAATTCCAATGTCCTATGTTACAACAATAAATCAGAAAAAAAGTGGTTTTTTTTAATATCAATGATTTTGAGTATGACTTTGGGCATAGGTGGATCTTAACACATTCAGATCTATCCTTTTACATGTTCAAAATTATGATAATAGATAATTAAATTCAAAGAGGACATTTATAATTCCTGTGCAATTAGGTAAATCATTCCATGATCAGATCCCCTTTCTTTTACTCTAATAGACACCACACAACCCACCCTGCCTCAAGGGTAAAGTCCACAAAGGTCAGAAGCCACATGTGACGCAATCACAGCTCAGGGCTGCCATTTATATAGCTCTCCATGGGAATTCTCTGCACTCTGGTGACCTTCCTCTGGAAATAGCTCAAAGTAAATAGTTTAAGGTAGACTAAGGAAAAAAGAAGCCCTCAAAACACAGGCATTCTTTTCTTTCCTTGCTCTATCCATGAAAACGAAGTATAAGCCAGGAGTGCTGGCTAGGACTCTAATTTCAGCATTAAGCAGCAGAACAGGAGAATCATGGCTTGAAGGTCAGTCATGGGCTTCACAGCTATCCATCATCTAAAATAATAAGTAAAAAAAATTTGGCAGAAACCTAATGGTTTCCTTGTTCTATAAAGGTGACTGGTAACAGGTTGAGTCTCTATCTTGACACCTCCTTAATCCTGTATCCTTCCCCAAGTAGCTCTCATATGGAAAGTCTAGCTTTGAGTAGCAATAAGCAAAATTTCCCTCATTTCTCGTGTTAAAATGTGTACTCAGATGTGTTTCCTTACTTTCATTTTTTATTATGATATCAATTTATAAAATTACTCCAATTACACTTTCAATACAAAATATATTTTCAAATAAGCAGTGGCTTCATCATAGTGACTCTTATTATTCTTGAAGAGATTGGTCATCACATGACATATGATAGCTGGGTGGACTTGAAGACTGTTAATATCTTCTAGACTATGCATGTTGTAAAATTATATGAAATAATTGTTCATGCTCATCCCAAGAAAATTCTTACTATGTGGAATGATTTTAGAAATATATTGAAGTTGAATGTATTCCATTTCTATACCCAACGGAGGGGTTGTGACATGCACAAACAGTACATATACCCTTCCACACACACCAATAAAGAAAAGAAGTACAACTGCCTCAAGAAGCTTAGAAATCTACCATGAAATTGAGGTTGGATTTAATAACCAACTGCTGAGCCCCCTTCATGAGAAGAAGAAAACCAATGGCTAAAGTGAACACAATGGATCACTATCTACACAGCAGCTATCATTCCCCTATGTAAGCCTGATGAGAGCGATAGTACTTCTCAATTAGTTCTAATCAGTATTTCTGCACCCAAATGCTTGACTCCATTTTCCATTACAATTTAATTTTTGTTTTTATTTAGTTACTCTACTTGATATGCTGGCATGGGGCTGGATACATTTTAAACTTAAACTAGCCAGCCACACAGTCACACTCAGGCAAGCAATACCACACTGCTCTCCATGTTGGGGGTCTTATTTTTTTAGACTTGTTGTGGACCTCAGTATTTTGCTTTGTTCATACTCGGGGCATCTGCCAACATAGACCCCACAGAATAAAAGATGAGGAAATTAAATCCACAGGCAATATGGAGTACCTTTCCTCCTGTAGGCATGAGTTGTAGTCACCAGTGAATTGACAGATAAGGCGCCATATTTCATATGCTTCTCTCGAGACTTCTTACCAACAAATTTCAAAGTGGAATAGACACAAATCTGAAAAGAATTGTTTCGAAATTGTGAATGATTATCTAGTTTTTGTTATGATACATGTAAGAAATAGTCAAATTATCCATAACAAGCCTGTACTGCAGTAAAGAGCAATTTTTTTGTGATATGTTGTTTCTTCTATAAAAACACACCTGTGCCTATACATATGTGCCCCAGCAGCCTTGTGGATTTTGATAAGACAATGTGACAGCTACAAGATGGAGGATGCCCTATACCTTCTCTCAAGATTGGAGTGAGGATCAACATGAGTGGGCCCTGGCTTCTTGGAAGCTACTGTGACTACTTGCCCCAGGGCCATCCTGCAAAGCATAAGCTCACATCTACAGCACAGAATGAAATCTAATCCTCCTGATCATTCCAGGTTATCAAGCAGGGTTACTCTAAGGAAACAACTAAAATGTTTCCAGTAAATATTTACTGTACCAGAAATAGTAGCAAGGTTAGATGTTCTTAATTGTTAGGAACAAATCATTATTGTAGAATCATTTCTTCAAATTTTTATTATGGCTATAGAATTGTGCCTAAATTCAACGAAGTTATAAACTTAGCAACTCCTGAGATTTAAGTCTTCAAAAATTATCTCAGTAGGATACGACTACTGAAAACACAGACCAATAATTAATAAATGGGATCTCATGAAGATGAAAAGCTCCTATAAGGCAAAAGACATTGTCGATATAACAAAAGAGCAGCTGAATTGAAGAATTTCACAAATTCCATATCTGACAGGGAGTTAATTTCCAAAATTATAAAGAACTCAACAAACTAGACATCAATAAGCCAAATGATCCAATTCACAAATGAGGTACACATCTAAACAGAAAATACTCAACAAAGGAATTTCAAATGACTGAGAAACACTTAAAGAAATTGTCAACGTTCTTAGCCATCAGGGAAATGCAAATGAAAATGACCCTGAGATTTCACCTCACACCTGTCAGAATTTCTAAAATTAAAACACAAGTGACAGTTCATGCAAGGGAAACACTCCTCCTTGCTAGTAAGAAAGCAAACATGTACAGTCGCTTTAGACATCAGTATGGTAGTTCTCAGAAAAATGGGAATTACTCTACCTCAGGACCCCATTATACCACTCTAGGGCATATGGACACTTTGTCCTGTCACAATGACTCAACAGCCAGAAACTGGAAACAACTGAGATGCTCCTCACCAGAACAATGAATACAGAAAACGTGGTACATTTACAGAATGGAGAATTACTCAGCTGTGAAAAGAATAGTATCATATATTTCGCAGGTAAATGGATTGAACTAAGGATTAAAATCATCCTTAGTGATGAAACTCGGACCAAGAAAAACAAACATTGCAGGTAGTCACTTTTAAGTGGGTATTAGCAGTGAGGTTTCCTAACCCACCACTAATTATCTGTCCGTAGAATGATCCCCTAGATTCCTTATTGGAACAAGAACCCATTTCTGAGGTCATGAGTAAAATACAAATTCAAACAGCTGCTGCTAATCACTTACAAGATTGGATGAACTCTTCCTGCTTGCTTACAATCCAACTTTTCCCATGTTCTGATCAAATGGCAGCCTAACCAAGGTAAATGGCATATGAATGCTCTCGGCAAGGCTACAGATAATATTATTGAAAACACATTGCAAACTTTTATGTGATTTTTTTCAAACAATTTAATTTCAAGGTAACCAATGTCCTGGTATAGAAGAAATGTAAGAAATGAAAGCTGACACATACACAAAGAGGGAGTTTATGTATACTGTCCTACCAAAAAGTTTTTATAATCATACTAGATTCGTTTCTGTAATGTTTTTCACATTGGCACTAAAGATCAAGAACAGGAATGTAGATTACAGTGACCTGCAATGATTAGCATTTTCTAATCTTTTCTTTACTAAAGCATTTTGACCATTAACTCATGAAATATGTTCACCCACAAAGCTGCAAACACACAAGGAGATATCTGGTTAATCTACTGATGATTTGTTTGAAAACTGAGATCACTTGGTTTTTAGTATAACACAAGTTATGATGGTCAATATTTACTGTTAACTTGACAATGTCTGATCATTTAGAAGAAAAAATGTTTGGTCATGTGTATGATAAAGTTTCTGGATTGAGTTCCTTGAGGTGAGTCTCCTGCAGTAAGTGAGAGTAACACCATTGCATGTGTCAGGGTCACAGGTTGAAAAAAAGGAGCAGAGGCCAGAGCACCACCATTACATAGTGATACCAGTTGTCTCATGCTTCTGGGCCATCATTCTCATGTCATTGGGGGCTGTATGACAAATTGTGAGGTCTGTAGTGAGAGACCAGCAACAGTGCAACAAATGGAAATGAATAGTGTGAAGTTAGCAGAGAAAGGAATGTGAGCAAGCTAAACACGACCAAGAACAGTGCAGAGGAAACAGTTACATTGTTAGAGCCATGATAGAGAAATGCTATGCTTTTCACTAGGCTAATGAACGGTGCTCTGAGAGTAAGTCTTCATTCACTGAAGGCATCACTGGGAGAAATGAGGTTTGCCTAAGAAAGTGTTTTAACAGGGTTGGCAGACAGAAGCCAGTGAATGCATCTGAAGTCCTTAGAGGTTTGACTATCTCTCACACTAGTCAGCGAACTTGGCTAAAGCATTCCACTTCAAGAGGTAGTGGCTTTATAGCCTCTCACGGAGTACAGGGAGTATCCAGGCTTACACCACGTTTAAAAGATAAGAAATGTGTAATAAGATCAGAGTCGGTCAAGGAGGATCTGAAAGGCCACAAAGTGAAGTTGGAAAGGTCAAAATGAGATCAATAGAGACTTCAAAATGTTGGTGTTGCAAGAATCATGGGATGTCTGCCAAAAAATGTATCAGGCATGGAGCTGATCCAGCATGAGAGGGAAATTCAGCATCATGAAGTCAGTAAAGACAGAGAGGTGGCACTGTACAATTTCTTTGGAACCCAGATGATAATATCTTTAACTACAAAGGTTTAATAATCAAACAATTAGTGTTTCCTCTGATTAGTCAGTCTCTTCTTAGTGGTCTAGTCTCTTCTTTCTATTAAAAGAGACTGTTTTTTAAATATATTCCAAGTATATAGCTTGTATTTTGATATTATATGAACTTATACTGAAAGGACTGTAGAGTCTCACAGAAAAACATCAGAATTTTGGAGAGCATGGGAACTGCTAGGGACTATGGGAAATATTGATGTTGGGCTAACATATTTTGAGTTGTGAGATAATTATGAATCTATCAGAAATAGTTGAAAGGTTGTATTTAAAGGAGATTTCTTGGAGTGTCAAAGTTACAAGAGTTGGACTCATGATGGTTAATAGTGATTACTAATTTTAAGGGATGTAGAATCACTTAGCAAAAAAAAATATGTATGGACATGTGAAATACAGTTCTTGGATTAGGTTTACTGAAGTAAAAAGGCTCAACTAATCATAACTAGTATTTAGCTCTCTCTGCTTCCCGAGTCTGAAAGCATTGCCCAGCTTCTCCAGTCTCTGTCTACTGTGCTTTTCCAAATGTGATAGACTGTCAATAAAACTGAGCCACTCCTTCTTCAAGTGGCTTTTGTCAGGTATTGAGCTCATTCACTGCTGTAAGGATATACAGTTAAATCCACTGACTAGGAAGACAGAAGAAAATTCTAAATCACATTGCTTATCAAATATCATGATACAAATATTAGATTTGGGTCCATTTTAAACTACCAAGGTTTTAGCAACAGATGGTGAAGATCCCGAAATCATTAACAGTTAGCTGAGCTCAACAGCTGTGTTTCTGTCTACTTTTTGCTATATAAAATATCCGACAAAAAAATCATTGTAGATGAAACAACTTATTTTGGAATCATAGGTTCAGAATCCAGTCAAGGAATGCTTTTTCTTCTGCACCTGGGTTTAGAACACCAGACAGACTTTTCTCAATGTCATATTAAAACAGGAAGATACCAAGAAGAAATGTATCTCCAGGGACATGCCAACAGTAAACTACTTCCTGCAAAGAAAACCCATCTCTTACTTCCACCATGCTCTAACCTGCCACTAGAATTAACTCCTCCTTGAGGTTAAGAGGTCGATCAAGATTTGACCTTTGTAGTGTAATATTTTTTAGAAACACATTATAAAAAATGTTTTTTTATCCATTTGCCAAGCATTTTAAAATCCACTGAGTTGATGAATAAAATTTTTCATCACAATATTATAGTTTTCTACTAATGAGAAAAATAATGTTTAAATATAAATTATTGCTCTCTTTTATGGATTATTTGTGTAAAGTCTCACTATTAGATTGGAGAGGAGATTTTTGGCTTGACTTTTGGATTTTTCTTTATATCATTATGTGCTATATGTATACCAGGATTATATCCAAGTTTAAAAAGAATTAACAAGAAAAAATTTCAATGCCAAAATTTCCTTTTCTCTGTCATTTACCTAAGAAAACCTACTTTAAGGAATGAATTCAAAAGGCACACATAACTTAGTAATAAAATATTTATTATATCCTTTATTCCAGTGCAGAAAGCAGTTCAATAGTTAAGAAAATTTGTTACTAAAGTTTCTTTCCTACTGACCATATTTAGTAGCTCAGAATAACCTGTAACACCACTTCCCGAGAGTGTAACTCTTATGGCTTCTGTTAGCTCACATGTTCACAAAAAAAGCTTTCACAGACACACACAGACAATTAAATTAAAAGAAGAAGAAAAAATCTACCTTTCAAAAGAAAAATGACAAAGAATAACATTGAGGCATGTGATAGAAACAAAATATATTTTAGTTTTCCAAATCAACACCAATGTTTAAAAGAGCATTCTCAATGAATTTTGCTTAGTTTAATTTCTTTTGATTTTTTTTACCATACCTATAATTGAGATTCATTATTTTGAGCAATGAGACCAACATTGCTAGGATAATCTCTATCTAAAATAGTTAATATTTACACCCTACAGTTATAGACCACATATATGAAACCTTGTGCACTACATCACAAAGACGATGAATAAAATTCATTAAATTATAAAAACATAATCAAAAGCCAGCAAACAACACATGTACTCTCCTCCTATGATGGATTATGCTAGGCTAGTTTGTAGTGTATAAATGAAACTTGTTCCATTATGAACTGTTCAAAGCCTTTAACTATTTTCCCAAAGTGTTACAGTATTTATAAAAATATCTCATAAATGTTATTCCATTTCAATTATGTCTCTGATTTGTCTATTCTTCATATTTACCTTGTTTCCTTTGTATGCTAATTTTATAAGTTTCAAAATATGTCTACTCCCTCTATCTGTTAGGCTTCCTTCCCATGAGCTGTCCTGTGGTAAGTGCTCTCAATACCCTATTGCTAATCATCAGAGTCGTTGATCTCTGACTTCACTGCATCTTCTGATTGTACCAAAAAAGAACAGCATTGCTTCCTAGGACCAACAAGAGCTGAAGAGGAAAGAGATAGCAATGTGGTGTGCTCTTTCTTTTCTCCTGTCAACATTTATTTTTAATTAACCAGAGTAATGCCAGCTATAAAACCCCAAGTTAAGTCTTTAAGAGGCATTTAAAACTGATAGAGTACTAATTTTTTACATGTTAATAATCACTCCAGTATTATGCTGGATATCTTAACTACTTACAAAGTAGATTTTTAATGGGAACGATTCATGTAAAGTATATATTTCTTTCTAAAATAACTGTAAAGCATGATTCATCAGTCAAAAAGGAATGAGTTAAGACAACCTATAGGGATTTTTTGTATTTTATGTCATCAAGGTCTTAGAAACTTTCTCCAAATTTATCCTATGAGATTAACACAAGTGGGTAATGAATGGTTTCTCAGTTTTCTTATATGTCACCTTTCAGACAAATTGTGGTAGTTTGTGCTTAGTATAGCAGATTATAAGTATTCTAATAGAACCCCATTAGAGTTGACACACCAAGAATATTGCTCCTAAATAAAAAAACACAATGTTTTGTTATATTTCTATTATACATAGTATGGGTACTCCCATAGAAAAATAAATCTCACATTTAGGCAATTGCAACCAAGAACAATGCACTAAAATTTCATATTGTAATGCAACTCTTAAGTGCTAGATTTCAAATTCTGAACTTTGCTTTTCGTAAGGATGCGCTCCCCAAAGATTTGAGCAGTTTTGAAGACACAAAGACAGTACAAAAGAGGGAAGTGAGCCAATATGACTTTTATGTAGTCATTTGACTTCAGAAGCACAATAAATAAGGTATTACAGTGAAAAACAATTGGAATATTTTACAGCCTCGAAAAGTTTAACCTAACAGAGGGATCTTATCTGGAAAGAAATTCAAAGTTGACAGTGAGACATGGGCACTTGAACACTTCTCAGTCTACTAAAGTAGGCAATTGTAATAGTGAATTAGTTTTACTGTTCTATGTTCCCAGTAAACCCTCCAGAGCCCTCTGGATTCATCAATGAAACATTCACACGCACACACACACACACACACACACATACACACACACACACACACACACACACACACACACACACACCAGTTTATTTTGGTATGCCTTTGCTAGCTCGATGGCTGGGCACTACTAATCCTCTTCGTCGCTGGCATATATTTCTCTCTTGTACTCCAGGCTTAACACATTCTAACTCTATGTTTTACCTTTGCTGCCCTGTTACCTTCTGGGTAGCTCTCCTCATGGGGTTGCTACCTACACTTCCTCTGTAGATCCTCAACCCAATCCCTCTGCCTCTGAGTCCCAGTGAATCAATTTCTCTTTCTCTCTCCACTCTACCCCAAGCTCTGGAATTCTAAAAGCCCATCTCTGTCTTCCCTGCTCATTCATTGGATGCAGTCATCTTTATTTACTAATCTGGCAATCAACTAGAGGTAGAGAGTCCTTCAATGTCTTTCATATAGTGAGTTATGTAAGTTTGGGGGTCCAAAATTAGCATAATATAAACAGCATTAGGCCAAAGTTGCTTCATTTCCTCCCTTTTGTCCAATTTATGTCTTTCTCTCAGACACATACTGAGCACAACCATTACAATTAAGTACATTTCAAAGTGTGATATACAATTAACATCCAGTCTATCATATTTGTCAGTTAGATAAAGTGCTCTACCATCTATCCTCACCAAAGGGCTTATAACTCTATACCTAAATTATGTTCTAATTTTAGTGTGCATTAGCATTTGAGAACCACCCTTTTCAGTCTATATCATCAATGCTCAACAACTTGAGCTTGATCAAGAAACTTTAACTAGTCTTCATCCCTATCAGAAAACCAAGAATGAATTAACTATTACCAGAATATATAGAAAGTACAAAATATAACTTATAAAACTTAAATGAATTGCAGAGACAGCTGAATACCTTTAGACAATCAAGAATACAGAGCCATGAGGACATGCAGAAAGAAAGATGCCCCTGTTTTAAGAATCTCTGGCTTTGGGTATGGCCTCCATACTATATTAGAATTGTAAACTGGTAAGACTTGAGAAAGAATGATCACTACTTGGTCAGTTTTACAAAAGACCATAAAACATCACTGTGAAGGAAACAATCCCAATTAACTAGATGAGCTTCACCTTTTATAATGACTCATCATAGGACAGGACAGTCATATTGAAAGGGTATAAAATGGGAAAATGAGCTAATCATAGTAAACAAAGACAGGACTTAAAGAAGACCCATGAGTATAATGCTATTAAAAATTTCCAGATAAAAGAACTGCAATAGAAGAAGGTAGTAAAGTATATTTCCTGCCATTACTCTGATCAGGCTGTAAATAATAGAACCACAAGAAGCAATCTCACTTCCTAGCATTGGCTCAAAGAAACAATGATGATCCAGGTGACAATAGACTCTGCCATGTGACACAGCAGGAAATACTCCATAAATGACTTCAGGTTTAGAAGGACAGTTATAGAGTTTATAAAATCATATAAAGTGAATACACAAGGAAGCACCACACACACACATACACACACTTGTTTATGCTACTTTATTTCTACTTCCTTGGCTGCTGGCATCAATATTGGTTTTGTAATCTTTGATAAATAATTTATCATGGCCTAGTGACATTTTTCTTAATTTTATAATAAAAATCATATGTCTGTAACTTAATAACCTTTTGCATAATTGAAATCAAATGCAAATTGCCTTAAAATAACATCTTTGTTGATTATTTTTTGTTAGTTTTTTTATTGGATATTTTTATTTACATATTAAATGTTATTTCCTTTCCTGGCTTCCCTCTATGCTTTCCCTCTTTCCTGCTGCTTCTATTATGGTGCCCCCTCCCCACTGCCCCCTCCTCACTTTGTGCTCTGATAAGGCCCTAAGGCCATCCTCTGCTACATATGCAGTTGGAGATATGGGTCTGTCTATATGTACTCTTTGGATAGTGGCTTAGTCCCTGGGAGCTCTGATTGGTTGGTATTGTTTTTCTTATGGGGTTGAAAACACCTTCAGCTCCTTCTATCTTTTCTATAACTTCTCCATTGGAGACCCCATTCTCAGTTCAATGGTTGGCTGTGAGTCACCTCTGTATTTGTTATGATCTGGCAGAGCCTGTATCAGGCTCCTGTCAGCATGCACTTTTTGGCACCAGCAATGTTGTCTGGGTTTGGTGGCTGTATATGGGCTGGATTTCCAGGTGGGGCAGTCTCTGGATGGCCTTTGCTTTGGTCTTTGCTTCAAACTTTGTCTCTGAATTTCCTCCTCTGAAGACTTTTGTTCCATCTTTTAATAAGGACTAAAGCATCTGCACTTTATTGTTCCTTTTTCTTGAACTTATGTGGTCTGTGAATTGTATCTTGGGTATTCTGAGCTTTTAGGCTAATATCTACTTATCAGTGAGTGCATACCATGTTTATTTATTATTATTATTTTATTTTATTGTGATTGAGTTACCTCACTCAAGATATTTTCTACTTCCATCCATTTGCTTAAGAATTTCATGAAGTCACTGTTTTTAACAGCTGAGTAGTACTCCATTGTGTAAATGTACCACAATTTCTATATCCATTGCTCTGTTGAAGGACTGCCTTCTTTTCAGCTTCTGGCTATTATAAATTAAGCTGATATGAACATACTGAAGGATGTGTCATTGCTATATGTTTGAGCATATTTTGGATGCTCATGTCCAGGAGTGGTATAGCTGGGACCTCAGGTATGCCCAGTTTTTCAGGCTGATTTCCAGAGTGGATGTAGCAGCTTGCCATCCCACCAACAATGGAAGAGTGTTCCTCTTTCTCCACATCCTTGCCACCTACTGCAGTTACCTGACTTTTTGATCTTAGCCATTCTGACTGGTGTGAGGTAGAATCTCAGGATTCATTGATTTGCTTTTGCCTGATGACTAAGGATGTTGACCATATTTCTTTAGGTGCTTCTCAGTCATTCGATATTCCTCAGCTGATAATTTTTTATTTATCTCTGTCCCCAACTTTTTAATAGGGTTATTTTATCTCTGGAGTCTAACTTCTTAAGCGCTTTGTATGTATTGGATATTAGTCGTCCATTGGATGTAGGATTGGCAAAGATCTTTCCCCATTCTGTTGGTTGCCATTCTGACCCAATGACAGGATCCTTCCATTGATTTTTATTTATTGTCTATACTTGTAGGTTGTGTTGGTCTTTGGTTTGTTTTTATTAGTTTTCTTTGTTTTGGTGTTTTGGTTTTGATTTTTGTTTTGATTTGTTTTATGAGACAATATGTTACCATGTTGACCTTATTTTGGCTTTGAACTCATTAAGATGTAGGCTGACCTTAAACTCACAGTCCTTCTGCATCCTTCCAGACTGTAATGGTTACAGTCATGAGTCGTGGGGTTTGGCCTCCTTCATCCATCTTGTTCCGTCAGTGTACTGTGGATTTTCTGAACAGCAATGACAATGTTGCTTATTCATACTCTGCCTTCAACATTTGAAACATTTGTGTAGGGGAATTGGGAATCATAAATGCTTCTTCAGTGCTGAAGTTTTTCCTGATATGTAGGTGTAGCCACACATCTGTATCATACAGATTCCAAAGTCACAGGCTCATATTGCCAGACCCTTTCTTACTGTATTTCTCTGGGGTCTCACTCTTCAAAGTGCAATGAGGGCTGCTTTTTTGTTGTTATCTCAGCTATAAATATTTAGTAGTAATGTGTAATCAGCAGCACCTGGTCTGGCTTCTAACCTTCTAGCTTTTGTATGACATTAGGACTACTAAAATGTGAGTCCTAAATATAGCTATAGTCATAGGTTATTATAGGCAGGTAGATGAATTGGGTGGGAGATAGAAATTAGATAAGATGAGATAGATGGGTGAGTGAATAGATAATAGATAAAATTGAGATTAATGATAGATAAGATAGATAGATGATTGGTTGATAGATAGATGATAGATAGATAGATAGATAGATAGATAGATAGATAGATAAATAGATAGATAGATAGATAGATAGACAGACAGTGATATATGGGTGATAGAAGATAAACAGATGTTACATAGATAGGCCATAGAAAGATACACCATAGATATATAGAGATACATAGATTAGGTAGATGATAAATAGGTGATAGATGATAGATAGATAGATAGATAGATAGATAGATAGATAGAAGATGGATAATAGATATATAGATAGATAGATAGATAGATAGATAGATAGATAGATAGATAGATAGATAGATAGATAGATAATAGATAGATAGGTATCCCTGTTAAATGCTTTTTATGTTTTGCTTTCACTAACTTTCATTTCTACTTAAAAGCACTTTATTTTCTATAGAATTTAAAATACATGATTACATCCTGGAATGTATTTCTTAACATTCACATACTCTGGATGGTTAAAGTTAAACTAAAATTTTATTTCCCTCCCTAGCTACGTAGATCACCATAAAAAAGATAGCCATGTAAAATTCTTTGCCTTTTCTGACTTTAAAAAGTTGATGGCTTGATACCTTTTTTATCTGAAGCATGTAGGCAGATTCTAATTTGGCCCTGCAAAAGAAAAAAAATCTGTTTGGCCCTGGGCTGAGGGAAGATGTTAATTTTCATGACTGTTTTAGAACACATCAAAATTCAGTATGCATTTTTTCAGTATTTCAAAGCAATATGCTTAAAGCATTCAGTTTAGAGCTAGAACATATAGAGCACTTAAAAATATTCAAGTTTTACCAAGAATCCATCCGGTCTATTATTACAATAAGTAGGATACAAAAACATCTTTATATGATTGTGAATGAAGCATTCTACATTGGAAAAGAGTTCAAAGCAAAATGATAGGTCTTCTAGCTCCAGAGTTCTGTTCTGGTTTTGGCACTGGAAATTCAATATAGTCTAAATGGGAATTACATAACTGGGCTAGTTGCATTAAGTACCAGTTCAAAAAGTAATTTTAGAAAACATGATGTCCAGCTTCTAATATGGACTTTAATCTATCTTTAGTAACACTCTTAGCTTGATTCATTAACATAATCATAATTGAGCAAGTGTATGAGCCATCCCCCATGAAGACCTGTTGACACCAAGCAGTTGAACACGCTCACGGATCTAACCACTGAATTTGTGTTCTCGTATATGAGTGAAAAAAGTAATTGGTGAACCTTCGAAATTAGTAGGAAAAGGTGTTTCAAATGTCTCAATGAACGTTTTTCTGTAGGTTTTCTGCCACACAGAGGACAGACAAACTTTCAGGGTTACTTGCTGTACTTTGTTGGGACTTACATTGTCTTATTCTCTGAGTATGAGAGAAGTTAAGGACCGAGTGGCTACTGATAATGTTAATCCTGGTAATGCAGTGCAAGTGAGTGTAATTCATGAGATTGCTTTCTGTCTCTCATGTCCCAAGGCATTCTAGTAGTAAAATGGAATCAAATGAAATACCAAACAGGCTTCTCTTTATGTGAAGACATTAGAGAACGCACGTTGCAAATGCAAATGGTAGGCACTGAGAAGTAACATGGTGGGTAATGACACACATTGCTCTCTCATAGCAACAGGAGCTCATTCATCAAACCCAGAACCACCTGTCCTTCCAGGTCCAGGGGTCCTACACCCTGTGCTGCACTCAAACATGCACAGGCTCCACACAGTCAGAGACACGCACCCCCCCACAAGCCACACATATGTACTCATAGTTTTTAATGTCAGAAACAAATGTGAATTTGTTTCTCACATTAAAAAATTTTTGAACTACTTTCTGAGATAAAAACCAGCTCTTGATGTCTTTTGACCAAATTTGCACAAATATATGACATTTAACTTCATGTTCTTTCTTTGCAAGCAACAAGTCTGAGCTTTGTGGAGACAGCTATATTACTATCATGGTGATCACTTTTTTTTGTGGTAGTAGAGATTTAGTGTGTACCATCATACACAGGGGACTAACCTTCTACACTTTAACTCTAGTACACTTTTACTTTTTACCTTAAAAACAGAATTCACTAAATTGTCAAGGGTGACTTTAAACTCACTTTGTAGGTACAGCTAGCAGGTCTTGCTTGAACTTAAGTTTCAAATGCCTCAGTCTCCTGAACAGCTAAGATTCTGCATGAAAAATTGGACTTTGCTGAAACACATTGTTACTTCTTGGAATCCCATCCTCTACCGTTACAATTAATTACATGTCTAAGTGGCCTAATACATGCCATACTTTCTCCTGATGACCTAATGTGCCAAACTCTCAGCAAACAGCTTTCCACATATCATTTTATTTAGTGCCAAATGACCAACAGTGTTGATACCACTGAAATCTCTGAGGATTAATAATCAAACAACCCACAGGCAGTCATTGATAATGATGCGATTTCAACACTAACAACCAAACATCCAACTTTTGTTTAGCTATCATACTTTTTGCTAGAATACCTACCCTCCATTGTACTGATTCAGCTGGAAACAAGAGAAACATTAAATTGCTCATACAGTGGAACCAAATCTAGAGATGAGACTTGGAGAGGAAGCTGTGTAGATGTAACAATAAAGAGACTGGGATAATGGAGCTTCACGGTACCCTGCACACGGACACTCGGCAGACACTTTTAGAAAAGCACGCCTGCTCATGGCCCGTCAAGACAAGCATGCTAAGGCATTTAGCAGAAACATACTGGGTGGTGCCATAAGTCAGGAAACTCCGAGAAGCACAGCAGCATCAGAGAAACAGAACAGCAAGGAGGACCCCGAGGAGAGTATACTAGACTGATGTTCCATGTGCAACAGGCTGCGCAGGTTGTATAGCAATGTGCCCACGGAACTGACACTGATGTGAGAGACTCTAAATCATCTTTGATGCTTCCTTTGGAGGGGAGCTTTCAGAGTTTATACTAGAAAGCCATAGTCCTCTGAGAATTGATTTACTCTTCAGAAACAACAAAATATCGGAGACAGCAGTCAATAATATTTTAACAACACAATGAAAAGTTATCATATAGTCATTATGATTTCTTTGGGAACCCACTGAACTGAGTATAAAGTTATGTCCCTAAACATTTTTAGCATTAGCTGTGTCGTTAGAAAAGCCAAAGTCCTTTGTAGGTGAGAGTTACATAAATAACTTACTGAAAGGCTTAAGTTCCAGTTCATTTATTGAAAAAAAATTCTGTGTATTTTTCCATGCCATCAACCTACCTGTTCCTAGTCTCAAGTTGTTTATTAAGAGATCTTAAAATCACCTGTTTGATTTAGGGTTTTAAGAATAACGTTAGAATGGGTGTGGCTTAGGGTTGCCAGTTACATATGTACATGTGCCAAGGTTGCTATGGCAACATAATGCATACTTGGTGCTTGCAACAAGGCTGTTTATTTTCTCTCAGTGTTACAGGCTAAAAGTCCAGACTAGGATTTTCCTGTAAAGCAGACCGGTGAATAACAACTTAGTTGTCCACAGGCATCTCCCTCTATCTTCAAGAGTCTTTTCTGTGCCTGCTACAAACCTGTTCTTAGGGGATGTGAATCACAATGGAGTGATGCAACATCAAGACCTTGTTATAACTTAATTGCTTATTTGTATAAAATACCTCCAAATATACTTAGAGTCGAAGGCATTGGGATTTAGCTTTAGTGTGTCAGTTAAGTGAACATACTTTACAGCAATATTATTACCCAAACAATCATATATTTTCTGGTCTAATTTTAGTTTTACTCAGCTTGCCCAAGAAGTCAGAAAAACTTCAAAGACTATTAAATTTCCATAAATACATATAAGTGTGAAAAACATAGGATTAAAAATCATTTTAATTAATCAAGTATTTCTCCAGTATTAAATTTCAGGATACTTCCACTGGGTTTGCTTTTAATTTATTTTTTGTTTATTGTATTTTATACAACATTGCTGTAAGATAATTCTAATTAAAAGACAGACTCAATAAGTAGATTTTTGAATTAGTTAAAATAATTTTATATAATTTAAGAATGTGATTGTTGTTGTAGAAAACAACTTCTGAGGACTAATGATAGACTATTAAATACACTGCTTTATGTAATCCTTAAAGCAGCTCTATGAGATGTGAATTATCTCTTTCCACTAATGGAAATCATAAAGACTAAAATTTTAAATAATCTGCCCCAAATCACATGCAGGTACGTGTCAGCTTATTTCAAGATACATGTTGTCTCCAATTATCTAAACTACTTCCCTTGGCCCCAATATTCAATTCAACCCTAACAATGTTCAGTCACCACAAACATTACTATACCTGAGTAAAACTGACACAACAGGGCCTGCAGTATATATGTCTAATCCACGGACACTTGCAGGTTATAAGGCACCAAGGTTAAGATGAAGAAATGTCTACAGTCCTTCAAGAAATCTCATTATCCTAT
The DNA here is from genome assembly GCF_963924665.1 of Micromys minutus. NCBI lineage: Eukaryota > Metazoa > Chordata > Mammalia > Rodentia > Muridae > Micromys > Micromys minutus. The sequence continues at coordinate 3,489,892 of NC_137980.1, read as the reverse complement.
TGTGAGAATGTACACATATAGACAACCAAAGTGATGCCTTAAACACAAGAGTTATGCCTTAAATATGTGTCGAATCAGCACGTCTGCTGAGACATTATTTATTAAGAGTAGAAGTCATCTATGTCTTTGACTCGCGATGGGAATGACAATTTGAAATAAAAACGCTTGAACAAATGGCCGGAAATCATGTGCGTGCTTTTATCACATTCAGGTTCAGCGGGGTCTCAACCAGGGTTCAGCTCAGTTGCTGCACCTTACTTTCACTGTAACACTGACAAACAGCACTTTCTGATCAGTGAAGCCTCGTGAACGGAGCGGAGTCCCAGGTAACACTATCCTTCTCTACACTGAGCTCCAGCCTTCTATTTACCAAGAAGAATGGCAAATGCCAGTTAAACTGCTTTTTTATGCTCAAGTGTGGGAACAAGTATCTCCATCAATATTTAATGGCCTAATCTTAAGCAGTACTGCCAAATAGGCAATAGTCCTGTTAACATGTTGTTAATTCTCAAATATAGAGGCGGAAATGGAGTACGCGGTTACTGAAATGCACAGAAGTACATTTCCCCAAGGTAAAATCCTATTTGCAGTCTCTGGTCTACCTTCATTGATAATACAGGAATTAGGAGCATTTCAAAGTTGTGTTCAGTGAGTGAAGCTTGCACACACTTTAAAATTCATGGAGGAGAATGAAGTTCCCCAAGCTCTTGCAGATCCCGAGCAATGCTGTAGCACTCTGCACACAAATACGCTAGGAGCCCAACTCCTCATCTTGTTTTGGTCCAATTCTAATTCAATACCTTAAACAGCCAGTATTAGGCAACAAAAGTCGTTGCCTATATACTTGAAATTTAAGTCATTGGTCCTCAATTAGAAGTCTTTTCATTAAAAGATATAAGATGGGACTATCAATATTAAGTAAGTGATAAGGTATAGTAATAAAATATAAATCTCCTTTACACTTTCAACATGAATACAGAAATCTTTGTATTGGTGTTGAAAAATCATAGTTTCGTGAGTTTCTTTCACTTTCCAGACTGAAAACTGAAAGAAGAATGGGGAGGTTGTGGATTCAAGTCACAATGGCACTAGACAAAACACTCACTGTGAGAGAAATTTAAGGAAAGTGCAGCAGTCACTACCAATCACCAGATCAGTAGAAACAGTAGAAGATGAAGACTGTATATGTTTATTCATTAGTTAAATAAGTTCTTGGATGCTGTACTTGAGAAGAAAGTCTTTATTGCCTTCCTTATGACCTCACATTTGGCCTTCACAATGACACAGTCATTTACAATTCTGATATGATTGAGTTTTCAACCACATTCAGTTGTAATTTCTGTTGACTAACTTCAGCCATTTTCCTTCTTGAATGTGGTGCATGATTTTCCCCTTTTTTTGTTATTTTGCTTTGTGGAGTTTCAGCTCTTTTAGTAAAAATATCAAGTGGAAACTTCTAGAAACTATTCATTATTTTAAATTTCTAAAGAGTGTAACAATGTCTGATGGGAATTACACCCATCCTGCTCCGGATGTGAATCATCTGTGGGTTCAGATGCCACGATCGCAGCCCTTATATTAAAAGACCCTTGTTTTACTTTATGAAGATGCTCAAGAACTACTACTATTACTATTCCTCCATATCAAAGAGAAGCTAAACAAATGTTTTCTTCACTGCAAAGGTAAACATCACTAGCTGAAGAAAATAGTGTATGCTGAATTCTCTGGGATACATGGTAAGAATGGATTCATTTATGAAATTATAAGAAGAATGAAAGAAATGTGCATTGGTTTTCCATACATCAACCTGTGAAGTATATGGAAATAATGCTAAGTTAAGATGGAAGAGGCATTATGCTTTATCATAGATAGATATCTATAGGTAAACATAGCATGTCTAGAATTCTGTACTAATCGCAGTTTCCAGCCATCTACTGAAAGTCTTAGAATATATCATTTGTAGACAGAGGATGTCTCCATTAATAAAATACCACCGAGTTACTTCAGTAGTAGTAGTAACAGTAGTAGTAGTAACAGTAGTAGTAGTACTTCAGGTGTCTCCAGATTATCAAAATTTACCTTTGAGTTAAGGTCGTCTAAAGGAAAGAACTAATCAAATTAATAGGTAGAAGAAAGGGGATTCATTAGATTGTCCTGCATGATATGGTCTAGGTAGTTCAGCAAAAGCTTTCTCACACTGGAGATGTTGAGATCATTAATGCCTCAGACTGGATATCTGATAGATGTTGGTCTTGTGTGGAAGGCCTGGAAGACTCTTAGAGAGCAACTGATCTTTAGTTTATGTTGGAAGCCCCAAGACACTCTTTCCAAAGTCAGGAACACAAGTATCAGGATAAATGAACTGGCCAATGAAAGTGAAGGCAAGCAGAAAGAATTCAAAACTTGTTTCTTCAGAGTTCTTTTGTCTAGGCTGCCACCAGAAGGCTCCACCCACATTTTGAATGGATGTATTAAGAAAGATCTCTCATATGCATGCCACCAGTTATGTTACAGATGAATCTAAATCCAGTCAAGCTAACAATCAAAGTCAGTCATCACAAATACAAAACATTTAGTCAACACGGTAAAAAAAACAAACAAACATATTTTTCCTAAACAACAGGTAAATTCATATTGTCTGTTCAAAATAAGGCCAAGAAATGTTTATCAGTTTGAGAATTTCCTTATATGAAATTTTTGCAGATTTGATGAGAAGGGAGTTCATGTCTTCTAGAGTTTCCTGGTTACTTATAAATAAGAATGTTGAATGTTACTGAAAGAATATTTCTTGTTCCTTTGCCAAATACAGTACTTACATACTATGTTTATATAACCATCTGTCATGTTTACATAGCAGAACTCAAAGGCAGAAATCTCTCATTTGTCAGAAGCATGGACTGAGCATAAGCTTATCTGTTATATAAATTATTTTGGAGTAGATTAGAATCTTTCTCCAGAAATGTTCATTAACTAAAAGCATGGTTGAAACTAATACAAAATGGAAGAATAGCTGGCTATACTTTTACAATCCTGCCTTCCTCCTGGTGCCCTTCACCTGGAATGATTTTTGCATACTAATGTTCCCAGATGCAAATCACTGAAATGATACTCCTGCCCAGGCACTATCCCTTTTTCCTCCAACAACTGTTTGTCTAGGACATACTGCATGTCAGAGAGTCTAGGTAATTATTCAGTGAACCTGGGGTTATTAACTTATATTCTATAACAGAAGACAGAACAGAAATTTAAGTGTTAATAAAATGAAGTAGATTAGAGGATAATATAGTTCTGAAGAAAATACAAATAAATCATCATAAGATGAGTTATTGAAAAAGTATATGGGAAGAGAACTGTGCATGAACTGTGGTCAAAATGCCTCTAGCTGAACAATGCCTTTTGAATGAAGACATTGACTGGAGGAAAATTCTAGTGAGTAGTAGAATTTTAATGTGATAGTACCTCAAGAACAAAATATGATTGTTGTGTTTAGAAAACAAGAAAGAAGCCAGTGTGACTGAAACAGTGGCCAAGACAGAAAGAGAAACTAGGAGAAAAGAGAAAGAAGGTTGAGAGAAGTGAGCATGTCTACTGGGAAATCTAACGGCTCATCTGTTTAAGTGTCATTCCCTAAAGCTCAGCATTTTAGGTTTTGGAGCTAAGAAACATTTGGGAATAATGCTCAAGTAGGTGAATAGGTAGAATTCATTTATTTAGCCATTTGAACTTTTTCACTCATTCTGTAAATATTTATTAAGGTTGTGTGGCTCACAATGCAAAAGATACAATGGTAAGGAAAATAGCTGTAACTCCTGTCTACAGGGAGTTTCTACTTTGCTGAGGAAGACTGATAAATCTGAGAGTTGTGCAAGTGACCTAATATGAAGGAATATATATGACCCAGTTGAGCCCACAAGAGGAAAATCTGAACTCATCCTGAGGTCAGGGAGCATCACCATGTGAAGGCAACAATGTGAACTGAAGGACACATAGACACAAACTGAGTAGAATAGAGAAAAGGGTGAAGCCTGAGCCTGGAAGATTCCTGCAGGAGAGTGATTGCAGGGAACTCAGAGAAAGGGGTTGGCTGGAGCTCTGTCTGGGGAAACCAGTGCAGAAATCTGAAGAGGCAGCAATGAGTGCACTGGGGAGCTGGCACTGCATGAAGTAGTTTGTCTTCATCCTGTGCCCATTGGGAAACCGTTGAAAGATTTTAAGTCAGGTAGTGACCTAATCAGATTTAAGTTTTAGAGATCACTAATCCATACTGAATATGTATTAATGAGTTTGTGTGTCTATCTCTTAGATCATTTGTTTGCATTTTAAAGGGGGACTGCAAGAGGTAACCCTGGACTCAAGGAGGACCTGGTGGGAATTTTAAATATTGTAGCAAAAGGATGAGAGAAAACAAGTTAGATAGGAGATTATTGAGCAGCCCATCAATTAAGTCAGGGAGCAAAGCCAGATTCTATGAGGTAATCCCTTAAAGAATAGTTTGCCTTAATCTATTAAGATGTTAGAGAAGAACAAAACATTCTTTTAGTGTGCTTATGCATTCCCTTTAACTATTTGGATGTTGATATCAGTTCTACCAACTTAAGTTGCTATTAAAATAGTGCAATAAGACTCAAGTTGAATAATGAAAGATAAAGATGCCTTAAAAAATTCTGCTTTTTAGACTCCTATAAATTTATGGAAATCTCACATCACTATGGCATCAAGTACCCTTCTGTGCTTTGACTCAGAGTCATTAGTTTCATCTGCTATATCTTCCTCATGATTGTACTGAGTCCTTTAAAAGTAGTAACCAGAAAAAGAACTGCATTGTGTATAATCATCATTACTGCAGATATATTTAATTTCATCTGCAAATATCTAGTAAGTAGCCATGTTGTATCACAATCTAATACTGTCAGAAAAAAAAAAAGAAGTTTCTTCAAAATCTTAAGTTAATGAGGGGAATGATCATGTCCTTAAGTAATTACAAACAACGTTTACCTGCAATTTCAAGATGGATACTTAGTTCTGTACATTAAACTATGGCTCAGGAGATACAATGTAAAAGAAATGATATAAGCAATCCGTTTGTTAGGATTTGAAGGATTTTTTGATCAGATCCAAGGACAAATAATTCAAGTAGATATAAGAGCACATGGGTCTTCTTCAGTCATCATACATAACTTGAGAGGAAACATGTACATTTACACATATAATACATACATATAGAAAATTAGGCAGTTTTACCTCCATAAGTCACCAGGATATTGGGGTTGGAAAGATAGCTCAGTGCTGAAGAATAATTGTTCATTTGGAGAATGTTATTCAGTTCCTAGCAACCATATGATGATATGGTGTGGTTCACAAGCATTGTTATCTTCAGTTTCAGGGAATTTGATGCACTCCTCTGTCCTCTGAAGCATCAGTCATACACATGGTACACATACATGCAATCAGGCAAAATAGTCATATGTCCAGATGGAAAACAAAACACACACACACTACACACACACACACACACACACACACACACACACACACACACACACACACACTGACAGGCATTGTGGTTCACAGCATTCAGGAGATAGGGAAAAGTGAATTTTCACATATTTGAGGCCAACATAGTCTACATAAGAAGTTTCAGGCTAACTAGGGATATTTCGTGAGACCCTGTCTCAACAAAACAAAACAAAACATACAATACAACAACAACCAAGCAAAGCAAAACGAAACTCCCAAGCACAAAAGACTCTCTTGTAGGAGGGAGGACTTATAAGACCCTGCCCCTAGTTGAGGCCTTTGACAACTAGCTTCTTTTAGAGGATGGCATCATTTCTCTTCCATGGTAAAGCTTCTGGTAATTTACCCATGTTCCAGTAAATATTGTATGAAGTACTATGGATGTGGTAAGTGAGAGGACACTTGCAGTGCACACACAAGGCCCTGGGGGGGTTCCCATCAGTAATAAGCATTGCCACTGAACGATCATTTTTTCAGTCCCTCTTCCTCTGTTTGACCTTGTATTTCCTCCCATGAGTTTTTTGTTCTCCCTTCTAAGAAAGATTAAGGCATCCCCATTTTGGTCTTCTTTCTTTTTGAGCTTCATAAGGTGTGTGAATTGTTTCTTGGGTATTCAGAGCTTTCTGGGGGCAAGTATCTGATTATCAGTGTGTGTTCTTTTGTGACTGGGTTACCTCACTCAGGATAATAGTCTCTAGTTCCATCCATTTGCCTAGGAATTTCATGAAGTCATTGTTTCTAATAGCTGTAAATGCACCACACTTTCTGTATCCATCTCTCTGTTGATGGACATCTGGGTTCTTTCCAGCTTCTGGATATTATAAATAAGACTGCTATGAACATGGTGGAGCCTGTGTCCTTGTTATATGTTGGAGCATCTTTGGGGTTTATGCCCAGAAGTGGAATAGCTGGGTTTTCAGGTAGTACTATGTCAATTTTCAGAGGAACCACCAGACTGATTTCCAGAGTGGCTGTACCAGCTTACAACCCCACCAACAGTGCAGGAGTGTTCCTCTTTTCCCACATCCTCACCAGCATCTGTTGTTACTTGAGTTTTTTATCTTAGCCATTCTAACTGGTATGAGGTGGAATCCCAGGATTGTTTTAATTTCCATTTCCCTGATGAGTAAGGATGTTGAACATTTCTTTAGGTGCTTCTCAGTCATTCGGTATTTCTCAGTTGAGAATTATTTGTTTAGCTCTGTACCCCATTTTTAATAGGAGTATTTGATTCTCTAGAGTCTAACTCATTGAGTTATTCAGCAGCTGCCTCACCCGGGAACCACCACATATGTAGCCACCAAATCCAAGCAGTATTGCTGATGCCAAGAGGTACTTACTGGCAGGAACCAGGTAGAGATGCCTCCTCAGGGGCTCTACCAGAGTCATACTGATACAGCTTACTTACAGCTAACCATCAGACTGAACATGGGAACCCCAATGAAGGTGCTAAAGAAAGGACTGAAGGAGCTAAAATATGTTGCAACCTCATGGGAAGAACATCATTATCAACCAATCAAACCCTCCAAAACTCCCATGGACTAAAACACCAACCATTAAGCACACACTGAGAGACCTATTGAGCCAGTTGCATATGTAGCTGAAGTTAGCAGTGTCTGGCATCAATGTGAGAAGAGGCCCTTGATCCAGGGAGGGCACATTTTCCCAATGTAAGGGAATGCCAAGGCAATTGTCTAGAGAGAATGATTTGGAGGAAGTGCACCTTCGTGAAGACATGTGGAAGGGGAGAAGGGATAGAAGTGGGGCAGGGGAAAGAGGGAATATTGCAAATATAAATACAGAGTGTCTAATAAAAAGTAAATTTTAAAAAGTTTAAAATTAGTAAAATATACCAGCATAAACAAATTCTACTAGTGGTCAGAATAAAAACATTCTTGGGCATACCTAACAAACAAACAAACAAACAAACAAACAAACAAAAAGTGTTAACACATACAGGAACCCATGTATTACATACATTTGAGTTTGGATTGCTTCAGTCAGCATGCTATTTCAGATATTTGAGTTCTTACATGCTTCGACAATACGTGTGTTGGGAGGAGGTATATTCTATATTTTCATTGAGTAGAGTCATAAAACATGTCAGAATTACAATTTGCTTATTCATCTGTCCACAGGTGTTAGGTTGTTTTCAGCTAGAACACAAAAAGAATAGAAATGCTAGGACTATTCACATTCAGACAATGTGTCAGTATGTTTCATACAATAAACATTATCAGTGGCAATGCTATCTCCAGGCAAGTATATGTTTATGTTCATAAGAGATGGACAAACTGAACGTAACAATGTCCTGTCCTTCAGTATTGTCCCAGATGCTACATGCTCCATATTTACTTAAGCACTCAGTACTGTCAGCATTTTCTTAAGCATTCTACGAAGTATCTTGAAGGGCCTCACAGAGGTCTTAATGTTTATGCTCTATGAATTACATCTGATTTTCCCTAGTAGTGGTTGGATAATATATACACATTGTCTTTGATCATTTTAATATTATTTCCTGCCCTTTTGGTGAATTAAAATTTATGATCACATAATTTATATTTCTCTTTAAAATTGTGAAACTATAAGACAATGTTAAAAACATTGCATAAGTCCATGAGTTAAATTTAAAAAGCCATGAAAATGAAGCATTTAATTTTTAATATCTTATTCCTTGTTCATGAATGAGTTTTGGTACTCTAAAATGCATATTTGATTGGCTTTCTTTTGGTTTTGAGGGTTTGTTGTTGTTGTTGTTGTTGTTGTTGTTGTTGTTGTTGTTTGATTCAGTTTTTCCAAGTCTGATTTTTCTAAAATGTGCAATGGAATTTTATAAAAGTCACTAAATCATTGAATTAAGACAAAAAGATGTACTTTGAACAAAGAACCCCATGGAAGTTGTCTTTTGAAATGTTATTATATATTTGCAGTATGTATTTGGCACTGACATTTCTATTCTATAATTTCTGTTCATTGCTAGCTTGAAAGAGAGAAAGACAGATGCCAAATGACTATGGAGTTTTTAACCTAGTTGTCATCAAAATTTTGCAAAACATGCCTTAAGCATTACAACAATTAAAAAATATTCAAACAAGAATACATTTACAACTGGGTAGGAAAAACATGATACTTACCTGATTGGTTATATATTAAATCCAACTCTTAGAGTCGATTTATTATAAGCACAAATCTTCAGAAGACTAGGAGTTATTATAAATTAATTATTTCATGCTCCCAGTGGTTGCCTAATTTTTCTGATAAAATATATTTTAACCAGTGTTTGATTTGAAAACACAACATTGAATGACTACTGCATCACATAAAACCAAATTGACCTTAGGGAACAAACTCTGCCAGTTTATGATTGGAGATCATTGCTTTTGAAGCAGACTAAATAAAAAACTAGTAGAGTGACTAAGTCTGAATATCCAAATAGTAGGAAATGTGGTAACACGTGAGATTTTGAAGCTTCTAAGACTTAGGAATAGCTGATCCTATAAGAGTGAGGGGCTCACTGTTGCATCTCTCTCCAACCTGAAAGCCAACCTGTAGTCTCCGGGTAGTTCACATTAGTGAGATGGGCTTCCATGTCCTCCACCTCTTTGCTGAACTTCCTTAGGAAGAAGAACAAAAACTAACAACAGAGATGATTTAGAAAGATGAACGGAGGAAGAAATGATGAAAGGGAAGAAGGTGTAAAAAAGAATAGGAGTATGAAAAGGAAAGGAGGGAAGGGGAAGAGAAAGACAATAGAGGTCAAACTTAATAAATAAATATATATGAAATAAATGAGTGAAAATAATTGTTTCAGAAGAAAGTATTCTGAGTTTACAATGTGGACCTCAAGCATAAATGAAGAATGCTGTATTCTTTTGTTTTGGATGCACTATAAGTGAGCAGAAAGGTGAGAACCCCTAGAAAATGCAGTTTCCTAACACACTGTCTATTAGTGGTATGGGGTGAGTGAAGGGCTATGTTACATGGTAAGGCCTTGACAATTAACATTAGTCAAATTTCATTTACTATTATTGGTATTTAAAAACAAACAAAAAGTGTATCAGCTGATTATCTGGGTTACTTAGAGAAATCATGAAGTCATCCTCTGTGTATTACAGGTCCTCAGAGTGTTGAACTAAATATATCAATATCGTTATTTGCATTGTATTATGAGTTATCCAGGGAAATTAGCCTCCTATTTGAGTACTTTTCTTCTCTTGATAGACAAAGTTCCTCCAAGGTAAGCTATCTATGAACCGTAAAGTTAAGAAATACATGAGAGAAAAATATATTCTTCAATTACAAAAGACAAGCCTCCAACACATGTTGGTTCTCTGTAGCTGGTAAATAAAACCACACACACACACACACACACACACACACACAATCTATAAATTTATTACATTCAGGAAGAACAACCTCGTGTTCTTGTTGTATGAATGAGATATAATTTGGCCACTTTACCTAGAAATTCCTAAGATACTAAAGCTATTGGTGATAAAATAAAATTGAAGCTATAGTTTTACATTGTTTTTTAAATTTTTATTGATTTTTTTTTTGTGAGTTTCACAACATGCACCTTAGTCTGGCTCATCTTCCTGTTCCCCATATTTGCCCTTTGGCAAACTCTTCCAAATTTATAATAGTTTAGTCTTCTAAATTCCCCAAAATAAAACACATCCAAACAAACAAACAAATAACAGGAAAGTCCCATAATGGAACCTGTAGGGAGTCACAGTGTGTGTCCCACAGTATATCCCTCGGTCCACATATTTTCACTTGTGAATGTTCATTGCAATGAGTCATTGGTCTGGTTTGAGGTATTTAACTTCTGTGGCACACACATCAATATTGGATACTCATCAGGAATTTTCCTAGTTAACTTGTGTTACCTTGTATCATGGAGACTATACATTCACCTTTAGATCACCAGGGCTGGGCCTTTAATGTTTCCCAGTGGTTCACAGATAATAGATATTAGGGTGGGCTAATTCAGAGCCCATTTCTGTTCCTGTGCAATAGGCAAGCAGGTCAGCTCTCTATCTCTCCCTTACACCACCAGGGTGAGCTTTCCATCATTACTCTGGTTAGTGCTCCCATTGGCAAGAGGCAGGGTCAGCTTTCCTGCTCTCATTTCCTAGGAGGCACCCACCCCTCCAGAGCCAGCTCCACTGTGCTGCCCAGTCAAGGTCAAGGGTCCACTCTTCCAAGTGTTGCAACCAGTGTTGGGGAGGGTCACCTTGCCTGCTCTTATGATCCTGGGTCCAGATTTCCTACACACTCACGCTGGGTCCAGCTTACTTGTGTCCTTGCATCCAGAGCCAGCTCTACAATGCTGCACATGTGAAGTGCAGGTCCTGATCTCAAGCTTTGCAGTCGGTGAGGGTCAGGGACAGCTCACCTGCTCTAATGACCTTGGGGTCAGCTTTCCTGACTGCTCCAGATAGTGAGTCATCTCACACCACCCCGTCAATCACCACAACTCCCCTTGAGGTCAACTCATAACAGAGAATTTGCAGGATCAGCTCTGCTGTGGTATCCAGGCAATACAGCTGGTGAGGAACAAGGTTAACTGTCCCAAACTCACCACCCTGTGGGCAGTTTTCTTGGTTGCTAGGGATATTGAAGGGGGGTATCATCTCTACACCCATGCCACCCCACAACAGATGAATGGCAGGGTCAGCTCTCTCAACACTCATGCCATCTCTGAGTACTTCCACTGGTGAGAGGTGGGGACATCTCTCTAGAGTTCCAATTTGAGGCCAATTATGCACATCTATGTGGCCCCAGCAGCTGCTCAAGATAAGGGATGTCCCCATCTTCTCTAGTGGTAATTGTGCCACAGACAACACCACCACCCCCTGCCACTGATTCACCATGTATGAAGGCATGGCCCTCAAGGGCAGCTTAGGGTAGGACCTCACCTTGGCCCCAGGTGGGCTGGGCTTCACATTCACAATAGCCCATTCTCCACCCTTGAGTCTCCAGTTCCATCTCTTCAAAATGCTCAAGCTGCAAGTTTTCTCCACCCTCTACCCAACCACTACACACTCATACACTGTGGTGACTCCCACTGCAGGCTGGCCACATGGCTAGTGAACCCCTAGGTGACATCCTTCAACCCTGTGCCAGCAGATGTGAATAGAAGGGTAGGACTATTGGGGGCATGATGGTCTGCAGATCTCTGTCTTCTTCCTTCCCTGCTGTGCTCTCTGGATTTGGTTTGATATAAGAATAATATCAACAAGGCATAACTTTGCCCATTGCCAGGGAATCAGAGTTTTACATTTTAATTGTAACCAAAAAAGAAAAAAAAAAACTTAACTGAGTTAGAAAAAAAAAAAGCAATTGAAAATTCTACTCTTAAGATGTTTATTAGTATATGTTTTGAAATATATGGTGGAAGAAGCACTCAGACTGAGTAGTCGATGGTTAAGAGAAAGCCTCAGTGCCTTAGTCCATGCAACATGGGGAGGTTTGTACTGCCCAGTGGGAACTGCTCTATATACTAAATTCTTTATTCATTACTAACACATTTTCAGTATTATCTGTTTGAGTTTTCAAACAAGATCATCCATGGATCAATCAACAGTACCAAGGGCAATCAAAGGTATTCATTGACTGGTGCAAGAGCTCTCAAAAGTCCCAATTAATCAATAATGATCATTGTGAGAGTGAACTCCTGCTCTGTTGGGGATTTGCTTTACCAGAGACTTTCTCTGGAACCATTCTCAGAGCGCTGCCTCCCTTTGGCTCTTCAGTCACCTCATTAATTGCTGCCCTGTGCTCCCTGTCTACTTTTAATTTCTTCTAGTAATAGAAAATACTTCATAATGGAAGATTTAATTAACCGAGTTTCCAAAAAGCTATTTACAGTGAACTTGGAACATTAGCTTTGATTTTTATTGTCCAAGAATGAGGATGCTCTTTTTACAACAGAGTCAATGCAGCAGGAAAAGAGCATTTTAGCAACAGTGAAGTGTGAGGAGCCTCTGGCAAAGTGTGTCCTGCTGCAGAGAGCAGAGGGGCTACAGCAGTGATGGAAGTTCATGCTCATTGACCAAAGTCCTTGTCCTTTCTCTAACTTTCAATGAATGACCCTTGACAGGCCTTGTTTATAACCACAGAATCTCTAACCTGGTGACATAAAAATTAGCTACCACTAAGAACAAAAACTAAAACCGGGAGGAGGGTCAATAGTCTCTTTTTTTCTTCAGCTTTCCAAAGCAGAACATTCTTTTTTAGTATCTGCTTATTAAAATTATCATTGAACAATGATAAACAGGGGGAAAATACAAATGAATGTGGCCTTGATGGAACAGAGAGGACTAGAGGTAAGCAATATGTCTGTAGATAAAATGAAATACATGGTGTTTATTAAGATACCCGTAAGATTAACTGGCGTACTATATACAGTATAACTGGTCATTGTGTGTGTGGTAAACCATCAGGGCATCCAGCGAGTTACCTCAATTGTACTTTTACAAGCATTTGTTTGGAGCCCGTGTGTCCTCATTTAAATTGTGTCTTGAGCCCTTGATGAGAACTAGCTGCTATGGCAGACTCGCAATTTTTCAAAGTGAGTATCTTTCACAATTTTACCTTTTTTCCCTCTCACTTAGTAGATTAAATTAGACCACATTATAGACTAATGCCCTGCGAATTGCATTTATTAGATCACAGCCCATTTGAATTATGGAGCCCAAGCACCCCGGAGCACTGACAGCCCCGTGAAAAGGCAGAGCAGCAGCTCAAAGGTTTATAGCTCCAAGAAGTTTCTCCTCATAAAAGACCTGGGTTCCATGTCTTTCTTCCTTTTCAGACTGAGTAAAACTGAAATTCATGTTTGTGTCGTGACTCAGATCCTCACTGTGGTCTTCTAGGCACGCAGAAGCTGAACAAGGAAAGGCAGCCACATTTTGTACACTTCTGTTAAAGTGGAAGTCTGGATCTGTTTCCAGCTCCATTACAGGCAGGCTGGGGGGTGGGGGAAGGCTATTATTTTTTTAGGACTTCACATTTTCTCTTTGGTAAAGGAAAAAATATTTTTATCTCTGAAATGCCAAAAACAAAAAACAAAAACAAAAAAACAAGATAATCTATCAATATGTTCACATGGACAAGGTTTCCGAACAACAAACCTAAACTGCACATCTTTGGGAAGAGGGTGCCTTCCATGGGGTAACTTTTATTACCGTCTGCTCTCCGAAAGTGACTCATTATGAGTTAACTTTGGAAGGAGTGAAATGCATCCCCCAAATAATTCATTACCGCTGCTTATTCTGCCTAGGTAATGAATCAAAGTTCGAGAGTGCTTCATTTGGTACATTTGTATGGTTTAAATAAATCTGGAAACCCTAACCTTGTCACGTCCAGAGGTCGAGTGTGGGAATGAATCTCTAAACACAGAGGGTAAAATACTTCAAGGCTTATTCCCAAGAGATTTTGACTGGACAATCAGAATTTACTTTCCAAGAGCAGGGTGTCTCTGTGCCTGTGAGCCCTTGGTGTGTTTGAAAGTCTCCTTAACCTGTCTCGGCCAATTGCATAAATCACAGCAATAAAGTCTTCCTATTCAGCATGTCCGGGCTGGGGGCAGCTGCCCAGCTGCTGACCTTTGCTTCTGGGCCCCTGCTGACCCTAACTTAGAAGTTCAGGCGGTCAATTGCAGGTCACTGGCAGCCGTCTTCCAGTCTTTTCAGTTCCTCTTGGACTACAAGGTTAAATGTATGCAGCACAGGTATTTTCCTGTCTCTGGAATGTGTGGTTAGTATATTCCATACCCATACGAACAAAATAGACAAGATCGCAAAGAAGGAAAAAGGGGTGGGTCAAACAAAGATTTGAAAACAAACCAACCAACCCAAGCAACTAGTTTTAAGTTGGAAGCCTCCTAACCAGGTACTCCTTAGTATCCACCAGGTGGGTCATTTATCAGTATAATGGATCCACAGACAGCCTTAAAGAATTGTCAAACATTCTTTTAAAAGCCATTAGTTTTTCAACTAATATATATGTGTTTGGTGCATTTGCTGACCCCTCACTTGTCACCGAGAACTGCCCTGTTAAACTAAGCAGAGACCCGATCAGTTCTCAGTGAGCATTGAGCCTCAGGGTTCACCTGGGTCATCCACAAGATTTATGAGGCCCAGTGCCAGTATCTGATTGGGACTGTTAGTGCTAAAGAAAGCTGACACTTCCTCCCTTTCCCTCCTCAAGCCTGACACACAAAGTCCAGTGACTTAACTTGTACATTCCTACTAGCTGCCTAAGAGGCAGCAAAATTGATGACCTGTGCAGACACCAAAGTGGACATCAATAAAAAAAGATGGATGTTAACAAGTGGAGTGACATGCCTCACTGCTGAGAGAGAGGAGAGAAAAGGTTAACAAAACACTGGAAAGTTATTTATATAAGCTTCAAGGACACAGATTTTGTCACTACGTGCCTAAGGATTTGTAAGTATACTGTTTTTTTTTTTTTCCTTGTGTTTTCTATTTTTCTCTGGTTGACAAAATGTCTGGGGTACCTTCTGGAAATTTCTAGAAATTTTTACTTGTTAGTTTAAGGGTATAATTTTTTATTAATCTTTTATCATAAACAAATGATGCCATGACATGAACCGAATCCTGTTATAACAAATGCAAGAAAGGGCCAGGACACTGTAAGTGGACCCCACAGGTGCTTTATAACTGATACGGATGGTGAAAACCTTGAGCAGACACCATTTTGCAGAGTGGATACAAATGCTTTGGGATATGTTGACCATAAGCATTTGTGAATTAGGAATGAGACTCATGAAGTTGCTGTGGTCCATGAGAATCACCTGGTATTCATTGACTTTCATTCTATACCAGGTGTGTACTCATTCGAAACTACCTGTGGGAGAAGTCACCAGATAGCTAGCAGTACAAATTAGATCTCAAAAAGACAATTTTTTTTAAAAAAAGCATGATCTTTAATACATTTTCTTTCATAACTTACTTATTTTCTAGTATGCCCTCTCTGTGGCTTTACATTATCCATGTAAAATTAAAAAAAATGTGATTGTGGCAGTTGGAAATGATGTGTGCATAGCGATGCCAAAGAAATGACCAAATCCCCAGATGGCAGTGCCTTCAAGAATTTCTCTCACAGTCACTCTGCCTCAAGTTTTATATTACCTTTAGTAAATATTAATGCGAATCTATTTTCACGTGGCACAGAAAGTAATTTGTTATCAATAATTTCATGTACCTCAGACAATAGCATCTACTACTTAGATAGAACTCCATTTTAGGGTCAAAATCAAAATAATAACAGTGCTGTCACGATGTTCTAATTCTGTACAAGGCGTGAACTTGATATCTACCAGAGCATGATTTCCACAATGCTAAACACAAAGCATTTTTAATGTCCCCGTCTGTGGTCTCTCATCATTCCAGAACAGAACAATAAAGTTGCCAGCAGGCCATGCTTGTGTAATACCAATCCTGACACAGGTGAAAAGATGATTTTCATTTCTGGCAATCTTTCTGGCTTGTGATAGCTGAAATCTGAAGTGATGTGTCTGCAAGGTCCACATTATTTGGCTTAGAATAATGGCAAGAAGTGCAATGTTTCAACCTATCTCAGAGATGTCTTTCAAACCTGCTGCTTTGTCTACTACCATTCAAAGAGTTAGACTACACCAGTTGCACACATGACACTTCAACTCCTAGAATTCTAACATAACCCTGGCATTTCTCATGTTCCTATCAAGTGAGGTAAATGTTCAGAAAAGGCAGTCTTTTGTGATATAGATAGCCATGACTTACATAAGGAGACTCAACTTCAGCATAAGACACAAAGTAACAACCAGCAAGAAGATGATATTAATCTTACAGTATGTTGAGGAGGGTTTGAAAAGGACAATATGGTTGGTTTTATCTTAATATATGAATTTTTTTCACTAGAATGACTAGTGTAATGCATTGGTATTTTACTACTTAGGTTTTCTCCTTCTCCTTCTGATTTCTTCTCCCCTCCTCCTCCTCCTCCTCCTCCTCCTCCTCCTCCTCCTCCTCCTCCTCCTCCTCCTCCTCCTCCTCCTCTTCTTCTTCTTCTTCTTCTTCTTCTTCTTCTTCTTCATCTTCTTCTTCTTCATAATGTGGAGCTGGTGGAGTTAGAAGGTATATTATAATGTTTGGAACCACACACATAGGTTGTTAATTCATTTAGATGTACTGCTCAGATCCATTGCAACTCCTTCATGATTGTTCATCACTATTTTGGAATATAGATGTTTTGTGGACCTAAGGAAAGTATACATGGCTTAGTATTTTGATTATAGCTAGGAAGAAAATAAAAATAATAACAATAATAGTGATAACTCAAATAGTTAACCATAACTTACTCTAGAATATATTGAATATATTGAAAATCTCTGATGTTCTGTTCATTTTTATTTAAAGTTTAACATTTCCTTGGGGAGTTTGTAAAAACATGATTCAAACATTGCGCTTCCACTTTTTCTTCCTATTGAAAATTGCTTCCCCCACTTACATAATGTACGCTGATTATGGCTTCCACTTCCTCCACCTTTACCACTTTTTCCCACATACCATCCATCCATATCCATTTCCTTTCTGTCTCTCATTAAGAAACAAACAGGCTTCCAAGGAATAGCAGCTAAATCAAATATAATGCAATGAGGTAAAACATAAGCTACGTGTTTCCATTCTATGAGCATTTCTCCATCATGAGCCTGATCTGAGTCCTGCAAATGACACTTCTGACATTCTTATTATTGTCTGAATGAAATAGTATAATGTTAGAGTATTCATGGTTAACTCTGGTGGTCTGGAGATGTTGGAATGCCATTCCTTCATCAACACTTTGAATGTTTTCTTGGGTAAACTGACAACACAGACCACCATTTAGCCTCAGGCAACAACATTTTCAAAGTTCCTTGACCTATTCAGGATCAAGGCCATAGTGGTCGATTCTGGATTCAGATACACACTATCTCTTGGACCCAAAGAAACACCAGTCAGATTTTTCTTGACTAATACTGAAAAAAAATTGTAAGTTCTTAATTCATTTTGTGAATTATAAGATTCTCATATTCTCATTGCCAGAATAACTGTGTCCCTTGAGTAAGCACACATCTCTCAGATGCAAGTAGATGGAGAAAGAAAAATTCCTTTTCCAGCAATGTGGAAAATGTCTGACAGAATTTTGACCACATGAGGTATCTAGTTGCTTGTGTGAGATTAATCTAGAAGAAATAAATTTTTATTCTCCTTGCTTTCTCATTATGGAATATGAAAGGTTCCTGGAGGTTAAAATTTATTAATTATTGTTAAAAATAATAGAATTTTCCAAAGAAGAAACATGTTTGACAAACATAATAAATAATTTAAAACAGCTGAAGATAAATACAGAAAAGTTGCCAAGTATCAGATTGTTTCCACTGGTAGTTTTATCAGGAAGAAAATAGAAAAATTAATTGAATTATGTTTTTCTTCTGTTTTGATATTATTAAATTATATTACAATTAATATTTTAATGTATTAATGTTATTAAAATTAAAAATTATAAAATGTTTTTAATTAAAAAGTAAAATATAGTAACAAAGTACATTAAATAAATGTCTAAAACAATAGCAGAAGTTAGAGAACAGGTTGACACTGTAGCTCAGTGCAATCATGTCAGTGAAATCTCTTGATTTTGATGCCAGTACAGACATCTCAGTTAAAAGCAGAAGTTGTAGCATTTATAGACTAATTCAAAATTTAGATAGTAGAGAAAAAATTAACCACATAATTATAGTTTCCTTTCAAATGCAAATTGACCAATAGCAAGAGCAACAAGTTATTTGAGAAGTCTTTTTTGTTGTTGTTTCATTATTACTTTTATAGAATATTTCAATTTACATTTCAAATATTATCCCCGACCTGGTTTCCTCTCCAGAAACACCCTATTCCATCCCCCATCACGTGCTTTTGAGGGTGCTTCCCCACCCACTTAACCACCTACTCTCTCCTGCCTCCCTACCCTGGCATCCCCCTACACTAAAACATCAAGCATTGACAGGACTAAGGGCCTCTTCTCCCCAACAAGGCCATCCTCTGCTACATCTGCAGCTGGAGCCATGTGTTCCTCCATGTGTACTATTTGGATGGTCGTTTAGTTCAACACCCCTTCACAGTAAATGTCTTAGAAAAATCAGGAACTCAAGGCCCATACCATAGTAAAAGCCATATACAGCAAACCAGTAGCCAATATCAAGCTAAATAGACAAGAAACTTGAAGCAGTTGAACTAAAATCAGGGACTAGACAAGCCCACTTTCCTACCTATTCAACATAGTACTCGAAGTCCTATTAAACAATAGAGCAATTAAACAAGAAAGGGAAGTCAGAGGGATGAAAACTTTAAAGGAAGAAGTCAAAGTATCACTCTTTGTAGATGATACGTTTGTATACTTAAGTGACCCCAAAAATTTCACCAAGGAACTCCTATACCTGATAAATCACTTCAGCAAAGTGGCTGGATATAAATTAACTCAAACAAATCAGTAGCCTTCTTCTATTCCAAGGATAAACAGGCTGAGAAAGAAATTAAGGAAATAACACCCTTCATAATAGTCACAAATAATATAAAATACCTTGGTGTGACTCAAACCAAGCAAATGAAAGATCTGTATGACAAGAACGTCAAGTCTCTGAAGAAAGAAACTGAAGATCTCAGAAGAGGGAAAGATGTCTCATGCTCATGGATTGGCAGGATTAATATAGTAAAAATGGACATCTTGCTAAAAGCAATCTAGAGATTCAATGCAATCCCCATCAAAATACCAGCTTAATTCTTTATAGACTTAGAAAGAGAAATTCTCAAATTTATTTGGAATAACAAAAAAAACCTAGGATAATGAAAACTACTCTCAACAATAAAAAGACTTCTGGGAGAATCACCATCCCTTACAGAGCAATCATAATAAAAACTGAATGGTGCTGGTACAGAGACAGGCAGGTAGATCGATGGAATCTAGTTGAAGACCTAGAAATGAACCCACACACCTATTGTCACTTGATCTTTGACAAAGGAGCTAAAACCATCCAGTGGAACAAAACAGCATTTTAAACAAATTATGCTGGTCAGCATGTAGAAAATGCAAATCAAACAATTCTTATCTCCGTGTACAAATCACAAATTCAAGTGGATTGAGAACCTCCACATAAAATCAGATGCAATGAAACCTATAGAAAGAAAAGTGGGGAAAAGACTCAAACACATGGACACAGGAGAAAATTTCTTGAACATAATAACAATGGTTTATGTTCTAAGATCAAAAATCAACTAATGGAAATTCATAAAACTACAAAGCTTCTGTGAGGCAAAGGACACTGTCGTTAGGACAAAATGGCAACCAACAGATTGGGCAAAGGTCTTTACTAATCCTACATCCAATAGAGAGCTAATATCCAATATACACGAAGAACTCAGAACTTTTAGTAGTCTTTTTTTTATTTTTATTTTTGTTTTGTTTTGTTTTGTTTTCTTTATTTCTTGGACTTCATACAGTCTGTGAGTTGTTTCTGGGGGAGTGCAAGCCTCTGGGGTTAGCATCCCACTATCAGTGACTGCATATTATGTCTGTTCTTTTGTGACTGGGTTATCTCACTCAGGATGATATTCTCTAGAAGCAGCCATTTTCTTAAGAATTTGGTTAAGTCATTGTTTCTGGTGGCTGAGTAGTATTCCATTGTGTATATGTACCACAATTTTTGTATCCATTCATCTTCTGAAGGACATCTGGGTTCCTTCCAGCTTTTGGCTATTATAAATAGAGCCGCTATTAACATTGTGGTGCATATATCTTTGTTGTGTACTAAAGTGTCTCTGGGGTATATGCCCAGAAGTGGGATAGCTGGGTCTTCAGGTAGTACTATATCCAATTTTCTGATGTATTGCCAGACTGATTTCCAGAGTGGTTGTATTAGCTTGCAACCCCACCAACAGTGGAGAAGTTTTTAGTAGTCTTAATCACTTAACAGATGAAGTATACCAGGGAAGTACCTCTAAATTAAAATAACAAAAGCCCTTCTTTCAAACTATTTCTTTTCAGAAAATAAGAGTATTAATTTTCTATAATTAACAAAATAAGTTTTCAATGTATTTGAAATAATATTCTTGAGTATTGCTATATTTTAGTATGTATTTGCTCCTTATTGTTCTTCAACAGTAAAACAATGTTTTGCTATAATGTTCTAAATTGTTGTTTCTACTAAAACATGTCTCAATGGAATAAACCTTCCTTTTCCAAATTCCTTTTTAAGTTGCTTGAACTATACCAAGTAAAATAGAGTACTGACTATTTTGTATGCAAAATATTCTCCAAAGTACATGCAGCTAAAGATAACAGAATGTTTACTTTGTTAAATGAAATATTTCAGTTACCTAAAACAATCTGTTATTACTTTTTGCTATTGTCTATTATCATTACTATAGTTCTAGAAATGAGATGGGGAAAAAGAGAGGAGGGAAGAAATTTGATAACTGTGTTGTCTTGATTGTCTTCATTTCTCCAGGATACTATAACAAAAGGCTCTACTCTTGAGAGAGGGAACATATGTAGAGGGTGGAAGTTGAAGTGCTGGTCGTTGTCTCGAGCAGGTATTGCTGTGGATTTTTTGCAAGATAACAGTTGTCAAGTCCATTTTGCCAACTTGCATGGTAGGAGGAGCCAGCCACCTTTCAAGATTCATAAACCACCCATTCAATTCACAAGTGCTTCACCCTCACCATGTGGTTAGCACCCAAAGACACCTTATATAAAAGCTACCATAGTCAGGATAAAAATTCCCCATGTGGGTTTAAATGTCCTTAATGTTTCCTTAAAAAGTCATTGCAAATCGCTTTTAGACTCCTTTTTAAAATCTTTAGCTAGTTTATTCAAACCATGTGTGTATAATTTTGAACAAATGGGGCAAAATAAGATATAAAAGTGATTAATGTAATTAGATAACTTAATAGTCTGATCCAGAAAAAAATTTTAGACAAATTCTCTAGTATTATGGAGTACCCCACTGAGTTCACATAATCCACATGACTGTCTTCATAACTTCTGTGGACCATTCCACCTAAGTTTGATGCTCAACCAGTTATGTCTATTGAGGCCCTGGGGCTTACAGTATTTCTCCTGGTCATGCTGGTTTCCAGTTTCTGTTTTCCCTCCAGACACAGTCAGCATTCAAGAACACAGGAATTTCACTTTTTAAATTATTACTTTCTACTACTTATTCTATTCTGCTGCAATAAAAAATACTCTATATTGCAAGCTATGGATAATGCCTTGCTTCCTCTATCCCCATGACAACGTTGAAAACTATGCTGTGGTTCCCAGTTGTACTGATACTCACTTGACAAATAAAACTTACACCTCAATAAACAGCAAGTCTGCATATTAGATGAAAAACAAATATATGCAGTAAAAACACAGTTTATACCGAACGGAAAGGAGAGAGAAGCATGCCTGCAGTGCAGGGTGGGTAATGGGATTTTGCCCCTATTCTAGAGGGTTACTCCTGTTACTCAGTTGTTTCTCATATCTATGAATTGTTTTTTCAATTAAGATCTGCTGAGAAATTAAAGCGTAATGCAGGGTAAAGCTTGTTGGAGACCAGAGACAGCTAGCTCATCGTTTAGGACTTGTACAAGAAAAGAGGTATCTCAGGCTTTAATATCTGTAACACAAGAGGGACATTCTAAACAAGGCTATGTTTTATCCTACACAACCATTTTGCTATTTTTAAAATTGTATTATGATAGTTGTGGCTGACACAATTCTGAGAAATATTCCACTAAAAGATTAATTTCAAAGTTAAGTTATTTTCTTTTCTTTAAATCATTTTTAAAGATAAATGTATGTAAACCAAGTCTTCTGGTCATTAGCAGAAAAATTTCAACAGACTAAGATGCAATTTATAAATAAGGGAGTCACTTCAGCCAATAAATATTTTTATTAATTTCTTACTAAATTAGCCATAAATAGGAGTTTTGGTACGGTAATATATAATTAACACTTTTATATTTTGCTATTCAAAAAATTCACATAAAATCTATGATGAGCTACATCTAATAGTCTGGTGAACATTCAGATATATAGGTGTATTTATATAAATAAGTATATGTAAAGTTTGATGTGTAATAGACATACATATTCAAAAATATGTCAAGGATATACTTCTATGCATATAAGTAAAAACTGTATTATTCTTAAGAATACTAACAGAGCAAGAGTCTGTCTCGTACATCGTACTTGCAGACGTTCTCTCATGGGTAAGAAATGTTTAGTGATTTCCAATTTTAACAGTATTTATGATGCTTTTGTTTCACATGCTTTCACACCATTTTGTGGATATTTGGCTATGAGAAATATGTATGCATTCTAAGCATTTTGTGCCAGGTAATCAGTCTTTGACCTCAGAAGTCAAAATCTGTTATATTTTCTCTCTATTTCATAATTTCTTGCTAGCTTGAAATATGCTGTACGAAGACATTCAGCGGAGGGAAAGAATAAGCTGCCCTTGATTTCTATAAAACTGTTGCTTGCTGATCATCCCAAAAAGTATTTCCTATTTTACCTACGTTGGGTACAATGCCATTCATCAATTCATATATGACTTACAAGTGTCACATATTTGTACATATGTGCATCATCTATTACTTGTTGCATATGTGGTGATTATTTTTGGCAAATTATGTTTCAGAATGAGTTACAATGAATTTACATCATTTGGTGTGTTTTATGTTAAGCAGTCAGTTGTCTCTTTGTAGCATCTTCTTCTTTATACCACATGATGGGTAACAGAATATTCCACAGGGTTCTACTAAGATTCTGTAACTTGTTCTTTGACAACAGAATCCATACATTGCTTCTCACAAGGTTTCCTTTCCGTGGCAAACACATCTATGAATATTTTACCAGTTGTGAAGGTAGATAGAAATTTCAATACAAGCTAGGATTTAAAATTATTGTTGGCCAATTGAATATTTTAATGACTTCCAATTAAAATGCTATTTTGTACAAAAAGGTATTTATATTCTGCCTTTTTAAATTCCTAGGAATATAATGTTAGGCCCTGAACATATTATACACCTCAAAAAAAGTACTCAAAGTTTGCTTGAAATACAGAGAAAATTTAAATACTGTCTTCTGGTATGATTTATAAATGGTTCCTTTTCCTAACTAATCAAAGTAATTAATAATCTTTGTTATACATACATATATAGAATCACTCAGAACAATATAACTTTTAGAACCTATAATATTAAATATTTCAAAATCTAAATTCTATTTTTATAATCACTCATACCAAGACAGCTTTTAGAGATTATGATATTAAATATTTTAAAATGTAAACTCTATTTTTATAAACTTTATTATTAAAATATTGCAAATAAATAAAAACACTACAGAGAGAAACTCACCAGCCCCCGAATCTATATCAGTCAATAAACTTCTGTCCAGTTTGAATGTGTGTTCAGAATGAAAGCCTAACTTCAGGTTGAATTTTGTCATTTCAGAATCAAATATATTTTATCTGCTTTCTGCTACCAAAATAAAAAATATCCAATACTGAATTAGAGCTAGATAATCATTTACCTTTTGACCCACCTCTTGTACTTTGCATCTGTCATCAGCACCGCCCTTCCTCATCCCCTAGATTTATTGCTATTTTTTCCTGCAGCATGGTGTGCCTTCATGTTCCCTGTTCATTAGATCCTAGGTTGCACTGATTATAGAAAACATGTTTGTTTTCCTGAGATTGTGTGACTTCCCTTAATACTGTAAAGGGTAATCCATCCACTTTTCAAGCTGATTTGTATTTGATTTTATATTTATATTTAAATTTTTCATTATCTATTTATCTATTGGTGGCCAGCTAGGTTGTTCCCAGTTCCTTGGTACAATGATTGCTGGAGAAATAAACATGAGGGTGCAAATGTCTCTGTAATTTTTATGGAGATGTCAGGGTGTATTCCCAGGAATATTAACAGGCTGCACGAAAATCAAAAGATCATGCAATAAGACCAAACCATTTTATGAAATTTCCATATCATATTTTCACATGCATTTTGAGTGTTGTTTATTTTTATTTTTCTGTGCATGCACATTTTATGTGCATTTATCTAAGTCCACCAAAGAGCATAAAACGCCCATGGAGCCTAGAAGATTCTAGCCTAGATTTTTTGGGACTGGAGTTGGTTCGTGAACAGCTGTGTAAGATCTGGAGATAGAACTAGGGTCCTCTGCAGGAACAGCAAGTGATATTAACTGCTGAGCTATCTGTTCAGTCCCTATATATCATATTTTAATAGTAAAGATTAAATATCTCCAAATTTATTTCCATATCCTGTCAAACCGCTAAGTGTTTGCATCAAAATATGCAATGCTATATATTTTTCTAGCTTTATGTTGTCTGTTTTATGAAACAAAGACCTCGGTACTTTCACTTCCTGTGTCTTTAATATTGTACATAACTTCTAGTTAGGTGCCTAGTGACAACTGTAATGGACAATTTACAGCCTACAGGCTTCTGGATGAATAGCAGGGCTCTGTACAGCAGGAGGCTTCCTTCAGACTTGGGTGAAAACAAAAGTAATTGGCCTATTGCCCTTTACCAGTCCCTCAATTACAATTGATCTCTACTTAGAGTGTTGCTAATTGTTGGGAAAGAGAGAAATAACTTAATCCTCATAGGCTGCTGCTAGCCTGTGATTTCCCCTTCTATTTCAAACCCATAATCTCTCCTAAGCACAGATGAATAAAATTATAACAAGTATTTTTAATTGATTTATAAACAATCAAAGTTGAAAAGGCTGTACTGGTTACGGAAAAACATAGTGACTGATTGTATCTGGTATTGAACCAGTGACAGGCAAACACAAGCAGCTGATTAGAGCAATTGTCATCCTGGATCCGTGCCCACTGATAGGAGTTTAGACACTTAAGCTCCTTATCATGTTGAGAGTGTTGATCAACTTTAAGTACTTAACATAACACAGAACCCCTACAGACATTTCCACTTAAGGCCAGAGGTACAGCAGCTACTTATCATCTTACCATAATGTCTTCCATGAATAGTGTAACAAGATGGTTGCCATCATCAGCTAAGCATCTCTTAACTGAGTCTTCTAAACTTTCGAGTGGGTAGTTTGAATTGCTCATGTTATACTTTTAATTTCTTGACCATCTCAAAAATACGTTATGCTTATATGCAGATTTACAGTGGTCTTACTTTACCATTAAACTTTGGAATTATTTATTTTAGGAAAGTACCATTTATTGTAAGCATTTATTTTTCTTGATTCATCACACTGGAACATGTACCTGCACACACACATTTATAATAGTTATTCTGCACATACTTTAAATTCTGGCTTTCAGCTTTAATACAGTGTGTCAACAGGATGCTCAGTTGGATAAATATGAAGTTTACACACAAAGAAAAAAGAATCCTCAATACGTTTACTATGTTACCAGTAAACACAACTTCAACCTTATCTTAACTTAGGGGGCATTCCAAGTTCCCTTTAGCTGGTCCGGCAGCATCCTCCTTTTTTGTTCTTTCTAACCCTGCTTATGCATTTTAACACAGACTGGAGTTTTTTTTTTTTTTTAAAGGAATTAAAAATTTTAAAAACTAATGATTATAATCATAAAGGCCGAACAAAATAGGTATTTCTACACATAAAATTGATTAATAAATTCTTTCATAATGTGTGTTCAACATTTTAATACTTTTACTAGCATTTTAGTTCTTTCTAATCTTTGTCCAATTTAGAAGTAACATAAACCCTATAAAACACATAACACCACTTTTTTTTCTATTGCAAGGTATGTAGAAGACATCACTCAAAAGAGAAACTATTTTCCTCTCTTTGCAGATGACTTTAACATTATAGTACTTCCAAGTATTTCAGAAACAGAAACACATTGTTAGTTTTTCCTTTCGTATGTATTAAAACATTTCCTTTCAAATGTATTAAAACTGTAAAAATTAAATACATTGTAAATAAAACTAACCCTTCTAAAATTATTAGAGGTGTTATTAAAGATACTTAGGAGTCTATTTTAACAATGTAATTTAAGTAGATACATGACAAAACACTTGAATTTGCTCTACCAATCTTTGAATTACTGATAGAATTCATTACTTTTAAATTGGCAACAACGATGCATCACAAACAATCGGTAATATAGAGCTAAGTAACAGTGTTGGTTAAGTTGCACTGAGGCATAAACAGAAAGAAATAAGATAAAAGTCTATTATTTTGTGACTATGAATGCTTTCTAAAGTAGCTCAGACACTTCCATTTTATTTGAATATTGCTTTTTGTTTCCTCTATTAAGTAGTGCTTAAAAACCACAACTTCAGTCAATCAGTAAACAGGATCATTACTTCTAAGTGTTTCAAATTTTAAACCAAGGGTTTCATTTAATTTTCCTGGCAGAATAATGCATATAAATGAGAAAGTCAGATTGCAAATAACCTGTATTAGAATAGTGTTTACAGTGCTTATGGTAAGTAATCAACATTATTGACTTAGAGCAGAGATTTTTAAATGCTGAAAAACACTAACCGAAGAAATTGATTGGAAGAATAGAGAAGTATATCACTGTGTTAAAGGTTTGAAATGAAAGTGAAGTGCATTATGGTCTTCTGTAGTTTAAAAGCACATGTACATACAGTACATGTGTATAGATATACACATAGATGGATAATGTGGGCATTATTGATTTAGGTTCCCTGTTGGGAATAAAGAGAGAATGTCTGGTTTCACTTCAATGGCAATGTTGGTATTCATTATCAATATGATAAAATACAAATCGGTGCTCGGTAATACAGATTTAATGCCCCTGCTGAACTTTTTCCATTACTTACTAATGGCGACTTCTGTTTCCTTTATATGACTACAAATGCTCATTCCATTTTTATTCTGTGATCATCACAGTTACATAGGAAATGGTTTGGATGAAAATGAAACTATTCTACCTTATTTAGAAAACGACAGAGTTTGCATCTATAAACACAAATTTAATCTGTGCCTTCTACGATGTGTCAGCATTCTCGAGGAAAATCTTATCCTGAGTTTATAAATAGAAGTAAAAATTTCCATAATTTGGAATAGTAATGAGAAAAGCTTATTGCATTGATTAAAGTGAATCACTTTATTTCTTTCATCATAGTTGATAGTTTTCTCATAGGTACATAAGATGAGTATTTCATTCCATTATTAAAAAACCTCTTATTGCAGTGAAAAAAAAAATCTATTCTTTCAGTTGCTCTTTTCCCATATAGCAGTGCCTTATTTTTCAGAATAGCTTTCAACTACTACATTGGATTCATCTTAAAGAAAGAGGAATCCAAATTAATTTCTTAGTTTCTTATTAATTTATTTTAATTAAACCCATTACAATAATCCCTGGGGTGAAAACAATTGAAAACTGAAGAAGAGACCATAAAAATCAAGTTCATTTCCTCTCTGCCTTTCAGTTCCCTGAGTCATCTCTTTTTTGAAAACAAAGCATTTAAGTTTTTTTTTCTTTTTTTTTTTTTTTTTTTTCTTTTTTTGGTTTGTAAGTGAAATAGCATAATTTTAATGGGGTGGTAATGCTAATACTCAATATTATCACACATCTGCTGCATATCACCTGCTATTCTAAGCAGTTAATGTGTTTACTTAATTCTCCTAAAGAAGCTCATGAGGTAAAAGTTCATTGTTATTCTCATTTTATACTAAGGAAGCTCCAGAGAATTTCATCAATTAAGTAATAAGGCAAACTACTGGATTGAAGAAAATGTTTGCAAATCATATATAAATGAATATTAAAAACACAGTGAGATATAACTTTACAATTACAGTTATGAATAAAATAAATAAATGTCAGAGCTAGCAAAAACTATATTAGTTTAAAAAAAGGCAAATCTGATACTTGGAAAAAAACAAAAGCACAAAGCTACCTATATGCAGAACCAAGTGTTGTGAACACTTTGAGTAATTGGTAGAATACCCCATATGTAGATAAAAGTCTTCCTAATCATCATAATTTGTTAAGAAATGATGATCCCAGTATCACGTAAGGCTACCCACCTACAAGCTGTTAGCCCAGGAGGCCCCTCATTCACTCTCTTCCTTCAAACTTGCAATTGTTACTGCTCTTGATTGTGCCCCAGAGTAGCTGATAAAATCTCACCCTGGAAGATGTCACAGGCCTCAGTATCTGGACATAGAAAAGTAAATCTGAGACTGAGCTGGTCACTTTCTCTTTGATGAAGAGTCCCAGTGATCCTAGAACAGTGGTCATGACCCCTTTGGGAATGACTGACCATTTTTCACAGGGGCTTCCTGTGACCACTGGAAAACACAGAGATCTACACTCTGTTACATAACAGCAAAATTACAGCTATGAAACAGCAATGGAAATAACTTTATGTTTGGAGGTAACCACAACATGAGGTCCAGAGTTAAGATTGTGAACAACTGTATAAATGGTCAAGAAAACAAAACGTCAACCAACAGAATGGGAAAAGATGTTTACCAACACCACATCAGATAGAGGCCTAATATCCAAGGTGTACAAGGAACTCAAAAAGCTAGACACCAGAGAATCAAATAACCCTATTAAAAAATGGGGTACAGAACTAAACAAAACGTTTTCAGTTGAGGAACACCGAATGGCCGAGAAACATCTGAGGAAGTGCTCCACATCCTTAGCCATCAGGGAAATGCAAATCAAAACAACCCTGAGATTCCACTTCACACCAGTCAGATTGGCCAAGATCCAAAACTCAGATGACAGCAGATGCTGGCGAGGCTGCGGAGAAAGAGGAACACTTCTCCACTGTTGGTGGGGTTGCAAGCTAATACAACCACTCTGGAAATCAGTCTGGCGATACCTCAGAAAATTGGATATAGTACTACCTGAAGACCCAGCTATTCCACTTCTGGGCATATACCCCAGAGACACTTTAATACACAACAAAGATATATGCACCACAATGTTCATAGTGGCTCTATTTATAATAGCCAGAAGCTGGAAGGAACCCAGATGTCCTTCAGAAGACGAATGGATACAAAAATTGTGGTACATATACACAATGGAATACTACTCAGCCACCAGAAACAATGACTTAACCAAATTCTTAAGAAAATGGCTGCATCTAGGGAATATCATCCTGAGTGAGATAACCCAGTCACAAAAGAACAGACATAATATGCAGTCACTGATAGTGGGATGCTAACCCCAGAGGCTTGCACTCCCCCAGAAACAACTCACAGACTGTATGAAGTCCAAGAAATAAAGAAAACAAAACAAAACAAAACAAATGTTTACAAAACAAGAAAACTTTAACTATTTCCATGTTACATTTTGTTTTACATGTACTTTAGCTCATTGTAACTATTAAGTTTTCAAGGCATACTACCAAACCTTGAAAAAAATCAAGTACTGACTAAAAAATATATTCATATAGTTTTATGTAAAAATTATGTTAAAATCTGAAAAAAGTACTGACAAAAATGTATAATTTTAAGCAAAAAATATTTAAAATCTGTACATTTATCTTTGTTTTGTAAAATAAAGTTGTTTAAAATAAATAAATAAATAAATGGTCATTCTGGCTTCTGGAGAACAGTAATGAATTGTCTTACCCAACTGCAGATTTTGTGTGCAACAGCACCAACCATACACTCGATATCAGCTCAGCGGTGCAATATGGGCCCCAATGCTCGATTTAATCAAGTGCTTTCTGATTGGATTTTATTTCCATTTCACAGGGAGAAAATTCATATTTTGAATTATAGAACTGGTCAAAAACCTCATGGCTGTAGAGGTCACAGACGTTAGTGGGTAAAGTATTGTTGCTGTTTGGATAAATAGACACAATGAGCCTGAAAGATTACCTTCTAATGGTTGTCTTTTGCATATAGAATATGGCTATCCTTAGCTTTGATAAAAAGAGGTCTTCATAGGTGATTCATAACAGGCTTAAGAGAACAAATGACTGTTGGATGTTCACCCATAAATGGAACATCAATAACACCTCTTCCAGCTCTCAGCAAACCCCACAGAAGAAGGGCTAGGGAAAAATTAAGAGGCAGAAGATAGAGAACAGTGTGCTATGCTGATATCTGAATGAGTTATGGCAGCTGTATAAAGGATGTCACTGCAGCTGCAGCAGTGGCTACCTATACAAGGTCTTCAAATGACTGGGCCTCATGTGATCTCATGTAACCGTGAGCATTTATACACAGGTTATGGTTAATGGGGGGAGAGATATTTTCTTCATTGAATTCAAAGTGTGAAGGGGAAGTGCTTGTTAAAAGCAACTCTTGGCTAAGAAGCTGCAATTATTGGGTGCTAGTAAAGGGAGAGCCAGTTTTCTTTAGGGATATGGGACCCGTATTCTAGTGAGTGTTCCTACAACCATGAGTATGCAGCCAGTATGTGTAGACACCATGGGGGAGGAAAAAGAGAGAGAAGTCAGAGACAAAGAGACACACACAGAGGAGAGACAGAATGAGACAGAGAGGGGGAGGGAGGGAGGGAGAGAGAGTGAGAGAGAGAGGGAGAGAGAGTGAGAGAGAGAGGGAGAGAGAGAGAGAGAGAGAGAGAGAGAGAGAGAGAGAGAGAGAGAGAGAGAGAGAACATAGGGTGGTAGGAAGTACAAGTAGTGGGTAGGGGCTGGAGATTAGATTGGATGAAACACACTCATTTACAAACTGGCCTTACAATAATAAAACTAGAAAAGAAAGAAAAGGAAAATTTAAAAAACATTTTAAATGCGACATGTGACAATGCTAAATGAAGCCAACTCAAGACAATGCCACCAATAGTTTTAGTTGATTCATTTTACTATGATCTTCTCAGTGTCAATATCAGCCATCTTCAGAGAGCATTCCTCCTGTAGATGATCAAACAAATACAGACTAGCAGCTGGACAATGTGCAGAGAGTGAGAGACCAAAAACCACCCGGGTCATGGTGGGATGTCTTTAAAATATCTACCTGCAGGGTTCAGAGAACATTGCAGATACTGTAAGAGCCAGTGGAGTTTGAAGATAACAAGGGGAAAAGGCCTTCTAGACACAAGGACACATGTGCACAGGGCTAAGCCAAATGGGATCCTTGAGAAAGGAAGATGGCATGATCCCCTTCCTTAACCCAGAAGATATCTCCAATTAAAAACTTCTTGCAAAGGAAAAATTAGTTTTCTTTCCTCCCATTTTTTTTCTTTTATTGAATTTTTAAAATTTTACATTTCAAATGTTATCACCTTTCTTGGTTTCCCCACCAGAAAACCCCTATCCCATTCCCCCTTTCCTGCTTCTATGATGATGCTCCCCCACCCACTCATTCTCTCCTGCCTCCCCACCCCATTCACCTACACTGACATTGGGATTTCACAGGACCAAGAGCCTCTCCTCCCACTGAAGCCGTATAAGGCCATTCTCTGCTACATATGGGGCTGGAGCCATGGGTCCCTCCCTGTGTGCTCCTTGGGTGGTGGCTTAGACCCTGGGAGCCCTGGGCAGGGGTGGTGGGTGTGACTAGTTAATATTGTTTTTCTTCCTATGGAGTTGCAAATCTCTTCAGCTCCTCCCAACTGAGTCTTGCTGCCTATATAAGCCACTCTCAAGGGTATGTTCCATGGCCAACACGAATCAATAAATTAAATTAAATTAAAACTAAAAAAAAAGATTTGTAATAAAACAAGAAATTCGAAAACAGGACACACCCACTTGCTCCAAAAAATATCTTCATAGAGACCTGGAATTTAGACGTTTTGTTGCCAAGTTATTCTGTTGAGCATTGAGATTGCCATAGTAGGAGGCTCTGAGTGTTAATGTCTTTGTGAATGTATGTAGCTCTTCGGAATGAGCCCTCTCTGGTTCACCAGGGCTGCCCCGTCAAACAGTCAAACATTCCTCTGCTTTAGAGCACTTGACTCTTCTTACCAGATCCTCTGTCAGGTGTGCAACCCTCCCCTGAAGAGTCTCCCCACAAAGCAGAGATCCTGGAGTCAATTAGGAGCTCTATTTTATAATTGGTTTTACTCTGCCTCAATTTCAAAGGTAATTAGCTAAAGTCAACATCGTCCATGCTGTAGCATATATACTGGTTGTGTGTGACTGATCATACATTTTATTGACTTGGAGTTGTTCTCACAAGTTTACATTTTCAGTATTTTAGGGTGATCATATACTTCCTGTAAGGAAATCACAAAATGATAATTTGTCATCTAAATCTTACTAGAAAATTTATATATGCACACTGAAAACGCTCTCAGGATCTAAGGAACAAGAACAAAACTAATTATTTTCAATTTTGCCTCCTCTTTGTGTCTAGCATGCTGCTCGTACCTACAGAGATGCCTCTTCTTGGCTATTTTAGTTGCTAACTTGTCACCAGGCTGCTAACCCCTCTGCTTCAGGAACCTGATCACAGCCATTTTGGATGAAAAGTTTTATCAAGCTAAAAGAAGACTTTATGATTATTATAATGTATTTTAATAAATTAATGGCATCTGTATCATATTTTCCTTCATAAAATGTGGCACATTTATTGGCTTATTGATAAAGATGGTTCCATACTTGCTAAGCATAATCTATAAATTTGGGTTGAGGACAATATTCTTCCCTTTAAACTGTAAAGTGTTTGGAGCATAAGAGCCTTTGCTTCTTCGTGAGATGTGTGTACGAGGAGGGCGCTTGAATGTCATAGCATGCACATATTCACATGGAGTGGGAAAATCGCCTCACCATACATCCTACTTAAGACAGGGTCTGCATATGCCAGGCTCAGTGGCTCAAGCTTCCAAGGATTCTCCAGTTTTACATTAAGATTCCTGGGATTGTGTCTATGTGATACAGTGTTTCCCTCTGCCTACAATCTGGGGATTGTTCTTCTGCTTGAACCACAAGTGTTTTACCCACTAAGCAAACTTCTTGGCCTGAGAGAATATGGCATACATTCTTATTTTCATAATTTTTATTTATGCCTTGGAAATTCCACACATTGTATTTTATCAAATTCTGAATGTAATTCAGCAATCTAAATTTCCTTTTCTCTGTATCTGTAGGAGAATTACAGATTTTTCTATATTTGATCTTTATTCACTTTGTCCTGAAGAGTATTCATATTTCCATTTACTTCTTTTGGGATTTAAAAATAAACTCTCCTGCTTCAGACTGGAGCAGAGACAAACTGTGATGCAACACAATCTTCTTTTATCACATGAATTGTTACTGTTCCAGAAATCGCATGAACTACACCTTACAACTAGAGGCATTAAACAGAGATTATTATTCCCACTTGTTACTCCATGAGTATCCTGCAGGTTTCTCTGGTATATATGAGATTTTGTGACCAAGGGTCTGAGCTTTTTGCAAATCCTGTAAGAGCCATCACTGCAGTGCGTTTTACTTATTTTTTCAGTGCATCTTAACAATAGAAGATAAAATTAATTTCATTGTGATAGGATATTCTAACATGCAAAAAGGACTGAAAAACTTAGCATGCTCCATCATCATTCAGTGGAGGTAAGAGAGTCTATGCCAAAAATGAGATTTGTTAGACAAACATATCTAAAAACTAGTAAGTGCAATTGTGTATATTAACAGGTGAACTAATAGAGAGTCAAATTCCAGTGTACAAAGAGAAGCACAAAGTTGTATAGCTAAGACCTGATAATTGGCTGAATAGTTAGCCCAACATCACAAAGGCTCATGGGACTTGGGAGAAATAGGAGAGAGAAGGTAAGACCCAGAGCATTAGGGACATGGTTACAAAAATGACTTCTTGATAGACAGGGCAGTTGAACACATGAAGTCACACAAGCTGCAATCACCTGCACAAGATCTAAATAAGATTTAGCCAGTAAAAATTCCAGCATGAGTAGAAGAAGACAGGTTATCAAGGAAACTACCCTGGCTAAAGACCTAGTAACAGCTGATGTTTGTTGGAGAAGTAATTATTTTTGGGGAGTTTTGGCTAGCACTAATCAGATATTGTGGGTTACTTACTGTACTGACTGGTTTTGTGTCAACTTGACACAAGCTGGAGTTATCACAGAGAAAGGAGCCTCAGTTGAGGAAATGCCTCCATGAGATCCAGCTGTAAGGCATTTTCTCAACTAGTGATCAAGGGGGGAGGGCCCAGCCCATTGTGGGTGGTGCCATCCCTGAGCTGGTAGACCTGGGTTCTATAAGAAAGCAGGCTGATCAAGGTAGGGGAAGCAAGCCAGTAAGCAACACCCCTCCATGGTCTTTGCATCAGCTCCTGCTTCCTGACCTGCTTGGGTTCCAGTCTTGACTTCCTTTGGTGATGAACGGCATGTGGAAGTGTAAGCTGAATAAACCCTTACCTCCCCAACTTGCTTCTTGGTCATAATGTTTGTGCAGGAATAGAAACCTTGACTAAGACACTTATACATACATACACACACGGACCTACAGACAAACATAATATTCAGAGATGTGTTAGAGGTCTGGGCCTAGTAATTTTGGGGCAGGAGTAGAGGATCAAGATACATTGTTTATAAAAGAGTTTAAAATAATAAATTTAAAATTTTATATAAAAATATTGAAGATATAGGACTCAAGAAATATATACACAGAAAAGAAAATTAGAAATACGATAATTCATAATATCTGTAATAAGAAACCACGGAATTAACAATAGAATCATGGAATAGGGCAAACAGGGAAGGTATTGCTAGTAAGACATACATTATATTTTCTGTTGGCCCAAAAACTTGCCTATTTTCCAGAGTGGGTACAAAATAAACCGATTAAATAAGAATTGTGCATGCTTCAGTAGTTTCTCTTTATTGTCATTAACCATACACATAAGTTTTAGATTATTTCAATGCATATTCAAGTCAACAGACTACACTTATGCACCAAGGTATACGATAGGCATTAAAACTGTTTCTAAACTATCCTAGAATGATGTGTAAAGCATTTCACATAATAACACATTAAGTATCATAAAATATTAGTCAAGTACTAACATAGGCATTAATACTCCTCTTTAACAAAAGACTATTTCACAGCCTCATTTACCAAGTAGAATGTCCCAAGTCTACTTAATAATTATTCTTTATATTCATCTCTGTAAATTCCATTTAGTGCCTTTTGCAATTTTTAAACATTAGTGCCCTGGATGCTATTAAATTAAATTAACAGTATAATATGTAATGTATTATGTGTATACATTTAACTGTAGGTGATTTGACTTGTATTGTGCCAATAAACATTTAATACACCATTATGTTTGAAATTTATTTTATTGTGGATAATTTTTAACCTCAGTATTTTACAGCATTTTTTATGATTTTGGTTTTATAAATAGAAGAATAAGAACTGAAATATGTGGTCAGTCGCTGCTCTCCTCATACTGTTTTGGCCTAAGGCAGGCCTGAGGAAAAAAATCACTTCAGGTGAATTAGATCACCGATAAATAATCATAAAAGTCTGTCTACAGTATCTCCTCATTAAAATATATATTTACAACTTTTTGCAATATGAAACAATGTCAAGATAAATTTATTAGGCACATCTTCAACAAAGTACATTTGGCACATTCTGGAAAAAAATACATTTAGATGGAAATTATAGTCATCTTTCTGCATAAAATATTTTGAATTTAAGTCTAATAAGCTAACTGAGCTTAAAATTTAGTCTACAAAGACAGCTGTGTGAAGGGACATTCGGAAAATCTTAAAGGGTCATCCTGTTCTTTTTCCTGAATTAATTCAATTGAACTTAGTAGCATGGAATGAAAACACAGCGTGAAGAGCAGATTTATTTCTTGTAAACATTGGTACAACCATGGATAGATAACCCAGGGCCCTGTCTCAAAGAGTTTATGAACTTACTTGGATTTTAGGCATAGGAACAAATACACAAAAGAATGGAAAACCACATACATAGTTTTTTGCACAGTTCTTCAATCAAAAGTGATTAGCAAATAATAATTCTTACTTTAGGTCCAACTAAAATATTCACCCAGTGCAAGAAGACATGATGCTATTGTGTAGTAGTCCAAAAAAAACACACTCACATTTCACTCTAACAGACTTTAAATCAAGATACTTTTGTTCATTAGTTCATTCTCTTCTGAAAATCATTAACACCATGCACTTCCAATTATTTTAGCTACATTTACAGAAATGTATGAAAGGCAAGCTTTATTTATGTGCTGTGTATAAATTTTAATATCTCTCTTACTCAGTATTTGCAGGCTAAAATATATGCCTATCAAGACTTGGTCTCTGACCCTGCATTGATAAAAAAGCAGATTTGTCATTACAGAAAATCATCCAGATATCTTCCAAAATTTTTTTAACTACTAGTATTTTTATGTTGTCTGCTATATTTTCTAGAGATGAACACTTTGCTCATAAGTATTTTTTAAGGTTTAATTTTTGGAAACAATAGAGCTGTACACCTGTGTATAATGACAATTACAGGAGGAGAGAAGAGGATAATGCAAGCTAACCTGCTCCATTCCAAATCATCTGCCTCACAAACAGAAACTTCTAAAATTCTTTACTGTTTTCTACAATGGCTACTGTTATCCATCAAATGAATTGACAACTCTTTCTACCTAAGTCCCTTTCAAATAGTGCCCATTCGATTCTTCCAGTGAATAACACAGGATCTAATCTAATCTAATTATGCTCACTACCCGGCCTCTTCTGAATCTTGATGTATATCTACAGCTGTGTGTCTGGGGCTTCCAGTCTGTCCCACGGATCTCTGTGCTCTGTTACAATGCTCTTTCTTATACTCGTTGCCTTACTGTGGCTCTGTGGTCTAACATGAACTGAGGTACCTCCAGGAGATTGGTATTTAAAGAGGTAATTAAAATGAAGTGAGGTCCTTAGAGCTGGAGCACAGCCCAGGGGACGAGTGTCATTAGAAAATCAAGAGATACAAAATAGGCTCGGACACAAAGGGGCACTGGAGGACATGGTGGAAAAATGAGCATCTGTGAACTGAGAAGAGAAGCTCAGGAGTGAGAAGGCTGGGCTGGTTCCATGGCAGGCTTCGAACTGGCAGTTCAGGAGACTAGGCCTAAATCTCTGCTTTTAGAACTGGGCAATTCCAGGCAAGTCCAGGCCTCAGAAAACACCCCACAGCCTGGCCTGAAGCAAGGCAAGTTCCAGATGTCCACAGCAAATTTCCAGGTCCACACCCTGGCAATGGAATGTACATAGAGAGGGACCCACCATAGAGGTCACCTACCCAGAATTGCCTAGTGTACTTTAAATCAGACTTACAAGCTCACTTGTTGTCTTTCTGTCTTATTAATGGAGAGACCACAGCATACTAGACTTCTGCAGAATAAAACACTTTGTGTTTACATACTATTTGAGTCTGGAGTTTCATTCTTCTGCAGATCATAGACCCTTACAGGAGAGGTCCATCCGTCGCACACATTTATTTCAACATCTTACTCCCAGGACTCTAGGAAAAAGATTTACGATGAAAGGTGACCAAAAACTATGGCAATTTGTTCTGTTAGACTTGGGGATTTAGTGTAATGCTTTTTCT
Source organism: Micromys minutus (assembly GCF_963924665.1). Taxonomy (NCBI): domain Eukaryota; kingdom Metazoa; phylum Chordata; class Mammalia; order Rodentia; family Muridae; genus Micromys; species Micromys minutus. The sequence continues at coordinate 3,451,785 of NC_137980.1, read as the reverse complement.
AAGTCTTGGCTCAGTTGTCTGGCATCAACAGGAAGAGGAGCCCTTGGTTCTGTGAAGGCTTGTTTCCCCAGTGTAGAGGAATGCCAGGGTGTTGAAGTGGGAGTGGGTGTGTGAGAGGTGGAGCATCCTCTTAAAGTAGGGGGAGGGGAATAGGAAAGGGGATATCAGGAACAAGGATAACATTTAAAATGTAAATACATAAACTATGCAATGAAATTGATAAAACATGTAAGTATTGAAAACAGTATAATTTATACTGATCATTGCTTTCATGGTATCTTACACATTTAAATAATTATGTAGCTCATAAAAGCACTGTTTTAAACATTTTATAATTTATCCATTTGTACAAGAATTGCTCAAAACAAGTTTTAAAGTAATTTTTCCTTATAATTTGGTTATTAGCTAGAATTTTGTGACATAAAAAATGTTATTTACCTTAGTTGTAAAAGGTTTGCTGTTATTTTCTCTTTTGTAGAATAATAGATGCCAATTTTCCAAAGCATACTGAGAAAATGTACCTTTGTTAGACAATGATGGCTTACCAGATTTTCCAGTTTTGGCTGCTTCCTTCTTTGATACTTTAAGAGTGCATCTCTTACTGTTTGGCTGCCTTCACTTGTCTTTTAATTTTCAATGCTACCTATTTCCCACAGTTTTATGAATATTTGTAAAATGCACAAGGTTCCTGGATTAGAGATGAATAACTCGTAGGGCATTAGCAATGGAACAGTGTTTTAGCATCCCTGGTAATTACAGTACATGTACTTTTCAAGGCAAGATCTCCAAAAAGCAATACAAAGAGGGCCCCAGGATAGATGGATATCAAGTGAATTGAATTACTGAGGAAATTCTGAATTTTGTCAACTTAAATCTCTAATGGGTAATAATGTCACTCCTTTGTTTTACATAACACTGTCTCTTAACTTCTACAGCTGTTTTCCATAGAGACACTTTGAAAACATAGCCTGGAACAAACAATTGCTTAAGTGAAATTGATCTTATAACTGTGGATGCAATGCATATTAACAATAAGCAAAAGGACTCTTCTCTATTTTGTTCCTATTTTGCTTTTTAAAGAATGGTTTCTACTTGTTAATTTCTAAAGTGAACTATTTATGCTAAGTGGAAAGTTAAAAGTAATAGTTTACACAGCCCCACCCCTTCCAGCCAAACAAACAAAAAATGTATGTTCTCAATGTTAAAAAGATCCAGCCACACATATTAAAATGGAGAATCTTGGTTGCCAACCTGAGAATAGCCCAGAATATCAGCAGGATACAACTTTAGGTATGTCTCTAAGTGTTTACCATCTAAAATCACAAGCTTAAAAAAATAGGATTTTTTCCTTCCTAGTGTGTGTATCAGATATTTTGTTGTAGTAATGAAAACCTACCACAAATTGGAAGACATCTGGGATTCTTGCCTATTCACTCCAGTTCCTAGTTAACTCAGCTGCAGTGTGTTTTCTTACCTGCATTGTGAGCCCTGCAGACCTGCGAGAGGCCTAGCACTATAGCTAAACCTAGTGTAGCTACTGCTGAGTCTACTTTTAGTTCATCAGGAGAGTATTAACTGTTACAGCAAGCCTGGCATCTTTTTTTCCTTTCAAGTCCATGTTTTGGAAACATGAATGGTTTAACTCTAAGAATGATGCCAAAGATCTTGAGGAAGGAAAAAAATCCCACAAAGTGAAAGCAGAGGGCACATGTCCAAAAAAAAAAAAAAAAAAAAAAAAAAAAAAAAAAAAAATTACAGTGTCTAATTGCTATGTGTGTCAGATAATCTTTACTTCTTAAAAAAATTATCTCTACCAATTCCCAAACTCCATAAATGATTTTGAGTAGCCACAAATGCTTCTCAAGACACCACTTTATGAACTCATCTAAGGTCAAAAGGAACTCAGGTCACAAACCACAGAGCAGGTTGCTTGATCGCGTGCAGCTCTTTTGAAAGTGGCTCTGGCTATTGTGAGGTCAAGGGTAAAATAGCTTCATTCTGTCCAGTAGGCAGCATTTCACAGTACACTTCCACATCTTCCTGAAGTGGGAAGTATTTTCTAATGCCAGCCCATTATACAAGAACTCCTGGCAGTTGGGTGAGTTAGAATTATTCTTGGATGTTTAGGTCTCTGGTTGGTTTCCTATACAACAGTGGGTAGTCTAACACTTTTATGCCTGTAAAAGTATCATTAACTAAACTTAGTAGGTAACCAACAAAATAAAAAAGAAAACATTATAAAATTGTAACAGGACATGGTAGAATATTTAAGAGAATTTATATGAGAAATGGAGGTTGATATGATTCTTTGTTGTATACATGTATAAAATTCACAAATAATAAAAATTATAAGTAAAACAAGGGAGACTGGAAAATTCAGGAAGTAGACCTAAGTTCTGTGTAAGAATATTGGACTATTAAAACTTAGAGAGTCTTATACCACAATCATGTTTTCAAGACTCTTATTATTGTAACATCAAACTGTCCAAAGTATTTCAAAGAAATATCTTTTACAGTAAATGGAGTTCATCACAGAAAACTATACAATGCAGAGAACAGAGATGACACATCACAGGTCACCCAGTCCCTGTAGATACATCTGCATCACAGAAACTTGCATCTGTGACTCAAGAAACAGTGTAGAAGCAAGTAGTGTTATAAGAATCAGAATACCAAGGAGTCTATTGTGACCAGTCTTTTCCAGAAATGGTAACACAAACACACAAACAGGACCAGAACCATGCAACTTCAATGAAGATGGTAATATAGAAGACAAAAAATTTCTTGGAGTCTCATTCCTAGACAAAAGTACAGGCAACTAGTGACTAGTAAGCAAAGTAGAATTAAGCTCTTCTGAGAGGGAGCTAACTTATTAGTTATCCAAATAGTCAGTCAGTCTTTGTTTACACACATAAAACAAAAGACGGCGGTCAGGTTTTATTATTTGTACATACATATGATAATAATACTATATGTACATATATATAATAATAATCAAGGAAAAAGAAGCTATCAACTTAAGAGAGAGACATGGAAGGTCCTGGAGGATGAAAAGGAAGGAGGAAGTGATATAATTGCATTTATTTAAAATTTATTAAAAATAATAACTCTTAAAAATAAAAACTTCATATTTTCTCAATGTGCCTAAGTTAAATAAAAGAATGAGAGGCTGGAAAGGTGGCTGAGTCGATGAAGACTTACTACAAAGCCTCATAACTGAGAAAATGCCTGCACTTCATTGGTAAAAGGAAAGAATTCCTATATATTGTTCTCTGCCCTCCCGATGTGTGCCAAGTCATGTTCATATCTATATATCATATCTATATATACAAAGACACACACATACACATGCACACACACCACACACACAGTGTGTGGTGTTTGTGTGTGTGAAGGGGGGGGAGGAAGGAAGAGACGGAGGGAGATGGAGAGGAAGAGAGTGAAGAATTTAAAAATTGAAATAAATAATGATCAAACACTTCAGAGAAAGGATTGGGATAAGTTGGGGGTAGGAAAGAAATATGATCAAAACATATTGTATCAAGAAAGTTTAAATAAAAATCTCAAAGCTAAATGAAAATTGTATTACTCTAAGGAATATACATAATTTTGAACTGTCAAAATGGGAAAAGATACTATATAACTGAGTTGGTTAAGATGTACCTAAAGATAAGCCTAGAAACCTCTGAAAATACTATGTTCTAATTGTCTGAAGTCACTATATACAATACAAAAATAAGAGATATTAACTTAAAGTACACTAATTCACTCAAGTACTTGAAGTCTTAACTGGAATAACAAAACCAGAATAATGAATAAAGGGATAAAATCCCCATTTTCAGATCATATACCAATAAACAGTTTAGTTCTTGATTCAACAAATACTAATTCATCACTTCCTTTTAGAAAGACACTGTGGTAGTTTGAGTGACAATGAACCCAATCAACTTTTACCTTTGAATACTTGGATCCTACTTGGAATAGTCTGGGAAGGGTTAGAGGGCATAGTAGTGATTTTTAACACATTAAAAAATAGTAAAATTTTAGTCACAGGGTGAAAAAAATATAGATCTTGAATCATGCACAAATGTTAAAAATATTCAAGAGAAGATATCAAGCAGTCTACTTTAGGTGGAGTTCAGCAGTAATATAATGGATAGAAGATTGGTTTTGCTTTCATAAATGTTCCCTATTGATGTTGGCAAGGGTATTAAGGGGGGAAGGATACAGCAAACATCAGTGACTGGAGAAAAGCTGTTCACAAGAGGACTGGAAGTAATTGTGTGGGGATGACCATGCAATCTGCAAGGACCAGGAACCAACTACGTTATTAGTTTGATGTTGAAATTTTATAATAGGAAAACAAAGAAAGAAAATATTGATTTAACAAAGGAGAAATTGTCATAGTGACAGAAAATGGAGTCAGAGTGCTCTTGAAAGGTACACATTAAGTGTATAATGGCTAAACTGGAAAAAACTTTTTGTTTGTAACACACATAAAAGAAAAAAATGTGTTAACTTTATCAACTACAAAAGAAAATTAATATCTATATTGATTTTTAATGTCAGGTATTTATTGTTATAGAGTGTGCCAGGGGACTCCCCAAAATTCCAAAAATATATATATTTAATGCCATTGAGAAAAACAATAAAGCATGTTTCTCTTCACAAAAATATTGTTGAAAATTACAAGCATATGGATCAATGGAATAGAATAGAAGATCCAGAAATGAGCCTTCACATATATGGTCACCTGATTTTTGACAAAGGAGCTGTAAACATTCAATGGAAAAAGAACAGCCTCTTTAACAAGTGGTGTTGGTCCAACTGGCACTCAGTATGCAGAAGAATGAAAATAGACCCTTTCTTATCTCCTTGTACAAAGCTCAAGTGCAAGTGGATCAAAGATCTCCAAATTAAACCAGATACACTGGAACTATTATGTGAGAAAGTAGGGAAAACCTTAGAACTCATAGGCACAGGAGAAAATTTCCTGAACAGAACACCAATAGCTCGAGCTCTAAGGTCAATGATTGACAAATGGGACTTAATGAAATTGCAAAGTTTCTGCAAGGCTAAAGACACTGTCAAGAAAACAAAACGGCAGCTAACAGAGTGGGAAAAGATATTTACCAACCCTAAATCAGATAGAGGCCTAATATTCAAGGTATACAAAGAACTTAAAAGTTGTGTAAGTTTTCTATTGTTTCTGTTATTGTTGAAATTTAGCTTTAATCCATGGTAGTCTGATAAGATACAAAGCATTATTTCAGTGTTCTTATATATGTTGAGGCTTAGTGTCTACCAACTGTATAGTCCGTTTGGGACAAGGATTCATAACACGGTGAAAAAAAAGTATATTCTTGGGGGGAAATAAAATATTCTGTAGATGTCTTTTAGGTCTATGTGATTCATAATGTCTATTAGTTTAGTTATTTCTCAGTTGATACTTCTTGTGAATGGACTGTATATTGGTAAGAATAGGTTGTTAAAGTGTCCCACTATTATTATGTGAGATTTGATGTGAGATATAAACTTAGCAATATTTTCTTTACAAATGTGGGTGCCCTTGTGTTTGGGGAATAAGTGTTTAAAATTGAGATATTATCTTGATAATTTTTTTTCTTTAATGAGTGTGAAGTGTACTTCCTCTTTTGACTGATTTTGGTAGAAATTTTTTTTCAAGTATTATAATGACTACTCTAGTTTGTTTCTTGGATCTATTTACTTGGAAAAAAATTTTCCAGGACTTTACTCTGAGGTAATGTCTATCTTTACTGTTGAGGTGTATTTCTTATATTCAGCAGAATAATGGGTCCTGTTTTCACAATTCTGTTAGCCTGTGTCTTTACAGGGATTGAGTTTATTAATGTTGAAAAGTATTAATTACGAGTGATTGTTAATTTTTATTATTTTGATGTTGGTCATGTTAGTGTGTGTGTGTGTGTGTGTGTGTTTGTGTGTGTGTGTGTGTGTGTGTGTGTGTTTCTTGGTTTTGGTGATGTGGAAGTATTTATTTTCAATGTTTTCTTGAATGTAGTTATCTTCCTTAGGTTGGAGTTTTCCCTCCAGTATTTTTCATCATATAGTTGGAATTTTCCTTCTAGTAATTTCTTTGGGGCTGGATTTGTGGATAAATATAGTTTGCATTTTGATTTGTCCTGAAATATTTTGTTTCTCCACTTATGGTAATTGAGAGTTTTGGTGGGTATAGTAGTCTAATTTGGTATGGCTTTTTTAAAAAGGTTGCAAGATATTTATCCAGGCCCTTCTAAATTTTAGTGGCTCTGTTGAGAAGTCAGGAGTAACTCTGATAAGTCTGTCTTTGTGTAGTACCTGCCCCCTTTCCCTTGCTGCATTTAATATTGTTTTTTCTGTAGATCTGACTATAATGTGGTGAAAGCATTTTCTTTTCTAGTAAAGTTTAATTGGTGTTCTATAAATTTTTGTATGTTTATAGGCATCTCTTTCTTTAGGTTAGGAAATTTTTCTTCTATGAGTTTGTTGAAAATATTTTCAGGGCCAAGTAGCTGGGACTCTTGATATTTTTCTATTCCAATTATTTTTAGGTTAGGATTTTTCATGGTATCCCAGATTTCCTGGAAGTTTGGCATCTGGAATTTTTTTACCTTTAACATTTTCTTTGACTGATATATCAATTCTGTCTGTCTTTGATCTCCTGTATTCTGTTGATGATTCTTGTATTCATTGTTCCTGTTCTAGTCTCTAGGGTTTTCATCTCTAGAATTCCCTCAGTTTGTGTTTTCTTTATTGTGTCTCATACCACTTTCAAGTTTTACACAGTTTTATTTTCTTCACTTGTTGGATTGTATTATTCTGTATTTCTTTAAGGAATTTTATTCACTTTTTCTTAAAGGCCTATATCATCTTTCTAAGACTGAATCTAAGGTCATTTTGTTGTGCTTTGGTTGTGTTAGGCTATCCAGGGCTTTTTTTTTTTTTTTTTTTTTTTTTTTTTTTTTTTTTTAGGAAAGTACCTATTTTCTAAAGGTGTCATATTGTTCTGGATTTATTGATTGCTTAGTTTCAAGAGTCTCTACCCAACTGGGTGGCTTTGATCCTTAGATGTTCCTATTGTAGTAGGTGTTGGAAGGAGGACAATCCTCAATGGTCCTAGTATGGCAGGCCACTGATGGGTATATTTGGACTATATTGTTCCAGGCCAGCATTCCAAATGGTTCAGTATTCTCAGGGCTCTATGTTCAGGAGCTGCAGGGCCAAAAAAGGCAGGCAGAGAGGTGGTGGCAGCATAGAGGTCTGCTGTGGAGAAAAGACTGCTCAGAACAACTTGAGGTATACCATGAGACTCACAGAGCAGGATAGATGTGGTAGGAGAAGTCTAGCTTTCTTTTTTAATTTAATTTAATTTAATTTAATTTTGTTTTACTTATTTACTTTATATCCTTTTCACTGCCCTGTCTTCCTGGTCACCCCCTCCCACTCTTCTTTTCCAATACCTCCCTTCCTTTCTCTGAGAGAATGAGGATTTCCTTAGTTATTTCCCCAGGCTGGCACTTCAAGCCTCTGCTAGGCTAGGTGCTTCCTTTCCCACTGAGGCCAGAAAAGGCAGCCAAGCTTGAAGAACATATCGCACAGACAGTTAACAACACTTAGGATAGTCCCCACTCCAATTCTTTAGGACCCACTAGAAGACCAATCTCTATATCTTCTACATATATACTGGGAGCCGTGGTCCAGTCAGTGTATGTTCTTTGGTTTGTGGTTCAGACTTTGAGAGCCCCAAAGGTCCAGGTTAGTTAACTCTGTTGGTCTTCCTATAGGGTTCTTATCCTTATCAGGGCCACAATCCTCTGATTCTTTCATAAGAGACCCAAATTCCAACCACTGTTTGGCTGTGGGTGTCTGAATCTGTCTGAGTCAACTGCTAGGTAGAACGTCTCAGAGGACAACATGCTTCTGTCTACAAACATAACAGAGTATCATTAACAGTGCCATGTGTAGGTTGATGTCAAGGCAATACATGATTAGACAGTAGAGATTGTGCGGGGACAAAGATTGGATAAGGCATAAAAGAAGGAGAAAGCAGAAGATTCAAAATGGAGGTGGCAGAGAAAGATGGTTCAGGTGAACTAGATAGGTTTAATCTTGTCTAGGTTGGCAGTTTATATCTTTTTTTTAATTTATTCATTTTTTTAACGACTTTATTTTGCAAAACAAAGATAAATGTACAGATTTTCAACATTTTTTGCTTAAAATTACACATTTTTGTCAGTACTGTTTTTTCAGACATTACAATAAATTTTACATAAAACCATGTGAATATATTTTTTAGTCAGTACTTGATTTTTTTCAAGGGCTTGACAGTATGCATTGAAAACCTACTAGTTACAATAAGCGTAAAGTACATGTAAAACAAAACGCAACATGGAAATAGTCAAAGTCTTCTTGTTTTGTGAATATATGTATATTTTTTGTTTTCTTTATTTCTTGGACTTCATACAGTCTGTGAGTTTTTTCTGGGGGAGTGCAAGCCTCTGGGATTAGCATCCCACTATCAGTGACTGCATATTATGTCTGTTCTTTTGTGACTGGGTTATCTCACTCAGGATGATCTTCTCTAGATGCAGCCATTTTCTTAAGAATTTGGTTAAGTCATTGTTTCTGGTGGCTGAGTAGTATTCCATTGTGTATATGTACCACAATTTTTGTATCCATTCGTCTTCTGAAGGACATCTGGGTTCCTTCCAGCTTCTGGCTATTATAAATAGAGCCGCTATGAACATTGTGGTGCATATATCTTTGTTGTGTATTAAAGTGTCTCTGGGGTATATGCCCAGAAGTGGAATAGCTGGGTCTTCAGGTAGTACTCTATCCAATTTTCTGAGGTATCGCCAGACAGATTTCCAGAGTGGTTGTATTTTAGGCCTCTATCTGATGTGGAGTTGGTAAAGATCTTTTCCCATTCTGTTGGTTGCCGTTTTGTTTTCTTGATGATGTCCTTAGCCTTACAGAAACTTTGCAATCTCATTAAGTCCCATTTGTTAATCTTTGACCTTAGAGCTTGAGCCTTTGGTGTTTTGTTCAGGAAATTTTCTCCTGTGCCTATGTGTTCTAAGGTTTTCCCTACTTTCTCATCTAATAGTTTCAGTGTATCTGGTTTAATGTGGAGATCTTTAATCCACTTACACTTGAGCTTTGTACAAGGAGATAAGAACGGGTCTATTTTCATTCTTTTGCATGTTGAGTGCCAGTTGGACCAGCACCATTTGTTGAATAGGCTGTCCTTTTTCCATTGAATGTTTACTGCTCCTTTGTCAAAACCTCAAAAAGCTAGACACCAGAGAATCAAATAACCCTATTAAGAAATGGGGTACAGAGCTAAACAAATCATTTTCAGTTGAGGAACACCGAATGGCCGAGAAACATCTGAGGAAGTGCTCGACATCCTTAGCCATCAGGGAAATGCAAATCAAAACAACCCTAAGATTCCACCTCACACCAGTCAGATTGGCCTAGATCCAAAACTCAGATGACAGCAGATGCTGGCGAGGCTGCGGAGAAAGAGGCAGTTTATATCTTTATTAATTGGCAGTGAGTTTATTGTTTGGATGTATTGTGGATTGAGAATTTAAAATATAAATCTCTTTGATAAATTATTGATTGTTGAGTCATTATTTTACTCGGCTGTAGAGGACCTTGTGGGACCAGGTGCCAGGCTTCACACTGGAGCAGCTCCTGCAGAGTGAGATCGTGGGACTGGTCACAACAGGATTATTTTTATTTTTACCTCAACAGCCAGGAATTGGTGCTTGCCCCCATGGAATGGATTTCAAGTTGGATCTGTTATGTTTTGTCATTCCTTTAGTCTCTAACCCATCCTCCATGCTTGCATTTCTTGGAAACCATGAAAACGTTGTGTTGTTTTGTGGGTGGGTTGGTATCTCTGTATATACACTGGAGTTCCCACTTGGCTACAGAAGGTGGTCTCTTCAGATTCCATAGCCCCAGTGTCCCAGGTATCTTTTCTTTTAAGGTTTATAATATTTTTATGAGATTGGAGACAACCTCCAATTGCTCCTAATCATTTTTAATATTTTTGTTATGTTAATATTCCTAATAAAATTGTATCTACATTTTTGCAATAAACTATATCAATAAGATTTATTCTGAGGTCCAAAAAATGATAATCAAGTTAAGATTTAGCTTAAAAAAAAGGAAAGTATTTGGCATAGTTGTTATCTTTTTAAAATCACTGATAAAGAAAAGATTATAATTAATTTTTTTTTAATTTTATTGGAACTTCTTTGTATTTACATTTCAAATTTTATATGCATTCCTTCCAATCCCATTCCCCCTTGCTCCCATTGTTTTTATAAAGGTATACATTCTCTTAAAAACCCTCTCCCACCTCAGCACTTTGGCATTCCCCTACTCTGGGAAAACATGCCCTCACAGGACCAAAGGCCTTTTATCCCACTGATGACAGACAATGCCATCCTCTGCTACATATACAAGTGTAGACATGGGTCTATCCATGTGTGCTCATTTGTTGGTGTTTTACTCCCTGGAGCTCTGAAGGGTTTGGTTGGTAGATAATGTTGTTCTTCCCAAGTGGTTGCAAGCCATTTCAGTTTCTCCAGTACGTTCTTGAGATTCTTTTTGGTTTGCTAGGATTTTGTGGAGTATTTTTGCATCAATGTTTATAAGGGAGATTGGTCTGAAGTTCTCTTTCCTTGTAGGGTTTTTGTGTGATTTAGGAGGGAGGGTTATTGTGACCTGGAGAAATGAGTTAAGTAGTGTTCCATCTGACTCTATTTTGAGCAAAAGTTTGGAGAGTATTGGAATTAGGTCATCAATAAATGTCTGATAGAATTCTGCAGTGAACACAACTGTACCTGGGCTTTTTTTTTTTTTGGTTGGGAGGCTTTTGATGACTGCTTCTATTTCTTTAGATGTTATGTGATTATTTAGATAGTTTACCTAGTCCTGGTTTAACTTTAGTAGCTGGTACCTGTCTAGGAATTCATCCATTTCCTCCAGATTGTCCAGCTTTGTTGAGTATAGGCTTTTGTAGTAGGATCTGATGATTTCTTGAATTTTCTCAGTTTCAGTTGTTATGTCTCCACTTTCATTTCTGATTTTGTTAATTTGGATACTCTCTCTTTGCCCTCTAGTTAGTCTGGCTAAGGGTTTATCAATCTTGTTAACTTTCTCAAAGAACCAGCTCTTGGTTTCACTGATTTTTTGAATGGTTCTCTTTGGTCAATTTCTGCTCTAAGTTTCATTATTTCTTGCCATTTACTCCTCTTCAGTGTATCTGTTTCTGTTTGTTCTAGAGCTTTAAACTGTGCTGTCAAGTTGTTGATATATGCTTTCTCCAGTTACTTTTTGGAAGCACTCAGAGCTATGAGTTACTTTCAGTATTGTTTTTATTGCATCCCATAGGTTTGGGTATGTTATGTTTTCATTTTCATTAAATTCTAGAAAATCCTTAATATCTTTCTTTATTTCTTCTTTGACCATGCTATCATTTAATAGAGCATTGTTTAGTTTCCATGTGTATATGGGCATTTTGTTGTCTTTGTTGTTATTAAAGACCAGAATTAGACCATGGTGATCTGATAGGAAGCATGGGCATACTTCAATTTTCTTATATCTATTGAGGCTCATTTTGTGACCAATTATCTCGTCAATTTTGAAGAAGGTGTCATGAGGTTCTGAGAAGAAGCTGTATTCTTTTGTTTTAGGATGATATGTTCTGTGGATGTCTATTAATTCCAATTGGATCATAACCTCTGCTAGTTTCACTGTGTCCTTGTTCAGTTTCTGTTTCCATGATCTGTCCATTAATGATAGTGGGGTGTTGAGGTTTCCCACTATTATTGTGTGGGGTGCAATGTATTTTTTGAGCTTTAGTAGGGTTTCTTTTATGAATATGGGTGCTCTTTTATTTGGAGTCTATATGTTAAGTATTAAGAGTTCCTCCTGACAAATATTCCCTGTAATGAGTAAAAAGTGTCCTTTCTTACCTTTTTTGATAACTTTTGGTTGAATATCTACTTTATTCAATATTAGAATAGCCACTCCAGCTTGCTTCTTGGGACCATTTCCTTGGAAGGGTTTTTTCCCAACCTTTTACTTGGAGATATTGTCTGTCTTTGTCTCTGAGATGAGTTTCTTGTATGCAGCAAAATGCTGAATTCTGTTTATGTATCCAGTCAGATAGCCTATATCTTTTTGTTGGGAGATAGAGACCATTTATGTTAACAGATATTAAGGAATAGTGGTTGCTGTTTCCTGCTGTTTATGATTTTAGAGGTAGAATTGTGACTATATGTCATTCCTCTTTTGGCTTTCTTCCTTAGGTATTTTCTAGTTTTTAACTAGGATGTAGTTTCTCTTTTCATATTGGGTTTTCTACCTATAATTCATTATAGTGCTGGGATTGTGGTCAGATATTGTATAAATTTAGTTTTGCCTTGGAATATCTTGGTTTCTCCATCTATAGTGATTGATAGTTTTGCTGGGTATAGCCACTTGGGCTGACACATGTGTTATCATTTTTTTTAACGACTTTATTTTACAAAACAAAGATAAATGTACAGATTTAAAACATTTTTTGCTTAAAATTATACATTTTTGTCAGTACTGTTTTTTCAGACATTGAAATAATTTTTACATAAAACCATGTGAATATATTTTTTTAGTCAGTACTTGATTTTTTTCAAGGGCTTGACAGTATGCAATAAAACATAATAGTTACAATAAGCGTAAAGTACATGCAAAACAAAACGCAACATGGAAATAGTCAAAGTCTTCTTATTTTGTAAATATATGTATATTTTTTTGTTTTCTTTATTTCTTGGACTTCATACAGTCTGTGAGTTGTTTCTGGGGGAGTGCAAGCCTCTGGGGTTAGCATCCCACTATCAGTGACTGCATATTATGTCTGTTCTTTTGTGACTGGGTTATCTCACTCAGGATGATATTCTCTAGATGCAGCCATTTTTTTAAGAATTTGGTTAAGTCATTGTTTCTGGTGGCTGAGTAGTATTCCATTGTGTATATGTACCACAATTTTTGTATCCATTCATCTTCTGAAGTACATCTGGGTTCCTTCCAGCTTCTGGCTATTATAAATAGATCCGCTATGAACATTGTGGTGCAAATATCTTTGTTGTGTATTAAAGTGTCTCTGGGGTATATGCCCAGAAGTGGAATAGCTGGGTCTTCAGGTAGTACTATATCCAATTTTCTGAGGTATCACCAGACAGATTTCCAGAGTGGTTGTATTAGCTTGCAACCCCACCAACAGTGGAGAAGTGTTCCTCTTTCTCCACATCCTCGCCAGCATCTGCTGTCATCTGAGTTTTGGATCTTGGCCAATCTGACTGGTGTGAGGTGGAATCTCAGGGTGTTTTGATTTGCATTTCCCTGATGGCTAAGGATGTCCAGCACTTCCTCAGGTGTTTCTCGGCCATTCGGTGTTCCTCAACTGAAAACGTTTTGTTTAGCTCTGTACCCCATTTTTTCATAGGGTTATTTGATTCTCTGGTGTCTAGCTTTTTGAGTTCCTTGTACACCTTGGATATTAGGCCTCTATCTGATGTGGTGTTGGTAAAGATCTTTTCTCATTCTGTTGGTTGCCGTTTTGTTTTCTTGACGATGTCTTTAGCCTTACAGAAACTTTGCAATCTCATTAAGTCCCATTTGTTAATCTTTGACCTTAGAGCTTGAGCCTTTGGTGTTTTGTTCAGGAAATTTTCTCCTGTACCTATGTGTTCTACAGTTTTCCCTACTTTCTCATCTAATAGTTTCAGTGTATCTGGTTTAATGTGGAGATCTTTGATCCACTTACACTTGAGCTTTGTACAAGGAGATAAGAAAGGGTCTATTTTCATTCTTTTGCATGCTGAGTGCTAGTTGGACCAGCACCATTTGTTGAATAGGCTGTCCTTTTTCCATTGAATGTTTACTGATCCTTTGTCAAAAATCAGGTGACCATATACATGAAGGCTCATTTCTGGATCTTCTATTCTATTCCATTGATCTACATGCCTATTTCTGTACCAGTACCATGCAGGTTTCAGCACAATTGCCTTGTAATATAGCTTGAGGTCAGGGATAGTGATTCCCGCAGATGTTTTTTTGTTGTTGAGGATGGATTTTGCTATTCTAGGTCTTTTGTTATTCCATATGAAATTGCACATTGATCTTTCCAATTCCATAAAGAACTGGGTTGGAATTTTGATGGGGATTGCATTGAATCTATAGATTGCTTTTGATAGGATGGCCATTTTTAAGATGTTGATTTTTCCAATCCATGAGCATAGGAGATCTTTCCATTTTCTGAGATCCTCCTCAATTTCTTTCTTTAGAGGTTTGAAGTTCTTGTCATACAGGTCCTTCACTTGCTTAGTTAGAGTCACACCAAGGTATTTCATAGTTTTTGTAATGATTGTGAAGGGTACGTTTTCCCTAATTTCTTTCTCCACATGTTTGTCCTTTGAGTACAGGAAGGCTACTGATTTGTTTGAGTTAATTTTGTATCCAGCCACTTTGCTGAACTTGTTTATCAACTGTAGGAGTTCTCTGGTGGAATTTTTGGGGTCACTCAAGTACACTATCATGTCATCAGCAAAGAGTGATGTTTTTATCTCTTCCTTTCCGATTTGTATCCCCTTGATCTCCTTTTGCTTTCTAATTGCTCCAGCCAGGACTTCCGGTACTATGTTGAATAGGTAGGGGGAGAGTGGGCAGCCTTGTAGAGTCCCTGATTTTAGGGGGATTGCTTCAAGTTTCTCACCATTAAGTTTGATGTTGGCTGTTGGTTTGCTGTATATTGCTTTTATTATGTTTAGGTATGGACCTTGGATTCCTGTTCTTTCTAGGACTTTTAACATGAAGAGGTGTTGGATTTTGTGGAATGCTTTCTCAGCATCTAGTGAGATGACCATGTGATTTTGGTCTTTCAGTTTGTTTATATGGTGGATTACTTTGATGGATTTCCTAATGTTAAACCATCCCTGCATCCCAGGGATGAAGCCTACTTGGTCATGATGAATGATCGTTTTGATGTGTTCTTGGATTCGGTTTGCAAGGATTTTGTTGAGTATTTTTGCATCAATGTTCATAAGTGAGATTGGTCTGAAGTTCTCTTTCCTTGTAGGGTCTTTGTGTGGTTTAGGTACGAGGGTTATTGTAGCCTCAAAAAATGAGTTGGGTAATATTCTATCTGATTCTATCTTTTGGAAAATTTGGCGAGTATTGGTGTTATATCCTCAATAAAAGTCTGATAAAATTCTGCACTGAACCCATCTGGACCTGGGCTTTTTTTGGTTGGGAGGCTTTTGATGACTTCTTCCATTTCTTTAGGTGTTATAGGGTTATTTAGATGGTTTACTTGGTCTTAGTTTAACTTTGGGACCTTGTATCTGCCTAGGAATTCATCCATTTCCTCCAGATTTTCCAATTTTGTGGAGTATAATTTTTGTAGTAGGATCTGATGATTTCTTGAATTTCCTCGGTTTCAGTTGTTATGTCCCCACTTTCCTTTCTGATTTTGTTAATTTGGATACTCTCTCTTTGCCCTCTAGTTAGTCTGGCTAGGGGTTTATCAATCTTGTTGATTTTCTCAAAGAACCAACTCTTGGTTTTGTTGATTTTTTCAATGGTTCTTTTTGATTCTATTGGTCTATTTCTGCCCTAATTTTGATTATTTCTTGCCGTCTACTCTTTTTGGGTATATCTGCTTCCTTTTGTTCTAGGGCTTTTAGCTGTGCTGTCAGGTTGCTGATGTGAGCTCTCTCTAGTTTCTTTTTGGAAGCACTTAGGGCTGTGAGTTTTCCTCTCAATACTGCTTTCATTGGATCCCATAGGTTTGGGTATGTTGTGTTTTCGTTTTCGTTGAATTCTAGAAAATACTTAATTTCTTTCTTTATTTCTTCTTTGACCCTGCTATCCTTTAACAGAGCATTGTTTAGTTTCCATATGTATGTGGGCTTTTTGTTGTCTTTGTTGTTGTTAAAGACCAGCCGTAGCCCATGGTGATCTGAGAGGATGCATGGGAGTATTTCAATCTTCTTATATCGATGGAGGCTCATTCTGTGTCCAATTATGTGGTCAATTTTCGAGAAGGTGCCATGGGGTGGTGAGAAGAAGGTGTATTCTTTTACTTTGGGATAGTATGTTCTGTATATATCTATTAATTCTAGTTGGTTCAAAGTCTCTGCTAGTTTTGCAGTGTCCTTGTTCAGTTTCTGTTTCCCTGACCTGTCCATTGGTGAGAGTAGGGTATTAAAGTCTCCCACTATTATTGTGTGGGGTAAAAAGTATTTTTTGAGCTTTAGTAGGGTTTCTTGTATGAATGTGGGTGATTTTTTATTTGGAGCATATATGTTAAGGATTGAGAGTTCCTCCTGACAGATTTCCCCTGTAATGAGTAAAAAGTGTCTTTCCTTATCTTTTTTGATAACTTTTGGTTGGAAATTTACTTTATTCGATATTAGAATAGCCACTCCAGCTTGCTTCTTGGAGCTGTTTGCTTGGAAGTTTTTTTCCCACCCTTTTACTCTGAGATAGAGTCTGTCTCTGTCTCTGAGATGAGTTTCCTGTATGCAGCAAAAGGCTGGATTTTGTTTATGTATCCAGTCTGATAGTCTATGTCTCTTTATTGGGGAGTTAAGACCATTTATGTTAATAGATATCAAGGAATAGTTGTTTCTGTTTCCTGCCATTATTGCTTTTTGGGGTTGAGTTGTGTCTGTGTTTTTTCTCCTTTTAGTTTTCTTGTTTCGGAGTTTTTTTGTTCTTACTAGGCTTTATTTTCCCTCATTGTATTGTGTTTTCCACCTCTAATTTGTTGTAGTGCTGGGTTTGTGGTCAGATATTGTGTGAATTTTGATTTGTCTTGAAATATCTTCATCTCTCCATCGATGGTGATTGATAGTTTTGCTGGGTATAGCAGCTTGGGCTGGCACTTGTGCTCTCTTAAGGAGTGCATGATGTCTGTCCAGACTCTTCTAGCTTTCATAGTCACTGTTGAAAAATCGGGTGTGAGTCTGATTGGTCTGCCTTTATATGTTACCTGACCTTTTTCCCTTACTGCTTTTAGTATTCTTTCTTTACTTTGGGCACGTGATGTTTTTACTATTATGTGTCGGGAGGTATTTCTTTTCTGGTCCAACCTATTTGGAGTTCTGAAGGCGTCTTTTATGCTCGTGGTCATCTCATTCTTGAGGGTAGGGAAGTTTTCTTCTATGATTTTGTTGAAGATATTTACTGTGCCCCTTAGTTGATACTCTTCTCCCTCTTCTATTCCTATTATCCTTAGGTTTGGTCTTCTCATTGTGTCTTGTATTTCCTGGACATTTTGGGTTAGGAGCTTTTTGTTTTTTGCATCTTCTCTGGCTGTTTTGTCTATGTTTGCAATGTTGTCTTCTGCCCCCGAGATTCTCTCTTCGATCTCTTGTAATCTATTGGAAATGCTTGCTTCTGTGATTCCTGATTTCTTTTTTTGGTGTTCTGACTCTAGGATTATCTCTTTTAGTGTTTTCTTTATTGTGTCAATCTCTGTTTTAATTTCCCTCTTCCATTTCTTTATTTCTTTGGTTCTGTTTTCCTCTAGTTCTTTGAGTTCTTTGAGTGTTTTTCTTGTTTCTTCTTTAAAAGCTTCTAAATCTTTTTGCTTTTCCTCCCTTTCTTGTCTAAGTAACTCTTGAGGCATGATTTCAGGTCTGTGTCTTCTTTTTCTGGAGTGTTTGGAGTTCTGATGTTTGCTGTTATGGGAGAGCTGGGCTCTGGTGTTGCTAGATTGTCTTGGTTCCCTTGGGATATACTCTTTCTCTTTCCTCTTGCCATTTTGTTGTCAGTGATATGTTCTTACCTTTCCCTTGTATCTGGTCTGTGTCCCTGGTTCTCCACTGGTTGAGGTGTCAGATGGGTCGAGCCCTGTTTTATGCCTCAGAGTCGTCGGGTGTGAGCAGAAGTTCCAATGTTCTGTTTCTGTTTGCAGGATCAGCCAAGGCAAGGCAGGGCAAGGCAGGGGGTGCACTTTCCTTGTGTACTCCACAGAGATCTTTCTGCTCCCCTGCAGCCCAGGTCTCCCACCCACCAGTTGCTCAGCCTCTATGAGCTGCCGATCCGCCTGGCAGGTAGGCCAGGCTCCGCTCTGCGTCAGGAAGTTGCCTCTGGGTGGAAACAGAAGTTCTAATTTTCTGTTCCCAATCGCTGGATCGGGCAGGGCGGGGCAGGGCAAGTTATGGTGTGCACTTTCCGTGTGCATTCCGCAGAGATCTCTCTGCTCCCCTGCAGTCTTGGTCTCCCATTCACCTGTTTCTCAGCCTCTATGAGCCGGCGTTTTGCCTGCATAATTAAAATTTTTAAATGCCACCTAAGCATGAAAATCTCAACTCTGTGTGGCTCAGTCATATGAGCTGCCAGAGTGCTGTCTCTCTCTCTCTCTCTCTCTCTCTCTCTCTCTCTCTCTCTCTATCTATCTATCTATCTATCTATCTATCTATCTATCTATCTATTTATCTCTATCTTTGTCTCTCTCTCTCTTTCACCCTCTCCCCGCCCCTTTCACTCTCTCTTTCCCTCTCTCTATCCCCCTAATACAGTTTGAGGTAGTTCCTAGCCTCCTTCTATATTTCAGAATCTGCAGGTCTGATTAGTGGAGAAGTGGCAGAATAGAGGTCTGCTTAGGATATGTGATTTCTCAGAAAAGCTTGGGTGCTCCAGAGGATGACAAAAGCAGGGAAGATGGGTGAAGAAAGGAAAACTAACCTGCATGGTTCAGGATCCACAGGTCTGATGGTGGTGGGCAGGGAGGTGACAAGAAAATGAAGTCCACCTTGGGAGAGCAGGCTGCTCAGCAAGTATTTGATTTTGTTTTTTAATTAAAATTTCACTCCTCTTTTTTTTTTTTTTGTGAAAACCAGAAATGATTCTCATAAATGACCCCCCCCCCCTGTATTTTTCCTGTTGAACACCGCTCATTTTTTTATCTTCGCTCTTCAGTATTGGCTATTTTGAATTTATACATCAGTTACTTTCCCTGCTAATAATAGCAACACATCTCCAGGAGGGTTTTTTCCTAAGTTGCTGAACCTGAGGCAGTCATAAGTAAATCAGAGATAAGAGTTTCTGTGCTGATCTCTATGGATTCTTTCTCATCTCATCCCTGGGCCTCTGTGGTGTGGACGCATGCGGTGTTCTGATGCTCAGCGATAAGGCACAAGAGATTAGATGAGTTCTGAACTGTATTGTGCTCTTTCTTTTTAGTTGCCTAGGAGAAGGAAGCACTCTTTAGAAAAAACATTCCAGAAAAACTGAATTGGTACGTGGTCTATTTCTGCTTTTCTTTTTATCCAAGATGACAGTGTGGTAAGACGTGAAGATGGCTTCGCTCAGGCAATTGCTCCTTGTTGATAGCAGATTATTTCCTCTGGCAAACTCGAAAATAACTTGTCAGTGTTTAAGTTACTTCTGTTCTGGTATTTAGTAATTTTCTCTCTTTGTCATTTTTTAATAAGCACATATATTTTAATCAGTATAGCTCTGAATCATACTCTTTTTCATTCTGAATCACTCTCTTCTGAAGTTGAATACTGTGTAACACATAAAAAGAAGCTTTTGTGCATACCCATGCATCCCTGGAAAGAAAACTGTTCTTAGCAAAAGAAATTGTAGCCTATATTCTGTTTTTTTTTTCTTAACATGATAAAAGCATAGCATTTATTTTCTAAAACTTTAGTAAAGTATCTATATGATACTAATATCAAAAGTTATGAGTTTTTGTCTGTATTGTTGATTCAATCTGCTTCTAGAACGACACATTTACACACATACATGCACCTGTATTTCATTAGCATAAAAAAGCAGTAAGTATTCATTTTTCTTATAAAAAGATTATTATTAATAAGACAAAGCTAGACTGAGATAAAAGCATTTGGTTTTCTTAACCCTAACCCTAACCCTAACCCTAATCCTAACCTAAAGAAAGCTATATTTATACATGTAGAAAAAGTTTACAGAACACCAGATATTCTGTACCAAATAGAAAATCCTCCTGCTATACAGTCATTAAAATACTAAATGTACAGAGGAAAGAAGGAATATTAAAAAGTTACTGATAAAAAGGCCACGTACCATATAAAGGCAGACCTATGAGAATTACATCTGAATTCTCTCAGCAAAGACTTTAAAAAACCAGAAGGGCTTGGTCAGATGTCTTGCAGACCCTAAGATACCTCAGATGCCACCCAAGACTACTATGCCCAGCAAAATTTTCAATCACTATAGATAAAGTACATAAGATACCTCATGGAAAAACCAAATGTAAACAATTTATATCTTCTAGTCCAGCCCTACAGAAGATAATAGAAAGAAAAATCTAGCACAGGAGGGTTACTACACCAAAAAATATTTTTGTACAAAGCTCAAGTGTAAGTGGATCAAAGATCTCCACATTAAACCAGATACACTCAAACTATTAGATGAGAAAGTAGGGAGAACCTTAGAACACATAGGTACAGGAGAAAATTTTCGGAACAAAACACCAATGGCTCAAGCTCTAAGGTCAAAGATTAACAAATGGGACTTAATGAGATTGCAAAGTTTCTATAGGGCTAAGGACATTGTCAAGAAAACAAAACAGCAGCCAACAGAATGGGAAAAGATCTTTACCAACTCCACATCAGATAGAGGCCTAATATCCAAGGTATACAAAGAACTCAAAAAGCTAGACACCAGAGAATCAAATAACCCTATTAAAAAATGGGGAACAGAGCTAAACAAAACGTTTTCAGTTGAGGAACACCGAATGGCCGAGAAACACCTGAGGAAGTGCTTGACATCCTTAGCCATCAGGAAAATGCAAATCAAAACAACCCTGAGATTCCACCTCACACCAGTCAGATTGGCCAAGATCCAAAACTCAGATGACAGCAGATGCTGGCGAGGTTGCGGAGAAAGAGGAACACTTCTCCACTGTTGGTGGGGTTGTAAAATGATACAACCACTCTGGAAATCAGTCTGCCGATACCTCAGAAAATTGGACATAGTACTACCTGAAGACCCAGCTATTCCACTTCTTGGCATATACCCCAGAGACACGTTAATATACAACAAAGATACATGCACCATAATGTTCATAGCAGCTCTATTTATAATAGCCAGAAGCTGGAAAGAACCCAGATGTCCTTCAGTAGATGAATGGATACAAAAATTGTGGTACATTTACACAATGGACTACTACTCAGCCACCAGAAACAATGACTTAACCAAATTCTTAAGAAAATGGCTGCATCTAGAGAATATCATCCTGAGTGAGATAACCCAGTCACAAAAGAACAGACATAATATGCAGTCACTGATAGTGGGATGCTAACCCCAGAGGGTTGCACTGCCCCAGAAGCAACTTACAGACTGTGTGAAGTCCAGGAAAAAAAGAAAAGAAAAGAAAAGAAAACAAAACAAAACAAAAAAGTCATGCTCAATCCTTACACACCACGAACACATTGACAAATTCCGGGTTACACCTGTATTACATGTACTTTTTGCTCATTGTAAAAAAAAAAAAAAAAAAAAAAAAAAAAAAAAAATGCAAGCACTGACACAGTTGTATTTGTATACATTTATGCAAAAATGTTTAAAATTTTTTATCTTTGCTTTTTAAAATAAAGTAAAAAAAGACATAAATACTTTCACAACAGCAAAAACAAAAAAAATCTCTTACACACAGGCATAATACAATCACACACACACACACACACACACACACACACACACACACACACACACTATCAACAAAAACATCAAAATAGCAGGTACTAACAATCTTTGGTCATTAATATTTCTCAACCTCAATGAACTCAATTCTCTAATAAAAAAGACACAGCCTAACAGAGTGTATAAAAAAACAAAATTCTTCACTCTGGTACATAAAAGAGCACTTCTTAGCAACACAGATAGATATTTCCCCACAGTAAAGAACTGGAATATAGTTTTCCAAGCAAACAGATACAAAAAGCAAACTGGAGTAGCCATTCTAATATCCAATGAAATAGACATTCAACCAATAGCAATAAAATGAATTGGGGAAGTCAAAAGACATGGAGAAAGATACTTTTGTTCCTCAAAGGAAAAATACATAAAGATGACATCTCAAACCTGAACATCTATGTCACAAATGCAATGGCACCTTTGAAAAAGAAATATTACTAATGGCTAAATCACACATCAAACTCCATACATTAATAGTGGGATACTTCAGCACCCTACTCTCACCAACAAACAGATCATCAATCCATAAACTAAAAAGAGATATGATGAACCAACAGAATTTATGAATAAAATAGGCCTAACTGACCTCTCCAAAACATTTCATTAAAACAAAGAAGAGCATAATTTCCCCCAGTACCTTACTGAACCTTCTCCAAAATTGATGATATTCCTCCCATGAGTATTGTATTCCCTCTTATGAGAATGGTTTGTGCATTAATATTTTGGTCTTCCTTCTTCTTGAACTTCATATGGTATGTGAATTACATCTTGGGTATTTTGAGCTTTTGGGATGATATATAGTTATCAATGAGTGCAAAGCATGGGTTTGTGTTTATGTGTCTGGGTTACTTCACTCAGGATGATTTTTTTTCTAGTTACATCCATTTGCCTAAGAGTTTCATGAAGTCATTGTTTCTAATAGCTGAGTAGCACTCTATTGTGTAAATGTCACATTTTCTGAATCCATTCCTCTGTTGTAGGACATTTATATTCGTTCCAACCTCTGGCTATTATAAATAAGGCTGCTATGAACATAGTTGAGGACGTATCCTTGTTATAGGTTGGAACATTTTTGGGGTATATGCCCAGGAGTGGTATGGTTGGGTCCTCAGGTAGCACTATGTTTAATTTTCTGATGAGCCACCAGACTGATTTCCAGAGTGATTATATTTGCAATCACACCAATGGAGGATCAAAATTCCAACTCAATTTTTCATAGTTAGAAAGAGCAATTTGCAAGTTTATTTGGAATAACAAAAACCCCAGGATAACAAATAATATACTCAACAGTAAAACAATTTCTGGGGGAATCACCATCTCTGACTTCAGGGTGTATTACAGAGCAATTATGATAAAAAAAAAATGCATGGTATTGGTACAGAGATAGGCAGGTAGAGCAATAGAATATAATTAAAGACCCAGAAGTGAACCCACACACCTATGGTCACTTGATCATTGACAAAGGAGCTAAAAACATTCAGTGGAAAAAAAGGCAGCATCTTCAACAAATGGTGATTATTCAACTGGCAGTCTACATGTAGAAGAATGCAAATAGATCCTTTCTTATATCTTGTACAAAGCTCGTCCATGTGGATCAAAGACATCACATAAAACCAGGTATACTTTAACTAACAGAAGAGAAAGTAGGGAAGAACTTAGAACATGAAGGCACAGGGAAAAATTTCTTCAACAGAACACCAATGGCTTATACTCTAAAATCAAGAATCCACAAATGGAACTTCATAAAATTGCAAAGCCTCTGTAAGGTTAATGACACTGTCAGTAGGACAAAATGGCAACCAAGAGATTGGGAATAGATTTTTACCAATACCACATCTGATAGAGTTCTAATATTCAATATATACAAAGAACTCAAGAAGTTAGACTCCAGAGAATCAAATAATTCTATTAAAAATGGGTACAGTGGAGAAAGAGGAATATTCCTCCACTGTTGGTGCAGTTGTAAGCTGCTACAACCACTCTGGAAATCTGTCTGTCAGTTACTCAGAAAATTGAATATATTACCATCTGAAGAACCAGTTATTCCACTCCTGGACATTTACCCCAAAGATGCTCCAACATACAGCAAGGACACATGCTCCACCATGTTCATAGCAGCTTTATTTATAATAGCCAGAAGCTGGAAAGAACCCAGATGTCCTTCAACAGAGGAATGGATACAGAAATTGTGGTACATTTACACAATAGATTAATAATCAGCTATTAGAAACAATGAGTTTATAAATTTCTAGGTAAATGAATGAAACTAGAGACTATCATCCTTAGTAAGGTAACCCAGTCACAAAAGAACACACATGGTATGCAGTCACTGAAAAGTGAATACTAGCCCCAGAAAGCTCTGAATACTAAAGAAACAATTCACTGACATTATGAGGCTCAAAAGGAAGGAAAGGCCAAAATGGGGACACTTCAATCCTTCTTAGAAGGGAGAACAAAACACTCATGGGAAAAAATGCAAGGTCAAATAGAGGAAAAGGGATTGAAGAAAAGATCACTCAGAAGGTGCCTCACCTGGGGATCCACCTCAAATATAGATACCAAATCCAAGCACTATTGCTGATGCCAAGAAGTACTTACTGGCAGGAATGAGATAGAGATGCCTCCTCAGGAAATCTATCAGAGTTATACAGATACAGCTGAGGATGCTTGAAGCTAACCAGCACACTGAAAATGGGGATCCCAATGAAGGAGCTAGAGAAAGAACTGAAGGAGCTGAAAGGGGTTGCAATCTCATGGGAAGAACAACATTATTAACCAACCAAGTCCTCTAAAACTCCCAGGGACTAAAACACCAACCATTGAGCACACATTGAGAGACCTATGGCTCCAGTTGCATATGTAGATGAAGATAGCAGTGCCTGGCATCAATGTGAGAGGAGGACTTTTGTCCAGAGAGGACATGTTTCCCCAATGTAGGGGAATGACAAGGCAATGGGGTGGAGAGGTTGGTTAGAAGGAAGTGAATCTTTTGAAGACAAGTGGAGGGGGATGAGGGATGGGAGAGGGCAGGGGGGTGGGGGAGGGATAACATCATAAATGTAAATACAGAGTATCTAATAAATTTTTTTAAAAAAAGAAGGGCCCAAAGGAAGATATTTAAATATTACTCAGATGGGAAATAAAATAGACATCAGAGGCCTATGAAGGGAGGGAACTAGATGATTGAAGGGATTTGAAGGGAACAGGGATAGAGACAGTAATCAGGTATAGGCAAAGCTAGGGAGAATTGGCTGGGAGAGTAAATAGAAATCAGTGGCTGGTAGAGATGGGGATCTCCAGGACATGCCAAAAACCTAGGATGGGGTAGTCTTCAGAGAGTCTATAAGGCTGACTGTATCTGAGACACCTAGAAGTGGTAGTTATGGAGCTAGGCAGGACTCCCAATGGAGGGGTAAGGACACCAACCCACCCACAAAACCTCACCCCAGAATTTGTCCTGCCTACAAGAAGTATAAGGACAAAGATGGAACAGAGACTGAGGGAATGGCCAACAACAGACAAGCCTAAACAAGATCCATCCAATACACAGGAACCAATCTCTGACACTATTAATGATACTCTGCTATGCATGAAGACAGGAGCTTAGCATAACCGTCCTCTGAGCATCTCCACCCAGTAGCTGATAGAAACTGATGCAGAGACCCACAGCCAAATGTTAGCAGAGCTGGGGGAGTCTTGTGGAAGATTAGGGAAAAAGATGGAGGGACCAGAAGGAATAGGAGCTCCACAAGAAGACAAGTAGAGTCAACTAACCTCGACCTTCACAGGCCACCAAGCAAAAAGCACTTATGGACTGGACCTAGGCTATCCTGCACAAATGTGGCAGTCATGCATCTTGGTCTTTATGCAGTCACCCAGTAACTGGAGCAGGGGCTCTCCCTGACTCTGTAGCCTGCCTATGGATCCTGTTTGAGTTACCTTGGCTGATCTCAGTGGGAGAGGATATGCTCAGTCCTTCACTGGTTTGATGTAATAGGGTAGGTTGGTACTGGGAGAGGTCTCCTTCTCAGAGAAGAGGATAGGGGGATGAGGGGAGGGGTTTTGTGAAGGGGGTTCCTGGGAGGGGCTGTGATTGAGATGTAAATGTGTTGCCAGTTAAGAAGCTCTTGGCAAAATTCTTATAATTGAAAGTGGCTAAAAGACTTAACATTGAAATTGCAGGGAATTAACATTTCAGAAGTTTATATTGTGGATTCATCTCCAAATTAAGCCAAGAAAAGAAAAATTAATTAGGCATATACAAAACTAGGATGTCCCCATAATGATTCAAGAAAAATGATTGCTGGATTAAAAAGATGAAAAGTCACAAGGGCTTGCAACTTCATAAGGGGAAAAAATACCACAGTAATTCCTTTTTAAAGATAATGTGACTAATGCCAAGTCACCTCTGTAAAAATGTTTTCCTTTTTTGAAAGGGATCTTTTATGATTACTACCATTACTTTTTGCAGTTTGTAAAGGAAGAACTGATTTTTCAAGTGTATATTTAATCCTTCTAAACTCAGTTTAATTAACTAGGTGATAACAAGCATTAACAACTGGACTGTGGTACACATTTACACAGAACTGGCTGTTATTTAATCATAAAGAAGAATGAAATTATGCCATTTGCAGAAAAAAATAATAAAACTATAGATTATCATTTTAAATGGCCATATCTAGAAAAACAGCTATCTCATATTTTATAGCAGAATATAGATTCATATGTATGTGTGTGACTGTGTTTATGTATATCTATGTGTATATATGTGTATATGTGTATGTATCACAAATGTATATATGTTGACATATCAGATAGTATTATACATGTATATCTCACATAAAATATCTGCTATACATAATAGCATATAATTTTAAGACATAATTGGTTTCATATATCTGTGTAAGAAAGGTCAAAGAAGAAGAAGAAAAAAAAGAGGGAGAGAGACAGAAAGAGACGGAGGGAGAGAGAAACTGGAAGAGCAACAGTGCAGGAAGAGAAAAATATCAAAAGAGTGGGAAAGAGGCTTGGATAAATAATGAGCAGATATGGTCTATGTACAGGATGTGCTCATATAAAACTGTCATAATGAAACCCAACACTTCTTAGATTGAATGTATGCTAACAAAAATTTAAGATACAAATGCAGACTGCTGTTGGAAAATCCCATTAAGGGTCTTGCTGAATGCTACACCTTGCATACTGCAATCCTAGTCTATAGTAAGATGCACCCACTGATGCAACCGTGGAATGGTAGTTATAGAAGAAACTAAGCATTCTCCAATGGGGTATGGGGCCTGCTTCACAGGAGGGTTTTCATGACTGGTACAGTAAGCATGGGCCAAAGTCCCTAACTGGGGAGAATAAAAACCCTAAAGGGAACCCACCATTGGTCTTTTACTAAATGGTCATACAGACAAACTACATTCTGAATATTGTTCCTACTCATAGATTTGTGCTGCTCTATTTTGGTTAAAGAAGCTTTTCTTTGCAGTGAGTAACAATGCAGAAACGTTTAACTAGGTAAATTCTAAAGATAAATAATTCTGAGTGATCATGTGTGGGTGGACCATCTTTGTCAACCTCCCATCACCCAAGATTCAGAGAACCTCACAGAAAAGAAGACAGAAAGAATGAAAAAACCTAAAGATGAAGGAGGAGAGGTGTAAAATGCTGAATTCTGGGTGTGGCATGGCTGTACAAACATCAGCTCACAGCAACTTTAGTTATTTGCACAGGACCTATACAAGAGCAAGCCATTTAAAATTCCTGCCTTAATGAGGGAGGGGCCCTCAAGAACCTACCACATTAAATGACCTGTTGACAGATGATAGCTGTGGAGAGAAAAGAATAGCTCTCCTCTCAAGACATGATTATAGGTAAATTGCCCAAGACCCAGAGAAAAGCCAGACAGCTATGAGTGTATCAACAGCCCCAACGGAACTGGGTGAGCTGTTAATCGCAGCACCTGACATTGAGACTGGGGTGGCACAGGAACCCTAGAGGAAGCTGGAAGGAGGCAGGAGTAGATGAGTGTGATCAATGCACATTGCAGAAATGTATACAGCTTCCAAAGAGTGAAAGGTTCTTTTTAAAATGTTAAATACTCTTACTAATCAAATGTTAAATGAGATAATTTGCCACAATTTTATATTTAGCATGTTAACTTTCTTATGGGAGACATCTACCCACAAGAATTAGGTTACATAAATTTGATAGATGTCAGTTAAGCAGCCCGGACGTATAGACTTTAAAGATGCATCAAGGTGGCAAGATAGTGGAATTCCTGACATTGTTACAAAAGAATCAACTGACTAATACATGATACTTCTTCAGTTAAAATATATGTTGCATCTGGGGCATCATGTGCCTGAGAGGCAGGTGATAAAAACTAGCTACAAATGTTGATATTTGCATTATTTCCTTGTTGTCTGTGAGTGATGATGCTGTGGAAAGGGAGTGAGACTCAGAAAAACCTCCATCTGCCAGAGAAAGAGAAATCCTGTCTACTTAGTAGTCAAAGCAATTGATGGGTCTCTTTATTAGAATCCCAGGACCATTCTTTACTTTAAGCAATTCATGAAAAATATGGACTTTAATATCTCATACATGGAAGAAAATTAAAGAGCAAAGTAAAGTAGTTTTGGAAAAAAAAGAAGAGGTGACCTCATTTGTAGACAAAGTGAATTACTATATATAACTGTGTAAGACAGATTCTTCAGTAGAGCCTTAGCGAACATGACACAGTAAAGACAAACAGCCAAATAAGCAACAGTGACATCCATAAGAAACTCATATTTTCAGAAAGCATGAAATACTTTAGTAAAAAGCAAATTGACTTATTTTTCAATTAATTTTTAGATTAGTCTCTAAAATGAGTTCCCTGTGGCATCAGTTTATGTTTGTATGTATGTGTGTATGTGTGTATGTGTGTATGTGTGTATGTATGTGTGTATGTGTGTACATATGTGTGTATGTATGTGTATGTATGTGTATGCATGTATGTATGTGTGTATGCATGTGTGTGCGTATGTGTGTATGTATGTATGTGTGTACATATGTGTATGTATGTGTGTATGTATGCATGTATGTATGTGTATATGTATGTACATATGTGTGTATGTATGTATGTGTGTATGTATGTGTGTATGTATGTATGTGTGTATGTATGTATGTGTGTATGTATGTGTGTATGTATATGTGTATGTATGTATGTGTGTGTATGCATGTATGTATGCATGTATGTATGTGTATATGTGTATATGTATGTGTGTATGTATGTATGTGTGTATGTATCTGTGTATGTATGTGTGTATGCATGTACATATGTGTATATGTATGTGTGTATGCATGTATGTGTGTATGTATGTGTGTATGTATGCATGTATGTACGTGTATATATATATTTACGTATGTGTGTATGTATGTATCTGTGTGTATGTATGTGTGTATGTATATGTGTATGTATGTATGTGTGTATGCATGTATGTATGTATGTATGTATGTGTATATGTGTATATATATGTGTGTATGTATGTATGTGTGTATGCATCTGTGTATGTATGTGTGTATGCATGTACATATGTGTATAAGTATGTGTGTATGTACATATGTATGTAAGTGTGTACATGTGTGTATGTATGTACATGTGTGTGTCTGTGTGTATGTATGTGTGTATGTATGTGTGTATGTATCCTATAATAAGGACATTGAGGAAAGGAATGCACAAGGAATGAATGAACATTCCATTTTTGAGGAAGTTGACAGTGTGATGGAAGCCTGTATGTATCGTATGGACTTACATGCACCTTGGTCCTGCCCCTGCCTTGCTGCATGGCCTCCTACTGCTCTGCACCTCATTGCCATTGTCTAGACTGTAAGGAGTTTCCATTAATTCCAAGCATTCTAAAACTCTGCGTGCCCACTTGCTGCTGGTCTGAGGGAAAGAACACTCTAAAGGCCACAGGAAGTGTTCTGTGTGTAAGGACAACTCTGTGTTGTTCATTCGAGTTGGAGATGCTACTTTCAAATTGAATCGAATTAGAATATCAAAGAAAAACTCATTTGATACCTATATTCTCCAACCACATGTGTGTACACATGTGTGTATGTACTTCAAATTTCACATATGACCAGCAGCATGCCTTCCATAGAAGCTCTGATAGAATAAATTTCTACCACATAGTAAATTTTTAAATTGAGACATTTTTCCTTTCATTATACTGTGTAAATTGTTGCTTTATACTTGACTGCCCAGAGGTAAATTGAAGATGTGTATACAAAGTGAAACTATTCCTCCAATAAAACCACTGACATGTTAAGAGGCTCCCATTTCAGTTATTTATGCTGTTTTCTTTCATTTTTAAGAAGACAATACCCTTTATTACATATTCTAAATGTGCACATTATACTTATGAACATATTTTTCTACCGTGACCCATTAAAGTAGCATAATGCTTTCTGTATTCGTGCATCTTGTAGTACAGACTATGGCTTTAAATATTTTTGCATTCTTTCTCAGTAGAAAAAAAATGACTTTGTAGTGAAGAAAAAAACTTAGACAATTATGTCATTTTTATCCCATTTTCAGTTTCATCCTAGCATTATCTTAGGCTTAGTAGCAACAAATGATAAAAAACATGAAATCTGGCATTCCCTTCCTGATCTGCATTCTTGGCCATCTTCATTTTACCAGCCTTTTAAAAAGCCTTGTTTTTTTTCCCCCTCAAGAAAGAAAAGAAACCCTCAAATATGACTGCCAATCTAACCCATTTCATTCTGTGTGTCATGCTGCCGAAGCGGCGCTTGGAATCTAAGTCCCAAGTGCCACAACTGTGACTCATGGCACCAGATGACAAGAAAGCCTCTGTCCTTCGTCAGCACCAAAAACAGTGGAGGATCCGTGTGGGCGTTTATGGCTTATGAATAGATCTGGGGGAGGCAGGAGTCCAAGGCTCAGGCTTCCTGTATATACCACCATCCTGACAGATGGCATATTCTTGGCCAGAGTCCAAGGACCTTGGTCACCCAGTGAACTTTCCCTGACTCCATGCTGTCGGTACCCCAGATGTCCTGGACAGAGGCTTTGCTGATGAATCATTTGGAAGTTGCTTCTGTGTGTGCTCTGAATGAATGTTCATAAAGGTATTGTTCCTAAACTAAGTTAGACATTTTAGCTTCTCACTTTGCTATATAATTACCACCTCTATCAACACAGAATGTATGTTTTATAATTTAATTTTAATTAATTTTTGACCCATAAATCAATAAACCATCTTAGAGACTGAATAATAATATTTGCTTCCTGAAAGCATGTTTGATATCAACAAGGTCACAGTTTACTGTCATTTTTAATAAGGAGAAAAAAAAACATACTCAAGGGGCATTTAACATATTTTGACAAGGTGACCCACAATTATCCATTAACATCGTGTTTGTCTAAGCCTTGCTACATTGATATGCAGGGACCATGTAATAGTTCATTGATGTCCCTCTTGGGGGTGGAGAATAAGGCAAGTGGGACCTTTCCAAGGTCTTTCACAGCCAGAATGCATCTTGTTATTGCTGTATTGATTAAACATTTGGATAGTTAATCAACACTGCTCAACTTTTTAAACTTGTCAAGTACAGTATACAAAAGAAAGAAAGAAACACATGCTACAGAAGCCATGATGATTTTTTATATATATACATGCATATATATATATATATATATATATATATATATATATATATATCAATTATGCATAAAAGTATATCATCTCAGAAAATTGTGACTCCCTTAAGATACTGCAAACTCTTCAATGTGGTCTTGAATGGATGACATTCAGGATTTGCTTGCATGTTCTTATTTAACTTCAGTTCTCAATGTAAGTGGAAGATAATCTAAGCTCTTTGATAGATACTAGATTCAAACTGCATTCTTTCCACCTTATAAGCTGACTCCATGATTGCTTTCTTCTTCATAAGCCCTGTTCCTGAACTCGAAATGGAAGCTTCCCTTTTAGTGCTCCCTGATTTCCATCTACCCCCATATTTGCCTTGTGTGTATCATAACTCTTCTTACCTTACGTTAAATTTCAAATATGTCTCATTTTCTCCATAGGTAAGGAAAAAATTTAGAAAGTATTCTCAACTGTTCTCACCTTCTATTCTAAAGATTTGTCCTCAAATGATTTTCAAGGTAAGTGAACAGCTGTAATCATGTGTTGGAGATTCCCTGGGCCCTGCTTGTCTACTATCTAATAATTCCCAGCTTGTCCAGAAGATAATTATTACTTCACTGCTCACATTCCTCCACTCAGGTCTGAACTGCACTCCAATGCCCTCGATCCTAGACCTATCAGCAACTGCACATCGGGATCCAACAAGACCCTTGAATTGTCTTTTTCTGTTAATGTTTAATCATGGAGCTCTCCAAATCTGATCAAATATACTTAGATCAAACACAGAAGGATGAGACCTAATACCATGCAGTTTAATAAAAACCCAAAGAAACTCTTAGAATCAGAAAATTCTTAAGTCCTGTGACTTAATCCATTTTTTATTCATTTATTCTATGAAGCTATGTATACAAGAACTGATTCTTCAAAATGCTTCTCTAACAAGATTTTCACCTGATTAAGCATAGTTGTTAAATTTGGCCCATTTTACACATACTGTTTTATATCTATTGCTGCTAAGTTCATCCCTTCTAAATTTTTATTAAACTATGTTCAGATTTTGTGGTTATGTTATAAATATGCAATGTTTGCTTTAAAGAAAGATTATGGATTTAATAACAAAAATTTCCATGTTGTGAGTTGTTTTATAAAGAGGATATTTGCTAAGGGGGAAGATGGCCACTACCACTAACCAATGCGTGTCTGAGATCTACAGCTTACAAATTGGAGTATTGTCAGTACCCATGTGAATTCAAAAGGCTGGTCGAGTTCATAGACTCGTAAACAATATCCTTCTAATCTTGAGAGACTCTGAAGAAAAGAACCCAGAAAGCTGACCAGATTTCTACCATAGACACTTATGGTGGTTTAGATATGCTTGACCCAGGAGTGGTACAATTGGAAGGCGTGGCCTTGTTGGAGTAGGCGTGGCGTTGTTGGAGTAGGCGTGGTCTTGTTGGAAGAAGTGTGCCACAGTGAGCATGGGCTTTAAGACCCTCATCTTAGCTGCCTGGAAGCCTGTCTGTAGTGGGTTTGGCTTAATGCTACTTAAGTTAATTTGCGAACCCAAAATTGTTTGTGTGAGAATCCATATGTCGGCAGGTAAAACACTGAGGAACTCTGCCCCGTTGGTTTGGATTGGTAAATAAAGTCAGGCACCAATGGCTGGGCAGAGCAAATAAAGGTGGGGCATTCAGGATTCCTGGGGAAAGCACAGGGA
Source organism: Micromys minutus (assembly GCF_963924665.1). Classification (NCBI taxonomy): domain Eukaryota; kingdom Metazoa; phylum Chordata; class Mammalia; order Rodentia; family Muridae; genus Micromys; species Micromys minutus. The sequence continues at coordinate 3,418,635 of NC_137980.1, read as the reverse complement.
GGGAGAAAAACAGAGATCCACTATGCTAGGAGAAGGATAGGAAAGAAGCCATGGCTGAGAAAGTGCAGGACAGAGAACATAGACACCATGTTGGAGCAGGGAAACAAACTTTTTTCATCTCTGTGGTACTTTTACCAGCCACATCTGAGGTAGAGAGCACAGGAACAGGCGAGTGGAGACACAAAAAGCAACCAAGGCAGCTAATGGAGGAGCACAATTGACAGGTTACTCAGTTTGATGAAAATAGAGACACTCTTGTATAGTAATTATTTCCTTAAGGGCTTGGAACAGGATGGGAATTTTGCTCAAAAAATAGGTCACTATTAACTGGAAAATATGATTCCAGTCTTAAAAATCAGACTAGAAAATTAGTGGTGAGCGTTAGTTCCTTATTTATGAAGGCACTTTGGGAGCTGAGTCCCTTGAGTCATTTTCTTTTTATGGAAGCAGACACCATTATTCAATTTTGTACTATCTTTTTATTAATAGGTGTAAAACATCTCCAGGGAGTACCAAAGCCTCAGCAGAAGCCAAGACTAAAATCACAGATCTGAACCTCCTTGGAGTTGGCTCATCTAGGAACCCTACCCCCACGCCTGCCTCCTGATGAGGGTGCCCAGGCAAAAACTTTAGAGATGGCTCTGTCTGGTAAAATAAAATAGTCTTGGACACATGGAAACATCACATTACCTTGCGCCCTTCTTCAGGATTTTTCTTATGTTTAATTAAGAATTCTATTCTAGATGCTTTTTTAATAAAGTCCAAAACAGAATTTTTAAATTCAAATAAAGTTTAGATACCTACCTTTAAAGTTAAAAGTACGATCAAAAGAAGATAATGGTTCACTGGGTGACTAAAAAAAAAGCAAGATAAGAAAAGACGAGAAAGAATACAGAAATTACCAATATGATAATTTCACTATAACTAAATAAAAATTGAAGATCTTTTTCATATTTAAGTGTAGTATACAGTCAGCTCAAACCCTTGAAGAAACTAGGCTCTTTCAGTTTGTTCTATACACAGAAACTTCCATGCCAACTTAGTCTCTATTTTAACCATGATATATTCTTAATTGATTTAAAGTCTTATATACTACATTAAAACTTCTAACAAAAATTAATTAGTTTATTATGATAACTAAAATAAAATCATTCCAACACAGCTGTGATAATAGAAGACATTGGAATTTGTGTCTTATTGGTCTTCATGGTTTTATCTGTTAAAATATTGTATTCTTCCCCCATACAGCATTGAATTCCAACAAGACAAGCAGGAAAGCCATGGAGACTGAGTAAACCATTTTACTAAGCTCTCCAAAGTCCACTGAAGATTATAAGAAGATAGTCTATGTTGTAGGAGATTGCTCTTTAAATTGTTGTAGATGCCAGCCCCTCCTCCTCTTTTAAAGGCAAAAGAAACTAAAACAAACAGACTGATGCCAAAAGCATGGGAGAAGCGGGAGTTTTAAATATGAGATAATTGAAAGAAAGTGGTCTATAAGAGACACAGAGAGTAAAGCATCCTCCAATAGAGTTTTAGTGAACTACATACATGGTACTCAACAAAGCATGATTCATATATCAAGGATTCATGAATCATATTAATGTGATTTATATAACATATTAATACCTAACTTGGTATTTGGAACCAAATAAGTTGTAAATTACTATATATCATGAATCTCCCATTAATTTTCTATAGAAAGGTATTAACAGAGTAGAGGTTGTGCCACACGGAGCAGCCATGAAGAGGTTTTGATAAATAGCAATTTGAAGTTTCATTCTGTCTTGAACTCCTGGCTTTAGAATTTTGACTGGAGTTATCATTTCAAGCAAACCGGTTCACAATGATTTACCCATTGTTTGAGTTTAAGTGATTTTTTAAAATAGATCAGTTAAAAATGGCTGGTGAAATACCACAATATGAACAATATATACTGACTTTGAGATTTATATTACATAACTTTGTGCACCAAAACACATACACACACACACACACACACACACACACACACACACACTCACTCACTCACTTGACAGAGCACTGAGTTTGATATTAAGGAGGTAAGAACCTCAGTCTATATAACCATAAGTGTTTCATTCCATTTTATTTCTACGCAGAGATTCTTCTCACAACCTGTTTCTATTAAACAGGTTAAAATATGACCACATGGTAATATGGTTGGTTAGTTCCCCATCCCAACTTGTTCTGTGTTGACCTGTCTTACAATGTTCTGCTCTCATTTTACAGAAACAAAACAAAACAAACATGAAACCAAGCTAGGACCAAAGCCCTGAAGGACAATGTTAATATCCAAGGGCTTAGCAAAAGCAGGCAAGGCTATCTGCAGTAGAGATCAGAGACAGCAAAGTCCAGAATCACTCAGTTTGCAGTGGGCTGAGCCTCTGGAAAGTGAGGCATGGGAAAAGTTAAGCACAGAGCCATAAAGAGAGGACGGGGCCACTATGAGCAGACACAATGTGAATTCTAACTACATGTCATGGCTGGCTCTGCCAAACAAGACTCTTACCTGTGGAACAAACTCTGCTTTTCCTTCCTTATTCTGAGGCACATACTCCAGATGCCCTAAGTCAGATGCACAGGATATCTTGAGGTTGGAACATAGGCAGCAGGACTTCTAAACGCTGGTGAGGTGATTCTAACATGGAGGCAACTGCCAGGCACATGGATGTGGGTTATTCTTTTAATTAATAATTTAAAAGCCATAATGAAAGTCAAAAGTCTTTCTGTGACTGTCTGAATTCACACTTCAAAAGTTCTCAATTTCAGCAATTTTTTGCTTTGTCTGCTACTTAGCTTAGTCATTCTTTGCAAGGAAGCTGTTTACTCTTCTAAAGGCATGCTCTTCGAAACATGTCTAATTGACTGTTGTCTGGGTTCAGATTTTACACAAAATCTGTTCTAAAGCTGATATAAACCTAATGGGTATCATTGGAAGTATGAGGGGAGGATTTGCCAGAGGAAAAATAGACCAGTTGGCAGGAAGAGAAGCAAAAGAAGAGGCCAATGGGGGATCAATACAGTTCAAGGACCTGGCATACTTGAATGATAGAGCCAAGAAACCCATTACTTTTTAGTAGAATGTGAGCTAATAAATTAAAATTAAAGTATATAGAATCAAGTCTTCTGATATAAAGAGACTACCCAAATTGCATGTACAAATATGTCAATCTGCAATGTGAAATTCTTCACCAATTTACACTGACACAGTGTCCAGTCTGTGTCAGATTGAGTTCTTTACATGGCGACAAACTGTAACAAAATTAAAAGGAGTGAGATGAAAGGTCATGAACTATATTTATAACTTCTGGAAAAGAGAAAATAAGGAGACTAATCAAAAGAAAAGCAACTGTGAGGTCAGAAACTAAAGAAAATTTTCTTTCTCTCCTTAAACAGGAGATATCAGCAACTAATTATGTATTGGATGGCATTTGGTGTCAATTTCTCATGAACCACAGAAATTCCACTTTTCTATCTATAGCTCTTTTTTCTGTGTTTATTGAATTGTTTCCAGTTTCTTATGTGTCTTTTCAATTAAGTAGTAAAGCACTAGATGCTTTTTCATCCTCTCTATCATATGAAATTCCACGATTGTGTGTATTTCTTCCCAAATTAAATGCTGTTTGTTGAGTCATTTGTATTTGGTGCATTTCATCTTTGCCTGCGCAAACCTGCTCTCTCATTTTGCTACTTCTTTAACCCTCATCTGTTAGGCTAAGCAGTGGTCATAATCCTGGATGTTAATGACTCTGTCTGACTTTTCAAGGTCATCTTGAATTATAAGCAGATCTTACAGGATTCTTGTTATCTTTCTCAACTTAGAGGTCCTCCATGAAACTTTATGAGCATGTTCTCTATTTTATCATCTAAGTCACTGACTGATAAAATGTTAAATGTCACCACCCTGGACAGACCCCTGTAGGACAGCATCTTATGTGTCCTTTAGGTTTCCTGTGAAACATTAATAACTTCTCGCTGAATATAATCTTTGAGCCAGTCTGCATTCAAGTAAGAGCCAGAGCTGCATTTCCCTAGATTCATGGTGCTATTTTAAATCTATGTGCTACAATTCAGGGTGAGGAATTCTGTATTCCGTTAGCCTCTTAACAGAGATAGATTTTAATTTTATCAGCTTAAACCTGACTGGTCATATGACAAACAATAAGCCATGAAAATTTAACACTATTCATAAATGTGATATTTTTTGAAAGCCATAGAAAAGAACTCCCCGCTAATAACTCTGCCTGTAAAGGTTCACCACAGATGACTATTCTCACCTCTTTGAACTTAGTGACAACTTGAGTCAATGCTCTCCTTTTTCCCTTTGTTGCAGCTGCTCCAAGGTTGGAAAAGACTGTTGGAAAAAACTGTTGTCCGGGCTCCAAGAAGTCCAGACAAGGTCTCCAGAGACTCTCTATTTTTCCTCCGGATCCTTTTACTGACATTAATGATGAAGCAGCTTTGTCTGTGTCTCTGCCTTGGTTAGCAATGCCTCGGTGACAGGGCAGCTCCAGATGCACTGGATCGGCAGCTGATGCCATCACGTGAATGTCTAACACTTACTTTAGGTAGGTGACACTTCTTAATATTCAGCCCTGTTTCACAAAGTCGACTTACCCCACCATGCAGTGTGCTTTGTGTTGTTATTATTGGGATTGTTAATATTTTCACTTGTGAGTTCTCTAAAGAGCACTTTAAAAAATAACTATTTGTAATCTTTAATGCCAGGAGGGCCGTATAGTATGCCAGAAGAATATGCACCACAGAGTTCTTGTTTAGAAATGGTAATTAATTTTACAGTCAACAGTAGTGTGACACACTGTCTCTGACTAGACGTCCACTGTGGCTTCCTGCCAGTCGTTTGGAAGAATATTAATTGACGTCCAGCACTCAGCAGCCTTTTTCCTGGGTTTTTGAATGAAACTACATGCTTCAAATTAAACAAATACATTCCACACTTGCATATTCAACATCAGGTTCTGAATCTTGAAAGCACCAAAATCCAGCTAGCTTCTATCTTTATTTTCCTCCTCCCCTTTTTCTCTTTGTTCTCTTGTGCTCCTGAGTCTTACAAAGCTCTTATTATTTGCTTCCCTTTAATTTTTTTTTTTTTTTACCTCACTGCCTCTCTTACAACTTTTTACAAATCTGCTTGTGTAACCATTACAGCCACAAACTCTAGTCTGAAAATTTTTACTCCTAGGTTACTGCGTATTCTGTTTCTAAGGTTTCTAGAGTAACAATATTTAAGAATTTTGGTACTAATATGGATGATGACTCACTACCTCTCTAAGAGTTGCCAAAATACGTAGAGTGGCCAGAATGCTTTTCTTTTCTTTTTTTTCTTTTCTTTTCTTTTTTTTTTTTTTTTTAGATTAAAATTCAAAATGACCTTGGCAGGCTAGAAAACACAAGACACATAATAAATGGGCTTAAGTTAACAGAGGAGGGTAACCTATCACTCACACCGAGAAGAGGGGGGAAAAAAAGAAAGACAGAAATGGAAGATAATAAGCAATGGCTAGCTCCCAAGGATGGCAGGCAGAGAGAACACTTCTGTACTACCAATGATTGGTGTGGTCAAACACTTATAAAGAAGGCAGAGTGACAGTGTTTAGAAGGTGAAATAGTGCATCCTATGTATAAAGTGGTAGTTAAAAAACAGATTGCATGATAAAAGGAGCAGAAAGTCAGAAAGAGATACATTTAAAATAAAGATTTATCACACAGGCATGCAATCATCATCCCACAAAACACCAGGTAGTGAAGGTCTTCATGTCCCCTTCTTGTTTTAAGTAAACATAGGTGTCATTGAAAAATATGCATAACTCCATTTAGAGAAAATTCTTATGGTACCCAATCACACTATTCACACAACAAATATAATTTGAGATCTGGTGGTTAATATCTGCATTTCTGTCTTTCTTTAACATCTTATTGCAACCCTATCCTCCAAAGGCAAATTCTAGAATGGGTCTGGCACCCATTAATCACAGACCATCTTCCCCCACAAGGTGAAAGTTGATCAAACTTGAGGTCAAAGGTAAAGACAAACTCCCAAGGGTCAGAGATAGCTAATTTCTGTGACACAATTTAGACTGGGTCTCTGGCCCAGTTACAAGCCCTTTATACTGCACTACAGAAAAAGATGGCCTATTTTGAGGCATTCTTGTTTGTCACAGATTCGTACGGCCCTGCCCCCCATTTTTTCATTATGGTCTTTATACTGTCTTTTCTTGTGTTCTCTCACTTTCCCAAAAGCCATTTGTTATTTAACAAATGCATCTGCATTCCTGTTTATAATTATTCTACAGTAACTGAATAAAATATGGGGAGATGTGGGGGTGAGTTCCAATGACCCTAAAAACCACACAGTTGGAAATGGTGGGAGCCTCCTCTGGTCTCCTGAGCGAAGGACTTCAAGGAGGCCATAATGGGTCACAAAATCTGGTCTTGGATGGTTGGATCACCTCCCATCAATTCTCATCTCCTCTTTTACTCATTCTAAAGTTAGAATGTTTGTTATGATTGAGAATTACCTAGGGAAAATCAGCAGGGCACTGCGTGTAACTCTGTGATGCTATTGCAGTAAACAAAACCAAATTCTGTACCAGGAAATTGAGTTCAGGGAACATGGATTCATTAAAAAGTATGACTTTATAAATAACTGCACATAAACAGGCTGTTTTGCCTTAGAGACTAATGTGTTTTAAAATTATTATCTACTTAAAATATTTTACCTAAAAGTTTTCATAATTAGCTTTCAATATTTAAACAGTACATTAGAAATGGAAGGTGTATAAATATCAGAAATAAAAGCCACTTCAGTACAGCATGAGCATATGCTAACGTACCACACACTGGCTTTTGAATTCAGTTCTATTACGATTCACTTTATCTATTTTTTAAAGTGAAATAAGGGTTTAGATAATAGCTACTATAAATATATGCAATGTCAAATTTAGAAGGTAGTGTTTAAACATTTGTCTTTGGGGAAGTATTGTTAAACTTAACTTTTATTAACTCAGGGAATCAACAAGAAATATAGTGGTGCTAGTGAACCTTTGAGAATCTTTTATTTTATCACTTTTAATGCATGTTTAATATTTAACATTCATCTTATTACAGACAGGAATTGTGAAATGCTTGTGCTGTTTCTAAACAGTTTTAAAGTTCAGTGCACAGTCACAATTCAGAGGGGAGATTTCACACTCTTATGGAAAATAAGCCATTTTTGCAGTAAAGTTGCAAAGTGTGAAAGAATTCTTGTTTTATCTGCCTTACTTATCATGTTTATGAGTTATTTTGCCTGGAAGTAAATTGACAAGCTGTCAATGAACAATAGACAGTGCCCTAGCTAGGCTTTTCACAGGTTCAGATGCCTTTGGGCAAAAGGGCTAAATCCGTAGTTGCAACCTAACATATGGAACACTGAAAAAAGTGGCAACAGGGTGAGAGACGCTCCCTGCAAAATGCATGTGGTTGCCACTATCTAACCAATCTGCCTGGACGACTGTAGATTATAAATTCATGTACCATTGCCTTGCCATCCACGGTAAGACCTGGTGCCCTACCTAATAAGTTCTTTCTCTTTCGTCTCAGTATGCTTTGGCCCATTTTGATATTTTAAACTTTTTTTTATTTCTCTAAACAATTACTATTAAATATTCATCTCTGGTGATTAATAGTGAAAAACACCTCACTCAAGGTGACTGTTGGAAGCCTCCCATGGACTCCTCCTATAGGAAGGTAACCGATCTTAGTATGATTATTGTTAACATTGTACCCTGGTTTCCCCCTTTGATCACCATATGTTAAAATTAGCTCATTATGACATCTCAAGTCTTTTTCTTATCTTTCCAGAAGCTAGTTTGAACCTATGATGGTTTCTATATTTGGATCAGCTAATGAGGAGCAAAGTGGTTTTTCAGTAGATGGCACTCTTCCTTCTCAATCAGCCCTCTAGTGTTTTGCCACCTCCTTCAAAGCCAGCTGTTCTCTGAAGCTCCACCTCTCCAGTCATCTCATTCACAACGATAGTTACAAGGATGACTTGAGGTAGAACTTACAGAATTCTAACTCAAAAAAATAAGAGGACCTACCCCAAGGGTCGCCAACCTTTCTCCAAAAATATGTTTAATTAATTAATTAATTTACTTTACATCTTTACCTCAAATTTTCCACCCTCCTCCCAGTCCTTACTCTAACTCTGCTCCCCAACCTATTTGCTTCTTCTTCCCCTTTCTTTAGAAAACGGGAGCTCTCCCATGTATATTGACCACTCTTGGCATATCAAATTTTGGTAAGGCTATTAACATGTTCTACTGAGGCTAAATGAGGCAGCCCAGTTAATGGAAAGGGTCCCAAAGACAGGCAACAAAGTCAGAGAGAGCCCCTGCTCCTGCTGTTAGGAGTCTCACATGAAGACCAAGTTACACAATTGTTATAAATGGGCAGAAGGCCTATATCAGTCCCAAGCATTGTCTACAGTTGGTAGTTCTATCTCTGTGGGTCCCCAAGGATCTAAGTTTGTTTTGTACTTTTTCTTGTGGTATCTTTGACTCCTCTGGCCCCTACAATTTTTTCTTCCCCCTCATTAGCAGGATTTCAAACTCTGTCTAATATTTGGCTGTGGGGCTTTACGACAGTCCCATTAGTTGCTGGTTGAAGCCTCTCTGATGTTGGCTATGCTAGGACAGAATGGGGGGAGAATTAGAGATAGGAATAGTAGGGATCAACTGGGAGGGATACACAGAGAGTACTGAGAGGGACAACTGGAATGAGGGTGTGTACCTCTGTGATGAGCTATACACTTAAGGCAATGGAAACTACTAATAATCTAAGAAGGTAACACTAGCTAAGATTCCTAGCAATGGAGGATCTGGAGCCCGCATCAGCTCACTCCTGTAATCAGTCAAGATTTCCAATGAAGGCATGGGGACACTAACCCAGCCACAAAGCCTTCAACCTATGGTTTTTTCCTGCCTATAAGATGTATATAAGAAAAGATGGAGCAGAAGTTGAGGGAATGGTTAACCAATGACTGATCTGGCTTGAGACCCATACCATGAGAGGGAGCCTACTCTTGACACTGTTAATGCTATTCTGCTATACTTACAGACAGGAGTCTAGTAAACTATCTTCATAGAGGCTTTTCTCTAAAAATATTTGCATCACAATTTATAACATCGGCAAAATAACAGGTATGAAATAGCAATTAAGATAATTTTATAGCTGGGGGTACCCCAGCATGAAGGTCTTCATTAAAGGGTCAGCATTATACAGGTTGATAATCATTGGTACAGATCTTCTTGGTCTCTATCCTACAATGAGCCAATCTTAGCTTCCTCAAAGAGTTTGAGGATGATGTTCTCTACCCTGTTCTTAGTATTGTCATTTACCACTCATAGTAATGTTCATCTAAAATGCATTCTTAAAACCAGCTAGTTATCTAATACTTCACTACATGTACAATTAATTTCTAAATCTATATGGACTTAAAATCCATAATTTTATTAAAATTCATAATTTTAATAACAATGCCATCAGAAAACCCTTTAATTTGCTCCCAGAACATACTACTTAGCTTATGGTGAGATCATATACTGATTAATCAAACATAAATTGAAAATATTGTTTGAAAACACATTCATTATAACTAACCTACTGAGCATAATAGCCTCCCAACCATTAGACATGGTGGAATATTAGTTGTTGTTTCCCATGACCATGTGTCTGGTTGTAAGTACGTATGGTTCAGTCCATAGCATCTCCAGAGAGTATCATAGAACATCCTCATTGGCCAAGAGTAAAAGATCAATAGTTAAAGACTATATAGTTATAGAGACTCAGTGGTGGGAGGGGGAAACTTGGACAAAATGATTAAACAAAATGAGGGCAGAGAGGAAGTAAGATAAAGGAGAGAAAATGAGGAGAGACAACTAAAAATTAAGGCAATCTGAAGAGTCATATAAAAACCTACTATAGTAGATGCTTCTAGATATATAATTGAGTTAAAGAAATCTAAATTAAATCATCAAATAATGAGAAGACAAAGCCCAAAGAAGGCAAACAATTCAGGCGATTGCCAAGGCTACTTCCAAGATGTTGTCTGATCTCCACAAATTGATGGGAAGGCTCTATTACCACAGTCAACACGTACATATCTCATTTAGCATACAGAAGTTGAGCAGGTTCCTATCTAGAGGTTTCACCACTACTGACTAGTGCTCAGACTAGTAAAAGGTATTGACTGAGCCTACTACCAGAAGAGAAAGGCAGTCACCAATCCAGATATCAACCCTGCCATTTGCAACAATTAACTGCCTGCAGGATATGTTTATAAAATGGTAGCACAAATGTTATGGGAGTAACCAGCAACTGTTTGATCAGATTTTTTAATTCCACTCACAAACTGGAACACCTGCCAGTTTGGTTGACCAAGAACCTGGATAGATCATAGGCCTAGAAAAAAGCAAAACAAATAATAGTGCTCTGCTGAAGGAGAATAGCAATAAAATGACTCCTAAGAACATTCTATACCCATATACCAGTGACTAACTCAGCCTGCATCAGAGAAGTTTCCTGTTGCAGGAGATGAAGACCAACAGAGAACCACAGCTGGATGATGTATAGAGACTGAGAATTTTTAAATACTCAGATATAAATTAGATGTCTTCTTTTCTTGAAGCCCAAAGAACTTTGAATGAGAGGAAAGATTATAAGAGTCAATGGGAACAGAAAACACCAAGTAAACAGTACCTTCTAGTAACAATGGGGGTGAGAGCACATATATGAACTTATAGAGACAGTAGCAGAATGCAGAGTCTGCAAAGTTCCAAGCAGATGTGGTCTCAGCACTCAGTGGGTGAAGTGAAGATGATCTCCAATCCCTAACCAAGGAGCCATTTCAAATAGATAACCACTCTCCTGGGAATTTTTATCACTGTCTCCCCCTACCCCCAAAGAATCACACTGTGTATACAAACCACACATATGGGTAAGCTAACTCAAAATGAATTAAATGGTTTTAGGGAGGGTTTTGTTGTCTGTTTGTTTGTTTGTTTTGAGTCTCATAATACAATCAGTCACACCTGCACAAAGGGGGAAAAGTAAACTGCCTGCAGAATCTCACATCTCTTTCTCTGTTCCCTAGGCTCATCCTTAGTGCTACAACAGAACACCAGCTGCAGCCTCCCCTCCCCCCACTGCCTTATCTCCGGTGGATTCCACAGACCATCCCCTGGTAACAGGTATCCCTCCCTTCTTCACTGTATCCTAGGCTCTAATTCCACAGTCACCCAATGCTAAACCATAGGCTTTTCTGGGGTAGTATAGAAACTTAGTAGAATCTATAAAAATGATCCCAACAAAAAGTCTTAGTAATGGAAAAAATGCATAAGTCAAATTATCTTAAACTAAAGACTATTGATACATAAGTCAAATTACCATCATAAACTACTGATAAAGTGAAAAGTTTTCAGTACCAGGGATGACCTTACATTACTGCCTTTAGCCACTTTGAAAAGTCTCTTGTGCCCAGCATTGTTATTCATCTCTAAATTCAGCTCAGTATCTAACACTCTGTTTATTACAAGTTTGCTATTGTTGATATGCTATGACAAAGATAATTTTTCCTAGATTAGTTTATTTATCAATCTTCTGTTATGATCTTCCCAAGAATGCTTGGCCAAGACTTAATCTTTCCATCCATTTTCATCTGTTCCTGTTCCTATGCTACTTAAGGAACTTAGGAAAAACCTCTTGTTTTTGCTACTAAACTTGCAAGTTTAAAAGCTCCTAATATACCCAAATACCTGAAAATTTCTGTACCTTCCCTTGGCACCTTTTGAAAGTCTTCACACCAGCTGACACAATCTGCTCTCATTCCTTCAAGCCCCACCCTGGCCAGCTCCCTAGCTATCATGGTTCTATATAATTGTTTCCAAAAAAAAAAGAAAGAAAGAAAAGAAAAGTAGAGACCACAGAACCAAGTGCCTTGGAGTCTTCCCCTCAACTCTCTAAATGTGTCTGTCTTTACCCTTAGAGTTTCACTTTGTATTCGTCTAAGTTATTTAGTGGTGCCCTACTCTTCTCCAAGACTAACTTCCTCACCTTCTGTACTTTATACCATTCTTAATCTACCCAGAATTGCTGCGGAAGACTCATAAATATTTTAAGATATCCTCATTGCTACGTGGATCCAATTTTAATGCACAAAGTAAGGAAAAGGCCCCTTATCTTTTCTAGTCTCCAACTTAAACTTTACTTGGCCTTTGCTTTCAACCTTTACCCTTTCCAGAATTTGCAACAGTTTATAGAAATGAAGTGATTTATATTTTATTTCTTCTCCTTATCTTCTCTCTGGAGGTCAGTCCTAATAAATGAGGAAATAGCCAGGAGGAAGGAAGATGCCAAGCAAAGGAAACAATACTTGGTCAGGAAAAACCTATAAAATGAAATATGTAAGCTAGATAAGCAGGAACTAAGTGCTAATCTCTTCGAAAACAGATATACTCTAAGATGGTGTCAAAATTAATTAAGACATAAAGAGTAGATTATAAGGATGTGCTTCTAATTGCTTCAGTCCTCATTCTTTCTTACAATGTGTTGTCCAAGGTATGTAGTTTAACAAAGATCTACAATGCTTGTTTAACCTTTATGTATAAATCATTAAAAATTAACACCATATTTTTATCTGAGGCCAGAAAGCCCTCACAAGCACCCTGTAAAGGCCCAAAATTCACAATGAAGAGATAAGCCTTCTTAGAGGTAGAGCTGAGTAAGATCTCCTTCTGTATAGATTAGCAAAAATAGCTTTCTGGAGATAAAATAGAGAAAAGGGTTTCGCTCCAATGTGCTGTTGAATTGCATTATGGCACACTACTTCATGGTTACTTTTGTATTTGTCTTCTCCCTGTAAACTCTCTCTCCTTCCCTTAGTCTAACTTTTCTATTGCCACTTTGACTACTAACGATTTCCAACCTTTAATTCTTTCTTCTTTCAATCTACTTACCTGTTTCTTTCTAGAGACATCAAGAAATACAACAAATTAACATCACAGGACCAATATTCTCATTTTACACATAAAGAAAGTGAGACATAACACTGATCATGGGGAAATTATACATAATATATTTTCCAATTTTAAGTCATGAAAGTAAATTTTTAGGTACAACAAATTTTACTCCTTCTCCTCCTCGGGAGTTCTTGCACCGATCTCAGATCCCTCTCTGAGAGTGCCCAGGTTTTCCAGAGCCCTTGGGCAAGGTCAGACTGACCTCTCTACTTCAGTGTAGTCCACACTCCCCTTATTCAGCAGTGCAGCAGAGAGGCTGTGCCAGCCACTGCAAGGGAAGTTCAGGACAACCACAGGGCCAGAAGGCACAGGAGTGAGTGCTCAGTCATCCGTTCCCCCAGCTCCGTGGGAGAGGGTGACTAGAGGCTTCCCGCAAAAGTTCCTATTTAATGGACCATAAATTCCTGAGGTTTCTTATGACATTTCACCCGGTCACAACTTCCTTTAAAAAAATAAATAATAGTCTACAGTCATGAGGTGCCAAGATTGCTTCAACGGTTGACCTTAGACCTGTCTATGCTGACCTCTTGAACCTACCGTTCCCTTCAAAGGCAGAAACTGGAGCCAGAAAGCATCTCTTTACAGAAAACACAGCTAACCCACTCAGGCCCACTCAAGGAAGGGTCAGCCAATCAGTCATGCACCCAGAAGGAAAGCTCACACTCCTTTCTATAAATTACAGAAAATAAATAGAGAGAAAAATGCATTTGTGACATCAAATCTAAGAGAAAAACAACCCTACCCTCACAAGCAGCAAGTGCAGAATTGGTGTGTGTGTTAAAGCAAAAGAAACCAAAATCATTCAGAAAACAAAAATAGATGATAACACCAGGACAGTCTTTCTTCCCTAAAACAATATCTATTTTAAGTGCTACCAAATTTCTGGCCTCACCTTTAGGGCAACTTTTCTGAGAAAAGCACAGTGTTTGTTTTGAGAGCCAGGATCCTGACCTATGCATCTCTCCTAGAAGCCTCTTAAAGAACAGACTCGGGTCCAGGGAACCTCTGTCTTCACTCACTGATTGTGTCAACTTGAGGATAACATTACTATAGCACAAAGTCACAAGAAGATCAATATTTCTTGAAATTCAGAGGTTTAAAACAGGACCTGTATTAACAAGAGAAAATGCTATAAAAGCAGAAATGACGATCTGCTGGGTTTTAGAAGTCAACTGATTTTTAACCTGAAAAGAATAAGTGGAACAATAACAGTTAAAGATGTCCATATCCCATCCCTAAAGGCTGTGGATCTGTCTCACAACCTGGAAGAGAAATATTCCATTGAGATTAAGCTTGGTATAGTATCTTGAAATGAGGAGATTGTCCTAGATGATCTGGTTTTAGTCAAGTAGTCACAAGTTTTCTTCTCCTAGGCAGGTAGCAGGTCAGAGAAAGGAGAAGTGAACTGCTTTTTGAACCAGAGGGATGATGTTCTGAGCCAAGAAATGCTAATAGCCAAACTCTAGATGTAGACAGAAACAGAAAAGAATTCTCTTCTGGAACTATGATGTAGTTATTACCTTCAATTTGAAATATTTTATTCTGGAAAGAGAAAGAAGTTTCATAACACTGAGGAAGCTCATAAGCCTTACAAGTTCCCTCCGAAAATTAAAGCATTAAACAGACAGTGGAGGAGACTAGGGTACAATTACTTACAGGTTGTACAAGAGACTTTAGCAATGACATTTTTGTAAGGGATCATCCATGTTGAGATGGTTTCTTGGTGGTGTCATTGCTTCTGAATAACTTGTGCTCATATGAATAACCTCAAGTTCTCAGGAGAACTACAGACATGAATGGAATCATTTCATTAGTCTGGTGTTCATGTGCTATTTGGAGTGAATAGAGATTGGGCCCCATCTCTCCAGGAAAACGCACACAAAAGGATATATCTAGATATTTACATTTGTCATTGCTTGAGGGTGTGCATGTGTGTGGCATGTGAGTAGATAGCAGAGGATAACTTGTAAGAGTCTATTTTCCTCCATGTTGGTGTGCTAGGTTTCAAACTCAGGCGCTCATGGTTGGAAGTGAGACTGTTTATTTTAATCTCTCTAGCTCTATATGTGAGTTTTTTTTTAAGTCACTTAGTTTGAGTAATTTTATTATGACAAGATACAACAGGAAAATGAAGCTTGATATCAACATTGTATGAAGGAAAATTATTTTAGCTTTCTTTTGGAGTAAAGAAACTCTTTAATTTCGGCATCATATTGATACCTAAAGTGCATCGTTTAACAAATAAACACACAAATAAAAACTTCTTAGAATTTTTTTACTCTCAATTTACTGATTATAACACTAGCTTCTCTCAGTCTACGTCTTTATAGGACAATCCCTGAAAATGCCTACTCTACAGCGCGTCCTACCAATAAAACAGATATCTTGAGATTCATACTTAAGCCTAATTTAATGATACATCATTTGGTTAGATTTTACACTCATGCCTTTTATCAGAGAGAAACATCTGTGTGATTAATCTTTAGATACACAAGAAAAGTGGTTTATAAAATATGTTTTATTGTTATGCAATTGAATTCTTATACGAACATGAATACTTGGTACATCTGTAATTAAGTTCTTTGTATATCAGACAGGTGTTTGCTCTGCCATGAAGCAATACTGGCCATCAGCAATGTGTGTCATACCCTCACTGACTCAGAACAACAGCTATAAAATCTCCTCTTGACAAATTAGTGTGATTATAATCAATAAATGTGGCTGTACTGCAGTTGATGCTGGTTGTACCTTTGTACAAGTGAGCAAATATTTTCAATGTTACACTATTCTAGGCCTATAAGTCAGGCACAAATACTCCTTAGAAATGAATAAGAACACTTTGTGTTCTACAGTAAGTTTCTATAGGTAGTTGACTAGGCATAGATAACTTTGCCAATTAAGAAAAAATATGACTGAACTCACTTGATGGTTTTCTGTAATATACATTTCTTTAGTTTTGTTGGCTTTTTGTGTGACTCCATCACTGTAACTACCAGGAGCTACTGAGACGATAGATGTGAGAGAACTTATTAACACCATGTTGCTAGATGAGCACAGTTCTCAACTGTATCTTGATACTTACCCTTATCCCTACAGATGAGCACAGTTCTCACCCCTAGTTCAAGAAGCTTATTTTTGCAGCAGATAGAAACAGTTACATAAAACCACAACTGGTCATGGTAGAGAAGAATTGACGTGAGGTGCCCAACAAAGGAATCCAACTACAACAGAAACCATGCACCAGATGATCAGGAAACATCATAGAAGAGAGAATAGACAGAAGGTAAGAGTCAGAGTACTTGGAAGACTATCATATAGTGTGTCTCCTATAATGAGAAAGCTTCATCCATAATACCTCAATAATGTGGCTATCTAAACAAGACCTGAACAATGACAGACTAATAAAGAAGTTAACTTAAACGGGAGAAATATATACAAAAACTACAAACATGTAGTGACTACTGAGAGAGAGGGCAGGGGAGAGGGAGAGAGGGAGGGAGGGAGGAAACAGAGGGAGAGGGAGAGGGGGGAGAGGGAGAGGAAGAGAGAGAGTAGGGAGGAAACAGAGGGAGAGGGATGGGGGAGAGGGAGAGGGAGGAGAGGGAGAATCAATCTTCCATAGGTAGGAGTCCCCTAATTGTTATACAATATTAACTGGTCAACCCTGCAATCATGTACATACTAGCAACACTAAAGGAACTTACCACAGGATGTGTGTGTGTGTGTGTGTGTGTGTGTGTGTGTGTGTGTTATTTTGGTTTGTTACCTTTTGTTCTTAATCTCTTGTGCCAAATACTTCAGCCTTTTCCCTCTCAATTGCTCTAATACTCAGCTGACAGACAGGCCAACTGTTCCTTTTCTTCTAAGGCTCTTCTGGGTAATCTCTCTCTCACTTTCCCCACAGGAATGAACAGCTTCCAGGCCACCATTTTGTTTCATCAAGAATACATACCATCTCTTTAATACCTTCTTTCTGCCTTGCTGACTTATCATTCCTTCTCCATATTTAGGTAGAACATGTTTGCAAACTGCTCCTGTGGCTTCCATTTCCTGGGGAAAATTGAAAAATTGTTTAGGAGGCAGTAAAAGAATTTCTTGGTCTCATTCCTTTCTACGTACAACTTTATATTTTAAAGTTCTATCCAGTGATAATTGTTTGGTTGGTTAGGCTTTGTTTGTTTGTTTGCCTGCTTGCTTTTGGGGTTTTACCAGGCACTCTGACACCTGCCTTTATTGATAGCATTTGGGAGGGAGAAGCAGGTAGATTTCTGTGAGATTCTGATCAACCGGGGCTCCAAGTGAGACCTGAACTCAAAAAATTAAAAAGCCTTCAAAGCACTGTGTCTTTTAACTAATTTAATTTATTTATTCACTTATTTATTCACTGTTTATTTATTTATTTATTTATTTATTTATTTATTTATTTATTATGACCTTTTTGTTTCTGGCAACCTCTTCTATTTCCATCAATTTATATGCATCAATTCAAACAAAACATGTACTCTAAGTTTTTCTCAAAACTGGGATGTGATTTCATCTATACAGACAGGAATATTATAATAAGAAGAAAATCATTGCCTCTTTCCAGCCTCATTTCTGATGGACACTTCTTCTTTAACCAAAGAAACCCTTCTGTATTAATATTAAACTGGTGACTACCTATTAGTGACCTCTAGCAACATCTTTGCCATGGCTTGAATTCCTGCACAAAACATCATGACCAAAAGCAAGTTGGGGAGGAAAAGGTTTATTGAGCTTACACTTCTATATCACTGCTCATCACCAAAGGAAGTCAGGACTGAAACCCAAGCAGGTCAGGAAGCAGGAGCTGATGCAGAGGCCATGGAGGGATGTCACTTACTGACTTGCTTCCCCTGGCTTGCTCAGCCTGGTTTCTTATAGAACCCAGGTCTACCAGCTCAGGGATGGCACCACCCACAATGGGCTGGGCCCTCCCCCCTTGATCACTAGTTGAGAAAATGCCTTACAGCTGGATCTCATGGAGGCATTTCCTCAACCGAGGCTCCTATGTGATGACTCCAGCTGTGTCAAGTTGACACACAACCAGCCATTACAAGTAATTTCTCATATCTTCCAACTGTAGAAATAGACTTTTATTTTTACAATTCAAAACATTCATGCCCAATTAGGAGCCTGCTCACCCTCTTCTTCCTACATCTTGGTCTATGCTGGGCAGCCCTGTTGTCTTCTATGCATAGTTCAGATTTCCCACATTTCTAGGCTTCATGTGTATTCCCTGAGTACTCACCACAAGCATTCCTTTTTCTCTTTTACTTCGGGAAGCTTCTTTCTGTCCTGAACAGTCCTACATAGACATAATCACTTCAGCACTCACTAATGGCAATGCAACATAATGGTTGTTAGATGGAAATGTCATCTTTCCCCCTCTAATTTTTAGAAGAGTGTTCTTTTTTTATAACCATAAAAAGGGTATCTTGCCTAATCTATGTCCTATTGTTGTACAATTTATGTGCTAAAATATGTCAGTGGTATTGACAGTGATTCATGTTGTAAGATATATATGCATATATATAGATGAAATATTATCATTTTAATATTATTTACAGTTTTTTCATCTATTAGAAGTAATACTGTGTGAAGGGGATAACATTTAAAATGTCAATAAATAAAATAACAAATTAAAAAATGAAAAATTTGCACAACCATGGAGTAGAAAAAGGATTATAATCAGTTACCATGAACTTGATAAATGAGGTACAGAACAATGTGAAATTAGACTTGTCAATTATAAATAGAAGACAAAGGAAGAGAGAGAGGGGTAGGGATTGAGAAAATCGGCGGAGAATCATTAAATAACAGGAATTATGTAATGCTCTTAATCGATTTATGGAAAATGATGAACATGTTATATTTTAATGTCTTATAAACTGCCAGATTATTAATGATCTTAAAAGACTATTTGCAATTTCTCAATTTGAAGTTATTCTGACTTTAATTAAGTATCTTCATAGAAGAAGGAAGCACCTTTTCTCCTGCTCTTGGTGAACATGGGTTAGTGAAAGGAGGACCCAGAGAGAAACTCCTTTCAAGGAAGTAGCTAACATGCATGAACAGTGAACTAACCATGGCAGCAGGCTTGTCCTTGGGCAGGGCTCGTGCTGAAGAATGCTGCAAGAAGCTCCTTGGCCTCTTGTTATCTAAATTTGCTCACAGGAGTAATTCTGAATAAAAGCCAATAAATTGGATGCCTTGGGTTTTTTTTTTTTTTTTTTTTTTTTTTTTTTTTTTTTGCTTTTGTTTTATTATGTTTTTTGTAATTACCACTGCATGTTCTAATACTTAGAGCTGGTAGCAATATGGATGTAAGTGCTTTGTATAACTTGTTCTAGAAACATGTATCAGTCAATACAGAAATTGTAAAACTCAGACTGCTGACAGATTTTTAGACAATACTTTAAAAATATATTTCTTTTATGATTCTTCCAGAAAGTAGTAAGTACTCTTCAATATCACTTTTCTTAGAAGTATCACAATATTAAAACTTACTTCCTGAGAGTGTAAATTATAGATATTTTTAAAGGAAGACACTTAGTAATTTGATTAAGCTGCATTGCTAAAATTAATTTGAATCTAGCCAAAAAAAAAAAAAAAAAAAAAAAAAAAAAAAGAAAGAAAGAAAAAGAAACATTTGCCATAGCAATTATGGGAAATTGTATGCATGTCTTGACAAGTTTTTAAATTGAACAGAAATATCTGCCTTGTTAGAGGTTTTTTTAATGTCCTGGCTAAGTTTTCCTTAATTATTTCTCTCCTTCTGTCAGCTATGTTATTGCCCTTCTGGCTTAAAGGTTAAACAAAGTACTAGATCTGTCAAAGTGAAAGAAACCAACTGCTGAAGAGCTATCAGAAGGTAATCAGAGCTAATAGGTACATAATAGCTAACAGGGCTCTGTTTGCACTCAGATACATCACCATAGACAGAACATAGTTTCCACTGATGTCCTAGTTAAAGAAAACAGAGACCCAGCCAGACATTCTGAGGCTAAAAGAGAGTATGTAGATAGTTCTCATACCCAACACCCACTGTAAGATAGAAGGCTGAGAAAACTCAAATTCCTAAGAGGTGGGGGAGGGAATTGGTATTTATGTAATCAAACCTTACTTTGATAAATTATCTGTATTGCTTTTACTTGTGTTAATTTTTAAATTACCATGATCCCTACAGGAGACAAAGTTTTCTTTCATGGAGATCTGATGATCTCTCACAGATACTTCTCAAGTAGCATTTACATCAAGACATGGCGTAAACAAAATAAACCACATAGAGTGAGACAGATGAGCTAGAAATCACACAGATGAAGACAGCTATGAAAGCAAAGATAGCAGGGCTTACAAGGTATGTGGGTTCTAAAATAATTCTTTGTGGAATATTTTTTTCTCTTTGGTGTTGACGATGTGGTCTCATAAAGGATTGCTTTTCCTGGCCTGCTAAAAAACTGCTCAGGAGCTCTCAGTCCTGCTATCTGTCCTCGCACATCCTCCTGCCTATGTGCGCTTTTACTGCTTCATCATTTTGACAATTATCTGTTGTGGATTAAGTGCTTACAAAGTGTGGTGTAAACAATAATGCAGAGTAGGAAAGCATCCATTTACAGAGTCAGGAAACTAACTCTTCTTAGAAGATCTTACAACAGATGACAGGATGTAGAGTCCAAGATCTAAGCAAAAAAGGGGGGGAGGTGCTGCTTATAATTATAGTTAAATCTTCTGGAGGCCACTGATAAAACATAGGATAAAAGCTTATATTGCTATTATATGTATCCATGGGTCTTGGAGTTTAACATTGCCCCTGCAAACTATAGCAACACAACATGTATCTTTGATTTAAATTGAATAAGGTTCATAAAGATTGCTTCAAAACTGAGATCAGAGTAGGCAGAACTGGGAGGTTACAAAGATGTTTTATGATGCTGTTCAACATATACAGTCTTGTAAGATAATCTTCTAAATTGTTCTATTAGGCTCAAGTACTGAGGACATCTTAAAATAAAGTGATCTCTATAAACTGGAAAATAAATCAGTAACAAGTAAGTAAATGTCTAACAGTACAAGCACTCAATAGGTTCATTTTTCTATACTGTGAGAACATAGACACACACACACACACACACACACACACACACACACAATGAAAAATCTTTAGTAGAACAGGTGCTTAACTTTAGATCACTCTGCAAGTGGACAGGTACCTGAGAGTAGGACTTCCATAAATATTAATCTGTCTGTGGGTCACACTGCATAATAGAGTCCAAAGTCTAAGGCTCTCTTTTACAGCAGAACATTTAAAATATGATTTTTCTCTTATTCTAAGAAACTTCCATCTGGTCTGAAACTTGATTTAAACTAGCCTTTCCAACTATTCTACAAAACAGGTCAAGATGGTATCTTACAAAAAGTTTGGAGAATATTCTTATAGAGTCAATGACATTAATTTTTTATCATATCAAATCTCCAAGGGACAAATTTTTTTTTCAAATTCTATACCTAATTTATACAGTATAAATTACTTTTTTATGTTGCAAACAGCTATTTCCTCTTTTTTCATGTTCATTAGCTAGTCTCTGTGGTCCCATTTCCCTCATAATCCCATTCCCTCTACCCTTTCCTTGCCATGAAAGTGCTTTTCCTGTGTCTCCATTCATTTTCTTCTTTCATGATATGCCCATTGATGAGAGTGGGGTGTTTAAGTCTCCCACTATTATTGTGTATGGTGCAATATATGCTTTGCGCTTTAGTAAAGTTTCTTTTATGAATATTGGTGTTCTTGCATTTGGATAGATGTTCCAGATTGAGAGTTCATCTTGACAGATATTTCCTTTGATGAGTAAAAGGTATCCTTCCTTAAATTTTATTATAACTTTTGGTAGAACATCTATTTCAGTAGATATTAGAATGGCTACTCCAGCTTGTTTCTTGGGACCATTTGCTTGGAAAAAAAAAATTTCACAGCCTATTATTTTGAGGTAATGTTTGTCTTTGTCACTGAGATGAGTTTCCTGTATGCAGCAAAATGCTCAGTCTTGTTTAGATATGCAGTCTGATAGTCTACGTGTTTTTAATGGGGAACTGAGTTCATTGCTGTTAATATATATTAAGGAATAGTGATTCTTGCTTCCTCTTATTTTGTTGTTAGAGGTAAAATTATGTTTGTGTGTTTATCCTTTTTTGGGTTCCTTGCAAGGATATTACTTTCGTGCTCTTTCTAGGGTATAGTTTCTCTCTTTGTATTGGAGTTTTCTAATTATTATTCTTCATAGGCCTTATTTGTAGAGATATATTGTGTAAATTTGATTTTGTCCTGGAATATCTTGGTTTCTCCGTCTTTGGTAATAGAGAATTTTGCTAGGTATAGTAACCTGTGCTCTCATTTTTGTTCTCTTAGGGTCAGTATGACTTCTGTCCAGGATCTTCTAACTTTCATTGTCTCTGTTGAGAAGTCTTATGTGATTCTGATAGGTCTGCCTTTATATGTTACTTGACTGTTTTCCCTTACTGCTTTTTTTTCTTACAACTTAATTTTTTTAAAAAAACAAAGATACATGTACAGATTATTAAAAGCATTTTAGCATAAATATGTATGAATATATTTTGTTAGTACTTGATTTTTTAAAGGTTTGATAGTTTGCATTGAAATCTTACTATTTACAAAGATCATAAAGTATACGTAAAACAAAATGTAACATGGAAATAGTCAAAGGTTTTTGGTGTGTAAAGATTAAACCTAATGATTTTTAACTACTAAAAATTGCCACAAGGCTATCTCCTTAGCTCTTGAGTTATTAGTGATTTAAGGTCTAGGTGTACCCCACTCTGAGAGGGCACTATACACCTATTTTTTTTTCTAAGAAGGACTGAGGCTTCCACATTTTGGCCATTTTTTCAATATTGTCTGAGTTGTTTCTTGGGTATTCAGAGCTTTCTGGGGCTAGTATCCAATTATCAGTGACTGAATATTGTGTCTGTTCTTTTGTGACTGGGTTACCACACTGAGGATGATATTCTCTAGATACATCCATTTTCCTAGGAATTTCATAAAGTCATTGTTTCTAACAGCAGAGTAGTACTCCATTGTGTAAATATACCACAATCTCTGTATCCATTCATCTACTGAAGGACATCTGGGTTCTTTCCATCTTCTGGCTATTATAAATAAGGCTGCTATGAACATGGTGAAGCATATGTCCTTATTGTATGTTGGAGCATCTTTGGGGTATATTCCAGAAGTGGAATAACTGGATCTTTAGGTAGTACTATGTCCAATTTTCTGAAGAACCACCAGACTGGTTTCCACAGTAGTTGTAGCATCTTACAACCCCACCAACAGTGGAGAAGTGTTCCTCTTTTTCTGAATCCTCACCAACATGTGTTGTCATCTGAGTTTTTAATCTTAGCCATTCTGACTGATGTGAGGTAGAATCTTGGGATTGTTTTGATGTGCATTTCCCTGATGACTAGAGATATGGAGCATTTCCTTAGGTGCTTCTCAGTCATTCGATATTCCTCAACTGAGAATTCTTTGTTTAGCTCTGTATCCCATTTTTAATAAAATTGTTTGAGTCTCTGGAGTCTAACTTCTTGAGTTCTTTGTATACCTTGGATATTAGGCCTCTATTAGATGTGGGATTGGTAAAGATCTTTTCCTAATCTGTTGGTTGCTGTTTTATTTTCTTGACAGTGTCCTTAGCCTTACAGACACTGTGCAATCTCATTAAGTCCCATTTATCGATTCTTGACCTTTCTCCCTTACTGCTTTTAATATTCTTTCTCCATTTTAAGCATTTGGTGTTTTGACTATTTTGTGTTGGGAGAAATTTCTTTTCTAGTCCATTCTATTTGATCTTGTATGTTCATGGTCATCTTTTTCTTTAGCTTAGGGATTCTTCTTAAATTTTGTTGAAGATATTTATTGGGCCTTTTATTTAGGAGTCTTTGATCTCTTTTACTCCTATTATCCTTAGGTTTCATCTTTCTTTGTCTGTCCTGAATTTCCTATATGTGTTTTGTTTAGGGTCTTTTAGCTTTTTTCATGTTTTGACTGTTGTGTC
Organism: Micromys minutus; assembly: GCF_963924665.1. NCBI lineage: Eukaryota > Metazoa > Chordata > Mammalia > Rodentia > Muridae > Micromys > Micromys minutus. The sequence goes on along the minus strand of NC_137980.1, from coordinate 3,394,448 downwards.
AATGTTTTCTATGGTATCTTCTACTCATGAAATTCTCTCTTCCATCTCTTGTATTCTGTTGGTGATGCTTAAGTCTATGACTCCTGACCTTTTTCTTAGGGTTTCTTTCTCCAGTGTTGTCTCCCTTTGTGTTTTCTTTATTGTTTCTATTTTCATTTTTAGATCCTGGATGGTTTTGTTCAATTCCTTCACTGTTTTGCTCATAGGTTTTTTTTGTTTGTTTGTTTTTTGTTTGTTTGTTTGTTTGGGTTTTTTTGGTAATTCTCTAAAAAATTTTTGTGTTTTTTTTCTTTTTTGCTTCATTTTGTTTTGTTTGTTTCAGCTTTAAGGGCTTCTATTTTTTTGCCTGTGTTCTCCTGTATTTCTTTAAGGGAGTTATTTATGTGTTCCTCAAATCCCTCTGTCATCATCATGAGGCATGATTTTAAAACCAAATCTTATTTTTCTGGTATGTTCGGACATCTACTACTTGCTGTAGTGGGAGCATTGGGTTCGGACATTGCCAGGTTGTCTTGGTTTCTTTTGCTCACATTCTTATGCTTGCCTCTTGCCATCTTGTTATCTGTGATGCTAGTTAATCTTGTTCTCTCTGACTGATGCTTGTTTCTTCTGTGGGCCTTTAGACCTGTGGGTTTAGAAGTGAGAGTGCTCCTGGATCTCTCTGTGGATAAGCTATGAGTCCCCATGGCAGTGGGCCAACTCTAGCCTTGGGTGCAGATGGAGGCCAGAAATATCAGGTCCTAGGCAGCACTGTGATGCCTGCACCTGAGAGTTCCTGGTGGTCTCTCCCTAGACTGTAAGTGGGCACTCACCCACAGGTTCAGGATGGAGAATGAGCCTGTGTGCTCAGCTCTCTGCAGCAGACTGTTAGTCTTGAAGGTGGTAGGCCAGCTCTAGCTCTTCAGTATATATTTCTTAGGTCAGATTAAGCATTAGAGAAATATTTTAAAATACATATTCTTTGCTGAACAGAAAGTTTTCCTATCATACTTGAGATAAAGAGAAAAGAAACTATATTAAATATAATTGGTCATTCTACTGGTTTAGACTTGTACCCAGAGCAGACCTGCGGTGCTAGCTCTGTACCCACTCCTACAACACCCAGAAGACTCTCAATCCCCTGGTGCTCTAACATGATCAGGATCACAGGTGAGGCCACAAATCTGCCCTACCACCCAAAATGACTTAAGCCCCCATGATCCAGGGACATAGGAACCCTGTCACGCGCCCACGCTTCCCGCCGCTAGGAACAGGCATGCGACAAACAAACAGATTCTTCTGCAGATAACCTTTATTGTACAGCACTCTGAGCAGGGGACTTCTTGAGCAGGAAACTTCTCTCTGAGCCGGGGACTCCCTACCGGGTTCTACTGTCTAGGCGACCTCTCACGCGCAGTCCCCCACGTGCGATCTCTCTGTCCAGTCTCTGTCCACGCGGGATCTCCCGAAATCTCTCCTATCGGGTCTCTCTCCAAGTGGTACCTCTCCGCCATCCCTCCACGTGGGGTCTCCCGCAATCTCTCTACTATCTTCCTCTCCTCCTCACGTGGGGGAGAAAATGCACTGCTATATATGCCTAAGAGACTTGTGTTGCTACCTGATTGGTGCATCCTCCTGTAGCTCAATCACGTTCCCCAAGAGTGGGCTGTGACTTATGTGGTGCATGCGCATTAAGTCTCTTGGCTGGGCAACAGCTCTGTTTGCTGAGTTCTCAGCGGGAAGCGGGTGCCATGTTTGGGTATGGCACAAACGGCTCCCTACAGAACCCTACCCACCCAGCCAGTGCCACAAGTTTCTTCATGTTTGAACCTGTCTACTGTGGAGACCCAGTACTTTGGCTTCCCACCCACTCCTATAACATCCAAAGAAAGCTTTATTTCCAGGATATCTGACACATCTGGATATCAGGAGCTTGATCACACCAGGACTTCAGTATCCCTTGACTTGACTCTCAGGAGCTCTAACACATACAGAATCTCAGGATCACAGGATCACATGATCTCACTATCCTAGAGATAGATGGACTCTAAAAAGTTCTGACAAAAAGGGGATCATAGGAGGGGCGGGTTCCTGCCAGAGATAGCAAGGGCAGGTAGAACTAGAGGTAATCAGATGACTAGAAGCAAGCACAAAAACATAGGTGACAGGAACCAATGCTGCTAAACAGCATTTAAACCCAGTTCTCCCACCACACCAAACCCCTGGATACCCTAACACACCAGAAAAGCAAGATTCAGACCTAAAATCCTATCTCATAATTATGATAGAGGAATTTAAGAAGGACATACATAACTTACATAAAGAAATACAGGAGAATACAAGTAAACAAGTAGGAGCCCTTAAAGAGGAAACCAATTAATCTCTTAATGAAATACAGCAAAACATAATCAAACAGGTAAAGGAATTGAACGGAACCATCCAGGATCTAAAAATGGAAATAGAAACATTAAAGAAAACAAAAAGTGAAAAAAAACCCTGGAATTAAAAAAACCTAGAAAAGAAATTAAATGTCACAAATGCAACCCTCAACAACAGAATACAAGAGATAAAAAGAGGATTTCAGGCAGAGAATATACCATAAAAGACACTGACACAAAAGTCAAAGAAAATACAAAAAGCAAAAGTTCCTAACTCAAAATATTCAAGAAATCCAGAACACAATGAAAAGACCTAACTTAAGAATAATAGATACAGAAGAAAGTGAAGATTACCAACTCAAAGGGCCATCATACATCTTCAACAAAATTATAGAAGAAAACTTCCCTAACCTACAGAAAGAGATGCACATAAATTTATAAAAATAATGCTGAACATTAAACAGGTGGAACCAGAAAATAAATCCCTCCTGCCACATAATAATTAAAACATCAAATGCACAGAATGAAGAAAATATTGAAGGCTGTAAGCAAAACATCTTAAATAAAATATAAAGCAAGGCCAATCACAATTACATGAGACTTCTCAACAGAGCCTGTAAAAGCCAGGAGATCTTGAGAGGATGTCATACCCACCCAATGAGAACAAAAATAACAGCCCAGGCTATTATATACAGAAAAACTCTCAATTACTATAGAGGGAGAAACCAAAATATCCCATGACAAAACCAAACTTAAACAATATCTTTCTACAAATCCAGCCCTACAAAGGAAAATAGAAGGAAAACTCCAATACAAGGAAGGAAACTACACCCACAAAAATACAAGAAACTAATCTTTTGAAGACAAAAAAGAGAACCACATGAGCATAATTCTACCTCCAAGAACAACAGAAACAAAACAAAAAGCAGAAATCCAATATCGCTGGTCCATAATATTTCTCAATATCAATGGGTTCAGTTCCCCAATATAAATACATAGACTACAAGACTGGATGTGAAACAGGACACAACATTTTGTTATATTCAGGAAACATAACTAAGTTGCAAAGATAGATATTCTCTCAGAGTAAAAGACTGGAAAATTTCTCAGGCAAATGATCCCAATAAACAAGCTTGATTAGTAATTCTATTATCCAATAAAAAGACTTTCAACAAAAAGTTATGAAAAAATGAGGGAGGACACTATATAAACATCAAAGAAAAAAATCCACCAAGAAAAACTCTCAATTCCGAGCATCTATGCACCAAATGCAAGGTAACTGACATTTGTAAAAGAAATATTACTGAAGATCAAAGCACTCATTGAAACTCACACAATAGTAGTAGCAGACTTTAACATCCATGTCTTACCAATGGACAGATCATGGAAACATAAACAAAACAGACACAGTGAAGCTAAGAGAAGTAATGAACCTAGGGGATTTAACAAATATCTATAAAACATGGCATCCTAAAATAACAGAATATACCTTCTTCTCAGCATCTCATGGTAGTTTCTCCAAAAATGACCATATAATTGGTCACAAAACATATACAAGAAAATTGAAGTAATTCTACACATCCTATCAGATCACCACAGACTGTGGCTGGTCTTCAATAACAACAAACAACAATGATCCCACACACACATTGAATCTGAACAATGCTCTACTCAGTGATAACTTGATCAAGGAAAAAATAAAGAAATTAAAGACTTTTTAGAACTTAATAATAATGGAAGCACAAAATACCCAAACTTACTGGATACAATGAAAGCAGTAAGAGAGGAAAACTCATTCTGAGTTCTTCCATAAAGAAATTAGAGAGAGCATACACTAACAGGTTAACAGCACATATGAAATTTCTAGAACAAAATGAAACAATTAAACCCAAGAAGAGAAGATGGCAGGAAATAATGAAACTCGGGGTTAAAACCAACTAAGTATAAACAGAGAGAACTATACAAGGAATCAATAAAATCGGGAGCTGGTTCTTTGAGAAAATCAGCAAGGTATATAAACCCTTAGCCAGACTAAGCAGTGGGCACAGAACAATATCAAAATTAACAAAATCAGAAATGAAAAGGGAGACATAACAAGAGAAACTAAGTAAAGTCAAAATATCAAAAGACCCTACTACAAATGCCTATACAAAACATAACTGGAAAATCTGGATGAAATGAACAATTATCTGGACAGATATTAGATAACAAATTCAACACAGGATAAGATAAAACATCTAAACAATCCCATAACCTCTAATGAAAGAGAAGTCATTAAAAGTCTTCCAACCATAAAAAGCCCAGGACCAGATGGGTATAGTGCAGAATTCTATCAGACATCCAAAGAGGGCCTAATATCAATACCTTTCAAACTATTCCACAAAATAGAAACATAAGGAACACTATCCAACTCATTCTATAATTATGCTTATACTTAAAACCCAACAAAGAAAGAGAACTTCAGACCAATTTTTATTATAAATATTGATGCAAAACTATACAACAAAATTTTCACAAACCAAATCAAAGAACACATCAAAATGATCATTCACTGTGATCAAGTATCCTTCATCCCAGTGATGCAGAGAATATAGGGAAGTCCATCAACTTAATTTACTCTATAAACAAATTCAGACATAAAAACCACATGATCATCTCATCAGATGCTGAAAACACTTTCGACGAAATAAAACATCCCTTTATGCTAAAAGTATTGGAAATAAAAGGAATATAAGGTCAATAGCTAAATATAATTAGCACAATGTGCAGTAATCCAATAGCCAACATCAATCTACATGAAGAGAAACTTGAAACAATCCCACGAAAATTATGGACAATCCAAGGCTGCCCACTCTCCTCCTAACTACTCAGTATAACTTAAAGTTCTTGCCAGAGCAAGTAGGAAAAAAAACGAAATCACAAGGATACAAATTGGAATGGAATAAATCAAGATATCACTATTTGCTGATGATATCATAATATGCATAAGTGACCCAAAATTCCAAAACCTCCTACAGCTTGTAAATAACATTAGTAAAGTGGCTGAATAAAAAATTGACTCCAACAAATCAGTTCCCTTCCTTTACTAAAAGGATCAATGGGTTGAGAAAGAAAGTAGGATACAATACCCTTCACAATAGTGACAAATAATATGAAATATTTTAGTGTGACTCTAACCAAGCAAGTAAAAGATCTGAATGACCAGAATTTTAAGTCTCTGTAGAAATAAATTGAAGAAGACTTCAGAAGCTGGAAAGATCTCCCATGCTCATGAATCTGGGATTAACATAGCAAAAGTGACCATCTTGCTTAAAGCAACCTACACATTCAATGCAGTCCCAATCAAAATTCCTACTCAATTTTTCATAAAGTTAGAAACAGCAATTTGCAAATTCATTTGGAATAATAAAAATCACAAGATATCAAAAACCATTCTTAAAAATAAAAGAACTTCTGGGGCAATTACCATACTTGGCCTCAAGCTTACTACAGATCAACACATAATAATAAAAACCACATAGTATTGGTACAGAGATAGACAGGTAAGATCAGTAGAATAGTACTGAAGAACAAAAAATGAATTCACACACCTATGGTCACTTAATCTTTGACAATCAAGCCAAAAGTATCCAGTGGAAAAAATACAGCATTTTCAACAAATTGTGCTTGTGGTGGTCAGCATGTAGAAGAGTGCAAATTAATCCATTCTTATCTCCTTGTTCAGAGCTCAAGTCCAAGTGGAACAAGCCCCTCCACATAAAACCAGGTATACTGAACGTATTAGAAGCAAAAGTGGGAAAGATTCTCGAACATATTGGCACAGGGAAAAATTTCCTGAACTGGTGACCAATTGTTTATATGCAAAAATCAAGAATTGAAAAATGGGACCTCATAAAATTGAAAAGACTCTGCAAGGCACAGGACACTGTTACTCAGACAAAATGCAATACATATATTGGGAAAAGATCTTTACCCCTCCATCTAAAAAAGGGCTAATATCCAAAATATGCAACAACAACAACAACAACAACAACAAAAAAACTCAAAAAGTTAGACTCCAGATATCTCTTTACTGTGCCTATGAAATTATGCACATGGAAATGGCAGATACTTTAGGTACCACAATCTGCTTCTCTCTTTAAAGCATGTCAGTTCACCAATGCACAACTAACTTTTGACAAAGAAATAAAAAATATAGGCTCGAAAAACCACAGCATCCTTACCAAATGGTGCTGTATTAGAAGAATCTAAATAGACCTATACTTACTACCCTGCACAAATAGACTTTAAATGAATCACAAATCTCAGCATAAGATACAGAACCGTAAATATGATAGAAAAGAAACTATGGAAATTGGTCTTGAACTCATTGGCACAGGAAAAGTCTTTCTGGACAGGACACCCACTGCGCAGACACTGGGAAAGAGTTTTACACACCACACATCTGAAAAGAGCTAATATCTATGATATAAAAAAACAAAAAAACTTGACATCAAGAAAACATAACCTAATTAAAAATAAGAAACAGATTTAAACAGAGAGTTCTTAAAACAGAAAGCACCGAGAAACACTTAAAATAATGTTCATCATCCTGACGCATCATGGAAATAAAGGTCAAAATTGATTAGAGATTTCATTCCATACTTATATAAATGGCTAATATTAATAAAACACATGACAGCTCATAGTGATCAGGATAAGAACAGTGATTGGGAGTGCAAATTAGTACAACCAGGGTGAAAATCAATACGGCAGTTCCACAGAAAGCTGAGACTACAGACACCTCAAGAGCCAGCTGTACTGCACTGAGGCATATACTCAAAGAACTCAACATCCTACCACAGAGGCACAGTCATGTTCCTTCTTATCTAGACATTGTAATCAGCCTAGGTGTTTATCACCTGATAAGCATCAAACAAAACTTCAGAACACAGCAGAATATTATACAGCAGTTTAAACATGAAATTATGAATTTTGCAGGGGGATAGACCTAGAAAGAAAAAGAAATCATCCTGACACCAAAAGACAAATATTCTGTTTTCTCTTATATATGAATATTATAATTTTAGCTTACAATAGACATGCTACACTATGCATAACGATGGATATTACATATCAAGTAAGTGACTGGGCATTGAAGGGGAGTCTCCCTTGGAAATAAAATATACAGTTATGCAGAAACAGAGGGAACCTATAAGGGGAGGATTAAACAGGGAGGAGAATAGCAGAGAGGAAAAAGGAAGGGAATATGGGAAGGGCAAACTAAGGGTCATTTGAAGAGTCATATGGAAACAAACTACTGTAGAAGCTCCCAAAATGTACAAGTATGTGAAAGAAATATAGAAGGACTTAACAATTAACGGCGAGACGAAGCCCTGAGCCTCTCACCAGCAAGTCCCATCACCTGTGACAGGAATCTGTCACATCCCCGTCAGTTGGTACTCGAGGAACCCTCTTGAAATTCTCACACATCTCAGGTTTTTAGTTGAAGACAGGACTGACACATTCCATTGAACATGGAGAACTCAAGCTGGTGCCTCACTAGAGCTTTTCCTTTATTCATGCTGACTGGTGTTTGTGGTACTGGAAGGTATTCTGCATGGTGGCAGAGAAGAAAGGTAAGCATAAAGTTACAGTCTACAAGAATGACTCACCTCTATGATATTCTGGTGCAAATGGCACAAATGTTATGGAAGTAACCCCTCACTCTCTGCTTGAATCTAAAGCCTACTCTGTAAGATGAAACTCGGCCTGACACTGCTCACTTAGCCAAGAATCTGAGGATAGGCTACAGGTAAACCATAACCATAAAATGACCTTTAAGAACATTCTTCTATATCCGTAGATCGGTGCCTCACTCAGACATTACCAAAAAAGTTTCATTTCTCTTGCAGTAGATGGGAGCTCGCACAGGGAGCAACTGGTGGGTAACATGTGGGGAGTTAGCAGCTTTAGAGTACTCAGTAAATGGGATGTCCCCAAACCCATCCCTTCAGGGCTTAGGGAACAACAGAAGTACTTTACAAGCCACAGTAGATAAATGAGTCCAGGAAGCAGCATCTTTTAGAAAGTGATAGGACTGATGCACCTGTGAACTCAGAGCTCGTGGCAGCATGCAAAGGCCTGCACAAGTTCACACGGGAGAGAATCATGGCACAGAGGAGGTGAAGTTCACACAGACTCCAACTACTAACCACAAAGAGATATGCTTACCAACGAGAAATTAGCTTTCTTTACTAGAGTCTTGCTGAGTACATTAACTACACTAAGGATAGGCTTGAGGACCAGCAATTGATGGTTAATTGCAAAGAGAACTCAAAGGTGTGTTTGTAGACGGTTTGCCTCATATTCATTACTTTGGGCTTTTCTTTTTTCTGGCTCAGAGTATACTCTCTGGGTTGTGTGTGTGTGTGTGTGTGTGTGTGTGTGTGTTCTGTGCTTTTATTAGGGTTAGGTTAGTAGTATGAGTAGTACTTGTTTCAATTTTTGTTTGCCTTTGTTTTCTAAAGAGACAGAGAACAAAGGCCATGGAGTTGAGTGGAAAAGGTAGTGGAGAGAATCTGAAAGGAGTTGTGGGAGAGTAATTCTCATAGGAATATATGGTATGAAAGATGCAGTTAAAAAGACGAAAAAATATGAGTGTATCCCTTGCTGTCCATTAAAGAGAAATCAGCCATTAAAGCTTACCAACTCTTATTGACATAGATACATATTTTACAAGTGAAATTAGATCTGTGATAGGAAGAGTCTTAAGTAAAATTTATCAAAAGATTACTCAATGGTGATAGGTTTTGCATTAAAACATGTTTTTAGAAACAATACATGGTCACTAAAAAACCAAATATTACACTATTCTGTGATTTTCAGGAGCTAAAACTAATTATGGCAGACCAACTTTCATAACATACCCTGAAGTAGGTAAAGGCTCTTTGATGATTGGATCTGCTGGCCATTCCTACTCTCTCCTGAAGGGCTGGAGAGACGGTGCAGAAGTGAAGAGCACAGGTACTTTAATAAAAATCTGAGTTCAGTTCTTCAGTCAGGTGACTCAGCTCCTGAATCTCAGCTTCAGCAAATCTTACTCCACTGGCATCTGTGCACACACATACACACACACACACACACACACACACACACACACACACACACACACACACACAATGGATTGTTACATAGCACTTAACAGACAAGTCACAGTATTGTCGGCTCCTGTGACATATGAACATATGGAGAAAACTGCAGTCTGACTTCCTATCATAAGCAAAAGTACAAGTGTGAGAGAAATTACATTGCAGGAGAGGGCTAGGGAGAACATGTTCTTTTTGCTTTATAGCCTTCAGTGAAGTTTGAAGTATCTTTTCATCTACCTGACTCCTCCCCAGTTTGTAGTAGTTACTAACTATGTAGAATGCATGTTGGGGGTCTTCATGATATTTTTTAGATTATAATATAATTGCATCATTTGCTCCCCATTCCCTCTTTCTAAATCCTCATATATGCCCCTCTTTGACCTCTTTCAAATTCTCAGACTCCTTAGTCATTGTTACATTCATCTATGTATAATCACACCAGTTGCTGAATACATAAATGTAACCTCCTCAGTCCGTATTGTGTACCTTGCATGAATGTTCTCAGAGCTGACTATTTGGTATTGGATAATCAATGTATGTGATTCTCCCCAAAAGACTATTTTTCCTGCTCTCTGAAGTATTTAGTTGTGTGTAGTTTGTTGTGTAGATTTAACACTTCTGGAGTTTCTCTCCTCTTTCCACCTAAGCATTTCTATTGTTGTTGCCCTAGTTCTAGCTTATGTTTGGGCAGCATGTTGGTGAGATTTTATTCTTTATCATGTTATGCTCTTTATTATTGAGGTTAGGCAGCATAGCTGGGAAGAACTGCTGGTTGCTTCTCTTCTTTTGGTACCACAAAAGCTCTATAAAGTTTTCCCTTTATAGGAGACAAAACCTCACAGCAAACGCTCTGATCCTCTGGCTCTTATAATCTTTCTGTCCTGCTACTGTAATGATCCATGAATCTTGGTTTGAAGAATGGTCTTATAGATGTATCCACCAGGACTGGGTTCCATCACTCTGCCGTTTGATTGGTTGTGCTTTTCTGTAATGGTCTTCATCCATTGCAAGAACTAGTCTTTTTCATAACTGTTGAGGACTGTACTTATCTGTAGATATGAAAACAAATAATTAGAACCTAATTAGGGATTATGCTGGAATAGTAAAGTGGAAGTTGTTGCCTCTCCTCAGAAATACAGGGCCTCACTAACCCTGTGTAGCTAGGTAGGTTTCAATACAAGTCACATTTGTTCTCTTGTTGAGAGGGTCTTAAGTCCAATTAGACATCTATTTATTACTGTCTGTATTGACTGCCATTACTGCATCATTAGGGTGTCGTATTATGCTGGTCACAGTTGTGGTACATAGATATCACAGCTGGGAAGGACTGTTCTTACTTCCCTCATTCGTAAGCTTACATGACTCCTTTCAGTACATGAAAGCTAATCCTCAGAGGGGAGGCTTTTTAATCAGCTCCAATTCAGGGGACTATGGTCACTGCATCTGAACTGCATGGTGCCTTCAGCAACAGATACTTACCTCTGACCTCTGGGAAACATGCATGAACAACTGCAATATCCTATTATGTTTCAGAAGTCTCCTGGGCAGCTCTGACCAACATCTTAAAGAAAGCTTCTCTTGCCTGGTGTCTGGGGTTTTGATTGGTGGTTTTTGGTTCATTGAGAAAGTACTATCACCAAGATGAAAGAGTTTCATTCATATTATGTGTGTGTGTGTTGATACATAGACTTCCATATACTGTGGCCTTTTTCTTCATGGCCTTTTCAGACGTCCTTAATGTTAATTTGCCCTTGGTTCTCTTTCTTCTGTATTATCTTCATCTCTATCCCTTCAATTTTAACAGCTACTTAAAAGCCACATCATATCTTGTAAAATCCATTGAGAGTAACTAGGATCCAGGATTGTCTTTTCATTGAGCCCAAGTTGTAGGAAGGAAGAAGTTAAACTATGGAGGTCAAATGTAAAATAATCCCAGTATGCATCAGAGAGCATTGGGCAGTTTATGCAGTGAAAGAATATTAAACGATGTGAGCCTTAAGTACAATAACCTTATTACAAAACAGCATAAATAATAAATGAAACTACTCCCATATCTTAAATATAATGAAGAAAAGTCTTTTATAAACAAAGAAGAAGAGGGTTTTACTTATTTCTCTTCCAAGGCCCTTCTATAATGTCCATCGTGATATAACACATTGACAGACATGGGGAAATGCTGTCATTGCAGGGAAGCAAAAAACAAAAACATGCCACCTGTAAGTCATTAGCACTGGGAAGAAAGTCAATTTTAAAAGCTGCCTGTGGCTCCTCATTTAATTTTTAAAAAGCAGGGAAAAGTTAGACACAGAGAGTGACTCTATGTGTCTAAGACCCAAAAGAAAACATTTGTTACTACAAGCATTTAATCAGGACCTCCAGTTGCTGAAGCCTATAAACGCAGAATTGTTCATGTTGTCATTTGCTCTCTTAGAGAATAAATGAGCCTTCTGAAATTAAAGCTTCAGAGATTGGAAGTAGAGTGCCATAGCAAAATTAATATTTAATTCACAAAAGTATAATTACATCATTTCTTCTCAGAATAAAAAATAGCCTTATATTTAGAAGAAAATATCCCAATTTTCCATCTCTAGTCATTCAAATTTAAAATTCTGGAGTCCACAAAAGTTCCACAATGTTTTTTTGTTTTTTTGTTTTTTTTTTTTTTTTAGGAGATTAATATGGTAGATGGAGACAACGTTTATGGTCTATGGTAAGACTTTGATCACTTCCCAAATACTCAGCTTCTTTATGTGATAATTGCCCTTTCATCAAGTATAATTGCTTATCACTTGAAAAATAGTTAAAAAGAGCATTGTATAAAACATTCATATAGACATTAAAACAAGTCAGAGACATTTTATTGTTTCTCTCATGTTAACCACTTCAAAAGTTGCATTTTTACATTGACTCTACCTTATTGCTCTTAGAAATTATGAAATTTGTTTTCATTCATCCATATTATCTAGCATGTGGTCTCAAAGGTTTTCCAGCAAAATGAGTTGCAAATCCTGCTTAACACATTACAGGAAATTGATCTGAATTAAATGCCCCATAGTCAACCATGGCAAATACATTTTTTGAATATCTTTTAAATATATGACTAAAGATTTTAGGAATACTCATGAATACCCCACTACCAATTTACACTAATTTATGTGTCTAGAGGACCAAATGTGTCAAATGGTGTATGTGTATGTGTGTGTGTGTGTGTGAAAGTGAGATGAGGGTTCTTAAATTCCTGACAGTCAGGTCTCATCTGTGTCCCTGAGAGCAAGCTAGAGTTGTCAGTCTTGGTGGACATTGTCTTTATGCTACTGAGACATTGTGTCTTTTTGCTTCATATGTAAACAAGTATTGGGCAATACTTGACTCATGCCAATAACACACAATGCACAGAAAAGCACTAATGCTCTTTTAAAGTAAAATATCTATCACTTCTTGGCCTTTTGGCTAAGATCAAGTGTAAAGTAAAATATCCAAACCTTCACGAAAGTAGAGAACCTCACAAGAGCTAAGAGTATATGTGCCTGTGTTATGCATATTGTGTGCTTAAATCTCTCATGTAATCTCCTCTGGACTATTTGCAGATAGCACAAGATAAATTTACTTATTATCTACATGAATAAGTAAATACGTTTATTTATCATCTACAGGAATAGTCAAAACAAAATCTCTGACTTTACAGCCGCAGCACTACCAGCCATGTTAACTGGAAGACCTGTTCACATTGTGTGCTCCTTTCAGCCTCCCTTGTAATAGCAAAAGCTCTTTTTTTGTTTTTGTTAGTTTTTATTGAAAAACTTTATTTTAAAAAACAAAGATAAATGTACAAATTTTTAATCATTTTTGCATAAAAGTATACAAATACATTTTTAAGGTTGTAATTAAGTATTTGTGGGTACATATACATACAAATATGTATATATGTAACAATAATATAGGAAAAGAGGGTATTAATTTGGGGGATAGGAGAGAAACTGGGAGGGGTTGTAGGAAGGAAAGGGGAATGTGATACAGTTCTATTTTAATTAAAATATATTCTTTTTTTTCTTGAACTTCACACAGTCTGGGTTGTTTCTGGGGTGTTCAGAGCTTTCTAGGGTTAGTATCCCATTATCAGTGACTGCATATTATGTCTGTTCTTTTGTGACTGGGTTACCTCACTCAGGATGATATTCTCTAGATGCATTCATTTTCTTAAGAATTTCGTTAAGCAAAAGGTCTTAACATTTGTTTCCCCATTGTCCTTAATCCTTGCCACATCTTCACTGCCAACAGACTTATAAAAGCACATTATATGATGACACTACCTAAGAGTTTTCAGTGTCTCCCCATCTTCGGCAGGATGACGGACACTTTCATGTAAATAGTAAACTCACAAAACACTAGTTCTTGAATGTCTGACTGAGCTGCATGTCCGGTGCCTTCAAATTAAAGGCACATGACCATACTGAATTAACATTAGTTTTTAAGATGTTTTCACAAAATCTCACTAATTTTTCAAAGCTCTACCGCTCTGCATTTATTTTTTACACTAATTAATTTTTTTATTTTTTTCTTGGAAATTTTTTGTATTTACATTTCAGATGTTATTTATTTGAGCCATTTCGAAACCTTTTTCAGAAATAGTATCTCCCTTCATATTCAACGCTTCTAGAACTCCATTATAAAACAAAACATTCTAAGTATCATTTTGAACAGATCACATTAAAATTATTTGTTCTTCAAGCTTTATCGCCACCTTCTCAGAAAGCCAGCTAACTTTGTACAAATCTTCCTGGCTTCCTTGCAGTTCTGGATATAGGCAAGGCACTCAATGAATGTTTGATGAATGAATGAGTGTATGTGTGTATACATACATGTATTTATTTACATATATACATATATATAAAATACATTGAATATGAAAGTAAATTTGATTATATTTGATTTAATGTATATTTGTAATTTAATACATCTGTGAATTTTCAAGTAAATGTTACACATTCTGAAGTAGTTATTAAGGAATCCACACTATGGACAGATGGTAAAGGATAACTGAGAATCCTGAGGATACATATGCGCTCACACATTCTCCTCTGTGCCTCACTTATGCCTTCCTGGCCCCACAAAGCTTGTCACTTATCTTCCCTCCCTGCCAATTCCCATGATCAGAGAAGGCAAACGGAGAAGGGTGCCATTGGAGAGGGGAATGGATACAGAGGGGCACATAATCATGAAGACTTGGAAAGAATGTTATTCTGTGTAATTTTTTTAAGCAAGCACTATAAAAAATCCATACTACCCATTTCTTATGGATAATAAACTTCCCCAGTGCCCACTCATGATATCAGATCACAGATGGAAACCTGAGACAAACTTCACAGAAATAATTTTTCTACAGGTTTCATGTTAGTCTATGGCTGTTTTGATATAGAAGTATTCAGTCTTCAAAGCAGAGGTTTTATAAAGAATTGGTGCCTTTGTTTGTTTTCCTTCTTGTAATGTTTCATTACTCCAAAAATAAAAGTTAAGAATTAAAATGTAAATGAAACCTGAAGAAATGCTTGCTCTTGTTGATAATGTTGCATCCCAAACCTCTAATTGACAGGACTCCACCTTTTCATCAAATAATGACTATAATGATGGTCATTACAAAAATATCTAAAGAACAGATAATAGTGTAAGAAAATAATGTTTAGAATAATATCAAATAATCAAATTATTGAATTATTGAATTAGAACAAATTACATCAAAAATAAAATAAAATATGAATTAGATAATATTAATATTGGTCAACATGCTTGAATCTATACCTGAGGAATAAAAATAAAACTAACACCATCTATCTTGATTTTAAAATTTATGGCCTTATGGAAGATGAAAAATCCAAATGAAGAGCCATTTTATTAGATATCTACAAAATAGTTTATTGCTAACTTAACTTGTTTGTTAGTAATATATTACCAAAAATAGTTTACATATTTGATAATATTAACCAGAGAAAATACTGACACTTCGAATAACATGGTATGCAAGTTAACATTTTGGGAAGCAATTTGGAAAAGTAAGGCATCATTATTTCATTTTTTAAGTTTTCAATGTATCTTTATTTATAGTCAGTACAAAGCAATGCCCATCTTCTAGTTTGTTTTTATGTATAAATACAGCTAAATCAACAATCACAGTAGCAGCAAACCGACACAGAATCACTACCCTTTCCCCAAATCTCCCACTGCCCTAGAATAACAGAGTGGTACCTGTAGGCCACCTGTGAGTAGCACATAGATCAAAATGGCATGACCGCTAGATAAGTTCCACAAATGAGGCTATTGAAACAAATAATAAAAGCAGTAAAACTAGATTTATTTCTTCTGGGAGCTATGAAAAGCAGACAGGAGATGTTGACTGGATTTCAGATAAACCTATCACATTACTACAGATGAGAGGACTTGTTGGTACTATCTTTCTTCACACCCTTATGTCCTGAACTTCTATTACTGTGAACACTCTAGTTCTTTAAATTATAGTCACACCATTTCTTCCAGATGAATATATAAGAGAGTAAAGACGACTCCTGGGCTAGGATTCTGCATGCTAAGTTTCAGCAGGGAACACATAAGAAGAGTTGTAAACCTTGAAAATAGATGTTTATAATGGAAATGTTGAGACCCCTAACTATTGTGGGACAAATATTGCTGTCATCATTTATCTAGAAAAGGCACATAAGCAACTTCAGTGTTGAAGCTTGCACTCTGAATAATAAGCCTGAAAGTACTCAAGTCATATTTTAACACAAGTGTATCTTCCTTTTGCAGAAACAAAAATATTAGCATGACAGAGGATAAGGTGGCAGAGAGGAAGAAAAAGGGAGATTGTGAATAGTCATTTGCATTTGATTCTTTACATACTATGGCAAATCATTATAACACCTAAGCAACCAACTAAAACTAACAGCAGCAAATAATGATTATATCCAATCCAATGTAATGATTTTTATATTATACTCAGACCATACAAGGCTCTTTAATACTGCCTTTAAAAAGATTATGTTGCCCTATTAGAAAGTAAAGTTAGATCCAGAACACATAATGTCGATATACACATAGATGAAGAGCTCAGGAGGAAAGAAAATCCTTTTCTATTTACAATCACCTAAATGAAATCGGAAAACACTTGGAATCCTGGTAAGTGGTCTGCCTACCTCTGTTTTTCTTGTGGAAATAAATTTTTGTGTCCCAAAATATAGGAACTCCTTAGGGAGCCTTTTGTGGCATAAATTGTATCTTTCAATATTTAGGATATATTTTGTGATATAGTCTGCAGCTTCTAGACAGTCAGTTTCTCCATAAGTACATCGCCATACTTCTGAGAATATAATATACTCAAAATGTGATAACTGTATGCATAAGAGTGAAGAAAAATGGCTCAGTAATCTCAGTGTGACAGTAGCATTTGCCTAAATAATCATCAATTACAAGTAATGAATACTCAATGATTAAATCACCTTTTTGCAGCAGTATGAGGAGTAATGGGAAATGAAGCTGAGGGGGAGAATCCACCTAGGTTATGAAAAGATTATCTGGTGTAAATTAAATATACAACAGGAAAGAATGTTACAGTGCTAATCAAATGTGCAAGACTCACAGGGAAGTTCTAACAGTGCTGTGGATGTTACTTATGCACAGAGTAAGATAGTAAACTCAGAATATGACAAAACACACCAACCCACTGATGAAATTCATTTGTTAAATGTTGTAGCATCTTTTGGGTATATTCACAGAAGTGGTATGCCTGGGTACTCAGGTACTACTATATCCAATTTTCTGAGGAACCTCCAGACTGATATCCAGAGTGGTTGTACCAGCTTGCAATCCCACAAACAACGGAAGAGTGTTACTCTTTCTCCACATCCTCACCAGCATCTGCTGTCCTTGGGGATTTTGATCTTAGCCATTCAGACTGGTGTGAGGTAGAATCTCAAGATTGTTTTGATTTGCATTTCCCTGATTACTAAGAATCTTGACTATTTCTTTAGGTGCTTCTCAGCCATAAGAGACCATCAGTTGAACAAGCACCATTTGTTAAAAATTCTGTCTTTTTTTTCCACTGGATGGTTTTGGAACAATTGTCAAATATCAAACGACCTTAGAGATGTGGGTTCATTTCTGGGTCTTCAGTTCTATTCCATTGATGTACCTGTCTGTCTCTGTACCAATACAATACTATTGTTCTGTAGTATACTTGAGAAAAGGGATGGTGGTTCCCCCAGAATTCTTCTTCTTTTTTTTTTTTTTTTTTTTTTTTTTTTTTTTTTTTGAAAATGGTCTTTTATATCTTTGGCTTTCTATTATTACAAATGAATTTGCAAATTGCCATTTATAACTCCTTAAAATATTATGTTAGAATTTTGATGGGGAAAACATTGAATCTGTAGCTTGCTTTAAGTTAGATGACCATTTTAACAATATATATCCTGCTAACCCATGAACATGGGAGATCTTTCCATTTTGTAAAGTCTTCTTCGTTTTCTCTCTTCAGAGACTTGAAGTTCCTGTCATCCAGATCTTAAACTTGCTTGCTTACTGTCACACCAAGATATTTAGTATTATTTGTGACTATTGTAAAGGGTGTCAATTACCTAATTTCTTTCTCAGCCTGTTTATCCTTTGAGTAGAGGAGAGCTACTGATTTGTTAAAGTTAATCTTGTATCCAGCTACATTGGTGAAGTTGTTTGTCAGATGCAGGAGTTTTCTCATGGATGGTTTGGGTCACTTATAAATAATATCATATCATCTGCAAATATTGATATCTTCCTGTCCTCCTTTCCAATTTGCATCCCTTTTATCTCCCTTTGTTGCCTAAATGCTTTGGTTATAACTTCAAGTGCTATATTGAGTAGATAGGATGAGAGTGGGCAACCTTGTCCCTAATTTCAGTGGGATTGATTCAAATTTCTCTCCATTTAGTTTGTTGTTGGTTATTGGATTGCTATATATTGCTTTTATTATATTTAACTGTTTATCTTGAATTTCTATTCTCTCCAGTACTTTTGAGATGAAGGGGTGTTGTGTTTTCAAAGATTTTTTATCATCTAATGAGATAGTCATGTATTAGGTAGTGTTCCTTCTGTTTCTTTTTTATGAAATATTTTGAGAATTATTGGCATTAGTTTTTAGAAGGACTGATAGAATTCTACACTAAACCCATCTAATCTTGGGCTTTTTGTGGTTGAGAGACTTGATGACTGCTTCTATTTCTTTAGGGGTTGTGAGACTATTTAGATGGTTTCTCTGATCCTGATTTAACTTTGGTAATTTGTATCTCTCTAGAAAATCATCCATCTCATCTAGGTTTTCCACTGTTACTGAGACTAGGTTTTTCTAGTACAATCTGATAGTTTTTTGAACTTCATCAGTTTCTCTTTTTATGTCTTCATTTTCATTTCTGATTTTGTTAATTTGGATACTGTCTCTATGACCTCTTCTTAGTTTGGCTAAAAGTTCACCTATCTTGTTGATTTTCTCAAAGTTTTGGTGATTATTTGTATAGTTTTTTTGTTTGTTTGTTTCTACTTGTTTGATTTCAGCTCTGAGTTTGATTATTTCCTGCCTTCCACTCCTTTTGGGTGTATTTGATGTTTTCTGTTCTAGAGCTTTTTGTTTAGATGTACTGTTAAGCTACTCCAGGTTTTTTTTTTTTTTTTTTTTTTTTTTGGGAGGAACTCAGAGATATGAGTTTTCCTCTTAGCACTGCTTTCATTGTACCCCATAAGTTTGGGTTGTTGTGCCTACATTTTCATTAAATTCTAAAAAGTCTTTAATTTCTTTCTTTATTTCTTCCCTGACCAAGTTTCTATTGAGTAGATAGTTGTTCATCTTCCATGCCTATGTGGGCTTCTTGTTGTTTTTCCAGTTGTTAAAGACCAGCCTTAGTCTTTATTGATACAATGGGATACATTGAATTATTTCAATCTTCAATATTCAGGATTGTTTTTTGTCCTATCACATGGTCAGTTTTGGAGAAGGTACCATGAGGTGCTGAGAAAAAGGTATATTCTTTTGTTTTAGGATGAAATGTTCTACAAATATCTGTTAAGCCCATTTGTTTCATAATTTCTGTTAGCTTCACCATGTCTCTGTTTGGTTTCTGGTGTTCCTGCATCCCTGTATCTTTGGGTTCTCAGTTGCTCCAGGTGTTGGTCAGATGTTGTAGACTAATATTATATTTTTGATATTGGTAGTAATCTTTGTACATTATATTTAATATAGACAATATCCACATAAATTTTGTTTGAACATGTATCTAATGCTGCATATATATCATCATATATATTGAAAATGCATTGATATTTTTAATCTATACTACTATATAAAGCAACCAAAAATTTATAAATTCTGTTTGTGGTATCACATCAGTAAAATATTTGGATGTGATTTGGCTTTGGTTCTGATGTGTTTTATTTTGTACCTTTCTGAATTCCAAAAATGGAGTTATAAAAATTCAAAATAATTAAGTGCATATACATTGAGCATATTTCCAAGTTAATATATATTTTAAATTAAGACTTGTCTGTGATTCAGATACCTACACTTTCTAGATAGAGAGATCACATATGTTTCCTTTTTTCCCCAGTGTTACCACATTTCAATATCTTTGTTATCAAATAGAGTTGCTGAACTTAGACTTGAAAGGTTAAAACAGATCACCAAGTTGTTCTCCTTTAAAATTGATTTTCTTTG
The DNA here is from genome assembly GCF_963924665.1 of Micromys minutus. Taxonomy (NCBI): domain Eukaryota; kingdom Metazoa; phylum Chordata; class Mammalia; order Rodentia; family Muridae; genus Micromys; species Micromys minutus. Next base: position 3,374,238 of record NC_137980.1, on the reverse strand, counting down.
CCATTTTAGAGATTCTGTATTCATCTTTTTTAGGTGTTTCAAATAGTAAAAGACAAACAAGCAACATATTTTAAAGAAATGTCTAAATTTCTCAAAAAACTCATGGATTTTTTTAAATGACAAAAACTATTAAGAGATGCTTTGGGATAGAAAACCACCCAATAAATCCACCCATAGCTCTTAATATTTAATAATATTACTGAAGGCATTCATCCCTAATTAGGAAATGTGTCATTTGTACTTGAGCACCATCCATGGAGCCTAAGATTGATTCCAGGCATATTCTGTAGGTCATGTATGAAGCCTGTCTTGCAAGTAGTTGTCATAAATAGGGGCTATGAGGTCAAATCCATCTGTTCTTTGAAGAGGTTGGGAGGTTTCACCCTGAAAGCAACACCAGTCTCAGTCTGGAAACCAGGTCCCCAAGGAGACTCTGGGCAAGCACTTTCAAATAGCAAAGAGTGAGAGAGGAGGCACAGCAAATGTCAACTTCCATAAACCCATACTAGAAGAGATGAGAAAATAGTGTCCTTTATGCAAGGGCAGGAATATAACTTACTTAGAAAAAAATGTGTGAAAATGGGAGCATTCAAGAAAATGTAAAGAAATAAAAAATAATAAAATAAAATAAAACTAGAAAACAATTGCAGGCATCGACCTCAATTACAGATGAACAAATAGTTTAGATTAAATACTCTACTAGAAATAGAGAGGACACTGCAATTTTTTTATTTAGTCACAGTTTGGGGAGGAAGGCCTTGAACTTTTTATACAATAAGGTCAAGAGGAATAATCATTCTTATTAAATAAGGTACACTGAATAAATAGATTTATTATAAAGACTTCCTCCAATGTCACTGATATTTTAAAAAATATGCACCATAGAAAATGTATAATTCCAAGCCCAAAGGATTATGAAATGTAAATTGCCCCAAAGGTTAACCTTTTGATAACTGCCCAACAAATTCTCTCTTGAATTCCTATGGTCAGAATGCTATTGCTAGGACTCCCTTCTAATATCTGTCTATTATTTCCATTCATTGAGCTCATAAAACATTGTCTCCTTTATAGTTTACCTTACCTATTTGAGTCATGTCTTATTCATGGTTTACACTGAACTTCTCTGTCTCTTTCCTGAAATCTTGAGCACAAAACCTGCTAGAGAAAGGATCTGCCCAAATGCAGAGCAAAATCACTTAATGTGTCCCCATCTTGCCTTGTGCCATGATTACAGCATATATACGAAAATGTGTTCCAACCTAGAAAATTTAGCTACCCCCAAATGACTGATTTTATTTTACTATACCAAGAAGTGAAGTATTATATGTTATAAAAGATTTTATGTTTGTGTACACTCAGAAAAATACTGCTTTCTGTTTTAAACCTTGTATTAATCACAATGCCATCTACTCATAGACTAAAGATAACATATAATTCACTGAAATGTTAAAAAGTAACATGTTTTTAAAATAGATGTATTTAAATGACTCGGGAAAACTCTGCTCAGCAACATCATTTCTCAGAAATGTGAGCCTCTGGGTAGAGGATGGTTCAGCTCAGTTAACATGAAGAAACTACGGGTCAGTCTACAATAAGAAATCTGGTTCATGTTATTATATCTAGTAGAAATGTCTGTCACAAAGATTGTGTGCAGAGATACTAGTTGGCACGAGCAGTCTAGATATAAATTCACTCTTCCCAACCTTAATGTCTCCTCTGGCATTTCAGAACTCCCAATCACTTCCCTAGGGTTATGTCCCATTCTGTGTTATATTATTGCATGAACTCTTCTTCACAGATGTTCAAAGTTGCCTTTTGTGAGTTTTAATTTCTCCTGGATCCTTTATGGAAGTAACCTAAAAGATTATTATTGAGTCAGCATTTAACTATTAGTGTGATGATGCTTAGAGAATCATACTTAACACCAGACATAGGAAATATCACCTCCTGCAGTAGCTCTCAGACTGTGCCATGTGAGTCATTCCTCACTAGCAAGTTTGGCTAGATGATCCTTTAATAGAAAACATTGCTGAAAACTAGACAGAATTTAATATAAAAAGATGTAAATGTAGACCTATAGAAATAGTCTAGTGGTCCATAACTTGAACTTGAACTTACTTTATGGAAGATTTACTCATGCTGAATGAAATAATGCTAAGTACGGAGTCCCCACACTCAAGGAGTTTTACACTCCTTTTCATGTTAAGACAAAAGGCAGAGACTGGACATTTTATGACCCTATGGTTTGACAGATTTTGTTCTGACATTCCTGTAATTTCCACATGGGTCTTAGAAGCAAGATCAAAATTTAGTCTTCCAAGAATGGTCCTGGATTGCATCTATCACTCTGAATGCTCCCTTTCATGTTACTTAGGAGGGCAAGCCATTTATTCAGTGGAATAATAAAATATTACCAATAACTAAACATTTTGGAATACTATAATATTTACAACTTAATCCTTATTTTCTTGACTAGTAGAACTATCCTAAATAGCTCTCAAAAATTCTGATTTCACATGAATCTCATGGGGGAAACCTGTGTTACCTTTGTTCATCAAGTACTTCAATTAATTCTTTTGATCAATAGTCCAACAACAACCACTCTCAAAAATGGCTGACCCTTGTCCTATGTATTATATTTATCCACATTACTGTTCTTTATACATTGTCATTCTTTCTTGACATAGGAAGATTTTCATCTCTTATACTGTCTTCTGGTTTAATCGTGAAACTAAAGGGGTTTGGGACCTTATTTGCCTTGTTATATCATGAAACAGACTCATCTCTATAGGGATCTGATGGCTCCAGAGAGTTACGTAAGCGAGCATGTATCTGTCTGCTCTACACAGAGGCATATCTTTTCCCCATCCATGGCTCTCACGGCAAGAACTTGAAACCAGCCATGCTAAGAATACTTTACCCCATTATGCAAATGTTGCAAGTAGAAGTTTAAGTCCCACTCCAGATCCATGTGTTAATGTTAACCAACATCCCACCCACTAAACTTTTACTGCTAGTTTTTCTGCTGCCCCCTAAGGAAATAAAAAGCCAAAACAAAGAGTCGGCTTTGCTCAGGGTATGTTTGTGTACTCTGGCGAGAATTCCTATGAAAAACTATAACTTTCTATTATCTGCAAAACAGCATTTAAATTTTTCTTTCTAAATGTCAAAAAAACTCAAATGAAGAAATGTGACTTTGGGTTCAAATTGCACAGAACTTAAGACTTTTCTTCAAATTTGTAAATTAAAGGGTCATTTTAAATATTTGTTTGCATTAACGTGGATTTTATTAAAATATTCTTGATCCCATGTACACAAAGAAATCTATGACTAACTCTTGGTTATATTAACGGTCTATGTTTCATACTTAGTATTTTACCAAGAATATGTTATTACATCTGTAGATGCTCCTTGACACAATAAATATAAAAGTTACATAATGTAATGCTCTGTATATGATATTTGACCTACCTGGTAAATATTTTTGTTTAAAATTTTTAGTTTTCAAATTTGTTATTAAAAATAATTTTGTTGCAATAATATGCTCATATTTAAATGCACTTGAAATAAATAGAATATGTGTTATTTTCAGCAAGTGACATTAAATTGTACTTTAGTACAGGATGCATACTAGTAACTTAAGTCACAACTTGTATTTTAAATATATTTGCTCTCACTGTTGATGGCATATTTTAAGATATGTGTTAATATATACTATGTATTATACAGTTTTCTTTTCCTTTTCTTATTTGAATTACTTTTTATAGTTCTATGCTTGTTAGGTCCTAGCTGAAATAACTAAACCATTAAGGGAAAAATTCGAAACTTTCATGGGGGATTTGTTTAAGTAGCTTTGGATTAAATTTGACCTTTTAAGTCTAAGCTTGAACCCTAAACCTAAGCAAATCCTAAATTTTGTTTCTTATTATTAAAAGTTTCATTTTAGATATTTTTAGCATAGTTAGTCTTAGACAGTCATGTCACATTCCTTTTTTTCTGTTGTAATGTAAAACCACAGACTAGTTTAATTTCATTAAATCTAGAGAAACAGTAGTTTGATCAATTATTGCAGTCAAATACACGTGTGAATGTTTATCCAACAATACAACAAAACAACATCAACCCACCAATTATTTAAAAACCAACTTTAAAATCACATAAGTATGATTAATAAAAATGTTTATCTTTTATATGCATAGTTAACATTCCTTTCAATTTCAAACTGCTTCATATCTTAAACAGAACATTATTTTATAGTTATTATGCCTCGTTAATCCATGTAAATATTGACATTGTACTTCAAAAGAAAAAAAATCTGCTGACTTTTTTTCAACATGAATATTTGGAGATTTCTGAAATACCTTATATTTATTCAAAAAGGTTAGCCATGTGGCTAAAAACATTTTACTGGAAGATGTCCAGCGATTAAAAAGCTATTGTGTGTTGTTACTGGATATTGTTCTTGTAGGCTTAGAAGAACTAAAATAGTCCTCATGTTGCATAATTCCTAAGAAACACAATATTAAATAGTCCTGCCTCCGAGGAAACATATACTTTTTACAGAAAAAAAATCCCAAAATATTAAGAAACAAGGCTCAAATTTGAGTTCATATTTTAAATGTGTTTATGTATAATGTACTTTCTTGTCCTTCTTATTCTATAACACCCTTTCTAGACCATTTATGTAGACAAGAATGTTATTATTATGATCACATGAAAATGTGTTATACTTACTTTATTTGAGACTATTTAAAAATCAACTATTATAGTTTATGAGATTCTTTATTCTGCAGGTAATTTCAAGACTCGGTCAGGAACTTTGAATAAGAAGAAATTGAAGCAAAGACCATGGAGGAAAGATGCTTACTGTCCTGCTCCTCATAATTTACTTAGCTTGCTTTTTCTTGTAGAGCCCAGAAACCTACTCAGGGGCGGACGGTACCACCCACAGAATTCTGGGTCCTGCCTTATCAAGTATCAGTCACTAATCAAACAAAATATCTTGAAGACTTGCCTATACGCCAATGGGATGAAGGGAACTCAACTGGGGTTCTCTCTTCCCAGATGACTCAAGACTAACCAGGAAATTCCATCAAGAAGACAATTGTAACAATGAATATTGAATTGAAGAAACTATTGGGACTTGAAATCATATTCATGGCAAGTTTATTATGAATAAATTATATGTTCCTTTTTCTGCTTTTCATGGGTACTATTTTAACTGTGTTCTTATTTTGGGATATCAAAAGAAAATTAACTAGTTAGTAAAAATTATAATATGTTAAGTAAGATTAAAAGAAAGGACTAAAACATTTCATAACATAACTCTATTTTTTTCCAATTAACAGCAAAGAGACCTAACTTAGGAAATGATTTATTTTCATGTGGCTTAGTAGTTTGAAGATTTAATATTTTTTTGTTTTTGTTTTGTTTTGTTTTTAATTGAACAACTTTATTTTAAAAAACAAAGTTAAATGTACAGATTTTAAGCATTTTTGCATTAAAGTATAAGAATACATTTTTGTCAGTGCTTGGGTTTTTTTAATGTTTCATAGTGTGCATTAAGATCTTACTAGTTACAATGAGCATAAAGTCCATGTAAAACAAGATGTAATCTGGAATTACTCAAAGTTTTCTTGGTGTGTAAAGATTAAGTATAATGGTTTTTCATTTTCTTTTTTTTTTTTCTTTTCTTGAACTTCATATAGTCTGTGAGTTGTTTCTGGGGTTAGTATCCAATTATCAGTGACTGCATATTATGTATGTTCTTTTGTGACTGGGTTACCACACTCAGGATGATATTCTCTAGATGCATCCATTTTCTTAAGAATTTCACAAAGTCATTGTTTGTAATAGCTGCTTAGTAATTTATTGTATAAATATACCACAATTTTTGTATTTATTCATCTACTAAAGGACATCTGGATTCTTTCCAGCTTCTGGCTATTATAAATAAGGCTGCTATGAACATTGTGGTGCTTGTGTCTTTGTTGTATTTTGGGACTTCTGTGGGGTATATGCCCAAAAGTGCAATAAGTGGGTCTTCAGGTAGAACTATGTCCAATTTTCAGAGGAATCACCAGACTAATTTCCAAAGTGTTCTTACCAGTTTACAACCCCACCAACAGTGGAGAAGCATTCCTGTTTCTGCCCATCCTTGCGAGCATCTACTGTCATCTGAATTTTTGAACTTAGACACTCTGACTGGTGTGAGGGGGAATCTCAGGGTTGTTTTAATTTGCATTTCCCTGATGGCTAAGGATGTCCATCACTTCCTTAGATGCTTCTCAGCCATTCGATATTCCTCAATTGAGAACTTTTTGTTTAGTTCTGTACCCCATTTGTAATAGGGTTGTTTGATTCTCTGGTGTCTAGCTTCTTGAGTTCTTTGTATACCTTGGATATTAGGCATCTATCAGATGTGGGGTTGCTAAAGATCGTTTCTCAGTCTGTTGTCTCCTTTTTTGTTTTCTAGACCGTGTTCTCAGCCTTACAGAAACTTTGCAATCTCATTAAGTCCCATTTATCAATATTTGACCTTAGAGCACGAGCCATTTGTGTTCTGTTCATGAAATTTTCTCCTGTGCCTATGTGTTCTAAGGTTTTCCCTAATTTCTCTTCTAATAGTTTCAGTGTACCTGGTTTAATGTGGAGATCTTTGATCCACTTACACTTGAGCTTTGTACAATGAGATAAGAAAGGGTCTATTTTCATTGTTCTACATGCTGAGTGCCAGTTGGACCAACACCCTTCCTTGAAGAGGCTGTCCTTTTTCCTTTGAATTTTTACAGCTCAAAACAGGTCAAGAATCAAGTAACCATATACATGAGGGCTCATTTCTGGATCTTCTATTCTATTCCATTGATCCACGTGCCTATCTCTGTACCAGTACCATGCAATTTTTAGCACAATTGCCTTGTAATATAGCTTGAGGTCAGGGATAGTGTTTCCCGCAGATGTTTTCTTGTTGTTGAGGATGGATTTCGATATTCTAGGTCTTTTGTTATTCCAGATGAAATTGCAGATTGATCTTTCCAACTCAATAAAGAAATTGAGTTGGAATTTTGATGTGGATTGCATTGAATCTGTAGATTGCTTTTGGTAAGATAGCCATTTTTACCATGTTGATCCTTCCAATTCATAAGCATGGGAGATCTTGCTATTTTCTTAGATCTTCCTCGATTTCCTTCTTTAGAGGTTTTAAGTTCTTGTCATACAGGTCCTTCACTTGCTTAGTTAGAGTCACACTGAGGTATTTCATATTGTTTGTGACTATTGTAAAGGGTATCTTTTCCCTAATTTCTTTCTCCACATGTTTCTCTTTTGAGTAGAGGAAGGCTACTGATTTGTTTGAGTTAATTTTATATCCAGCCACTTTGCTGAACTTGTTTATCAGCTGTAGGAGTTCTCTGGTGGAATTTTTGGGGTCACTCAAGTACACTATCATGTCATCGGCAAAGAGTGATGTTTTTATCTCTTCCTTTCCGATTTGTATCCCCTTGATCTCCTTTTGCTGTCTAATTGCTCGAGCCAGGACTTCTAGTACTATGATGAATAGGTAGGGGGAGAGTGGGCAACCTTGTCGAGTCCCTGATTTTAGTGGGATTGCTTCAAGTTTCTCACCGTTAAGTTTGATGTTGGCTGTTGGTTTGTTGTATATTGCTTTTATTATGTTTAGGTATGGGCCTTGGATTCTTGTTCTTTCCAAGACTTTTAACATGGAGGGGTGTTGAATTTTGTCAAATGCTTTCTCAGCATCTAGTGAGATGACCATGTGTTTTTTTTTTCCTTTGAGTTTGTTTATATGATGGATTACACGGATGGATTTCTGTATATTAAACCATTCCTGCATTCCAGGGATGAAGCCTACTTGATCATGGTGAATGATCATTCTGATGTGTTCTTGGATTCAGTTTCCAAGGATTTGGTTGAGTATTTTTGCATCAATGTTCATAAGTGAGATTGGTCTGAAGTCCTCTTTCCTTGTAGGGTCTTTGTGTGGTTTAGGTACAAGGGTTATTGTAGCCCCAAAAAATTAGTTAGGTAGTATTCCATCTGATTCTATCTTGTGGAATAGTTTGGAGAGTATTGGTGTTATGTCCGCAGTAAATGTCTGATAAAATTCGGCACTGAGCCAATCTCGACCTGGACTTTTTTTTGGTTGAGAGGCTTTTGATGACTTCTTCTATTTCTTTAGGTGTTATAGGATTATTTAGATGGTTTACCTGGTCCTGGTATAACTTTTGTATCTGGTATCTATTTAGGAATTCATTCATTTCCTCCAGATATTTCAGCTTTGTTGAGTATATGCTTTTATAGTAGGATCTGATGATTTCTTGAATTTCCTCATTTTCAGTTATTATGTCTCCACTTCCATTTCTGATTTTTGTTAATTTGGATACTCTCTCTTTGCTTTCTAGTTAGTCTAGCCAAGGGTTTATCCTGTTAATTTTCTCAAAGAATCATCTCTTGTTTTTGTTGATTCTTTGAATGGTTCTTTTGTTTCTATTTCGTCTATTTCTGCTCTTAGTTTGATTATTTCTTGCCATCTACTTTTCTTAGGTGTATCTGCTACCTTTTGTTTGAGAGCTTTCAACAGTGCTGTCAAGTTGCTAGTGTATGCTCTATCCAGTTTAATTTTTGGAAGCACTCAGAGCTATGAGTTTTCCTCTCAGTCCTGCTTTCATTGCACCCCATAGGTTTGGGTATGTTGTATTTTCGTTTTCATTAAATTCTAGAAAATCCTAAATTTCTTTCTTTATTTTTTCTTTGATGCTGCTATTGTTTAATAGAGCATTGTTTAGTTTTTATGTGTATGTGGGCTTTTTGTTGTTTTTGTTGTTATTAAAGACCAGCCTTAGACCATGGTAATATGATAGGATGCATGGGAGTATTTCAATCTTTGTATATTTATTCAGGCTCGTTATGTGAATGATTATATGGTTGGTTTTGGAGAAGGTACTGTGAGGTGCTGAGAACAAGGTGTATTCTTTTGTTTTAGGATGATATGTTCTGCAGATATCTATTAATTCCAACTGGTTCCTAACCTCTGCTAGTTTCACTGTGTCCTTGTTCCGTTTCTGTTTCCATGATCTGTCCATTGGTGAGAGTGGGGTGTTGAGGTCTCCTACTATTATTGTGTGGGGTGCAATGTATTTTTTGAGCTTTAGTAGGGTTTCTTTGATGAATATTGGTGCTCATGTATTTGGAGCATATAAGTTATGGATTGAGAATTCCTCCTGACCAATTTCCCCTGTAATGAGTGAAAAGTGTCCTTCCTTATCTTTTTTGATAACTTTTGGTTGAAAATCTACTTTATGCAATAGTAGAATGCCCACTCCATCTTGCTTCTTGGGGTCATTTGCTTGGAAGGTTTATCCCCAACCTTTTACTCTGGGATAGAGTCTGTCTTTGTCTCTGAGATGAGTTTCCTGTGTGCAGCAAAATGCTGGGTTTTGTTTATGTATCCACTCTGATAGCCTATATCTTTATATTAGGAAATTGAGTCCATTTATGTTAACAGATATCAAGGAATAGTAGTTGCTGTTTCCTGCTATTTTTGCTTTTGGAAATAGAATAGTGCCTGTGTGTCTTTCTTCTTTATTGTTTTTACTAGGATGTAGTTTTTCTCTTTGTATTGGGTTTTCCACCTATAATTTGTTGTAGTGCTAGGTTTGTGGTCAGATATTGTGTAAATTTAGTTTTGACTTGGAATATCTTGATCTCTCCATCTATGGTGATTGATAGTTTTGCTGGGTATAGCAGCTTGGGCTGACACAGCGTTCTCTTAGGGTCTGCATGATGTCTGTCCAGGATCTTCTAGCTTTCATAGTCTCTGTTGAGAAACCGGGTGTGATTCTGATTGGTCTGCTGTTATATGTTACATAGCATGTTTCCCTTACTGCTTTTAATATTCTTTCTTTGCTTTGGGCACTTGGCGTTTTGACTGTTATGTGTTGGGAGGAATTTCTTTTCTGGTCCACTCCTTTTGGAGTTCTGTAAGCTTGTTTTATGCTCATGGTCATCTCATTCTTAAGGGTAGGAAAGTTTTCTTCTATGATTTTGTTGAAGATATTTATTGTGCCTCTTAGTTGATATTCTTTGCCCTCTTCTATTCCTATTATCCTTAGATTTGGTGTTCTCATTGTGTCTTGGATCTCCTTGACATTTTGGGTTAGGAGCTTTTTGGTTTTAGCATCTTCTCTGACTGTTTTGTCTGTTTTCAATATTGTCTCCCCATCTCTTGTAGTCTTTTGGAGATGCTTGCATCTGTGACTCCTGATTTTTTTTTGTAGGTTTTCTACCTCTAAGGTTGTCTCTTTTAGTGTTTTCTTTATTGTTTCCATTTCTGTTTTAAATTCCTTCTTCTATTCCTTCATGTCTTTGGTTCTGTTTTCCTCTTTTAGTTCTTTTAGTTCTTTGAGTGTTTTTCTTGTTTCTTCTTTAAAAGCTTCTAATTCTTTTTGCTTTTCCTCCCATTCTTGTTTAAGGATCTCTATCATCATCTTGAGGTATGATTTCAAGTCTGATTCTTCTTTTTCTGGAGTGTTTGGAATTCTGCTGTTTGCTGTGATTGGGAGAGCTGGGTTCTGGTGTTGCCATATTGCCTTGGTTTCCCTGAGGGACGTTCTTTTGCTTTCCTCTTGCCATCCTGTTGTCTAGGATTATATGTGGTTTTGTTGTCAGTGATTGGTTCTTGTCTCTCCCTTGTACCTGGCCTGTGTCCCTGGATCTCTGCTTTTCCTGGTTGTAGATGGCCTGAGTGCCTGTTATGCACTACAAGCCACCATGTGGAAACAGACACCCTAAGGCAGGATTTCTGCTCCTCTGAACCCATGGGAGGGAGGTACATGCTCTGAGCGCTTGGCACAGACCTCTGTGCTCCCCCGCTACTCAGAATGCCATCTCACCAGGCCTGTGTCCCTGGATCTCTGCTGTTCCTGGTGGCTGATGGCCTGAGTGTCTGTTCTGCAGGCATGGGCCACCGGCTGGAAAGGGACAACCCAAAGCCCATAACTCTATTTATAAATAGTTACAGAAAATATCTTTGAACATCCCAATTTCCTGAATATACACCACTCTTACTAACCCATACTAATATAAATGTTTCTCCACATTTTTACTGGTGGTAACATAGAAGAAATAACATTGTACAATTTCCAGGAAATAATAAAATTACAAAATACTTTCTATAATAGAATAAATTTGCTAAAAATATTTTCCCCAAATCCTGAGAATAAAATCCAGGGCTTCATGCATGCTAGGTAGGCCCTTGTCTACACACCCAGATATTTACTCTAATTCTTCATAAACTGTTTAGTATGTCATATCTTTCATTAGATGTTATCTTCGTAAAATAATTCTAGTAAATCAACCCATCAGCAGAGAGAGTGTTAATACTATAATGTCATTGAAAATATTGCTTTATGTCAAAAAAAAGTTGGAATCATGGAAACTCAGGGTCTAACCATGGTTGAGCCTGAGAAAATATGTCATTTAACTGAGAAGATGAGAAAGCCAGATTACAACCAAAGTGTCATGAAATGACACAAACACAAATGTGAGCTAACAAAAAGGATGGACATACTACAGAGATGACTAGAATGGAAGTACAGGCTTTGTCTTAATACTAAGAGAAGTTGTGCACCTCCTACAACACAAATGAGGCTTTGCTTCCTGGTCTATGATGTGTGACTAAGAATGCTAGCACTCATGACATTGCTGTGAGAATTAAGTGTAGCAATGTTTCCACAGTGTTAACACTGGGCCTGCAATAGTCTGTGAGAAGCTTTGATCTTCGGTCACTGACTACCCACTCTGGTACTACACCACTCAAAAGAAGTTGGTCTGATTCATGCCTTCTTATAGATACATTGCTGGAAATGTATTTTGTACTTTTCTAATTATCCATGATTTTCCCATAATTTTAGCTGCAGCAAATATGGAACTCATTGTAAGAGAGTTCTATGACAAATGAGTCGAGATTGAGACTGCTATAGATCCCCATTCCCCATTCATCTTAACAGTTTTGATTCTCCAGACTAGACACCTCAAAAACTGTAAGGATGAGAATCTGAACCGGATTGCTCAGGGATATGTGCCTCGTGTGATTTTATGGTAACTGACATAAAGTAGGTGTGAGGCAGTGGGGAAAGTTTTGAAAGGCTGGCTCACCCAAGCTTTGTATGCTATCACATTCCACAAATGACCACCAAATCCATACAACAAAATCTGGTTATTATGTTCAACACAGCACAATTCTCTCCAACTTAAGGTGTGTGTGTTACTTGTATGGGCCTCCAAGAGCAAAGTAGCTATCGAGGTAGCTAGTATATGTGTCACTGGATGCCCTGAGAGGAACACAAGAAACTTTCAGTGAATGACAGTGGCTGAACCACACAGCACACTTGACCCCTAACAGGAAAGAATTGTTCTATTGGTATAAGAGCAAAGCCCAGTTCTTTTCAGATCCCAGCAAGGCAGAAAAGTCAGTCCTATGCTAACACAAAGTATATTGTGAACAAGCCATGGGACTTCTCAGGAGACAGTATTCTGCCTATTCCACATCTGATGTTTTTACTAATATGAAGTAGAAACAGTAGAAATAATATCTGTCAATAAAGGGAAGTGGTGATCTGATAAGTGAAAGGGTGGGCAGAAAAAGACGAATTGAAAGCACACAGCCAAAGGCATCATTCCTCCTTGTTTCCCGTGGCTAAGCTTCGCGATTGTCGATTGGGAAGTAGGGGTGAGGAGATATAAGTGCACAAGCCAGTCAGGCTGAATAATACTCCAATTAATATGGAAAACCTTCTGAAGGGATCATGTTTCCCCTCTAAAGTTTTGTCCCAGTTATCAAAATTAAGAATGTAAAAACTGTGACTTGTGTCTCTTTTGTATCCTTTGACTCCCAATACGAGAGAGGAAAGATTTAGAGATTTCAGGCTACCTAGTCAGCTTCCTACAAATTTCAGGTGGCCAATGAAAGAAAAGTTTTATAGGACTCTTTGCTGAGTTATTTTTTTCTTGTCCACCATTCAGTTTAATAGTTAATTAATAAAGGCAGCATTATAAACTTCCTTCGTATAAAACTTTTCTGGCTTTCCTGTGGTGGAATAGTTTGTTTTTATTCTCGTGGTTATATTAATGAGGACTACTCAATGTAATGGTTTATAAATGCAGTTGCTCATCAGTAAACTCAGAATTTAGAATCGCTGGTGGATGAGGCACCAGAAAGGGAAGACATGAGAAACAGTACAGCTCTCACGGTTCTAATACAGGCTGCGGCTGTAGCACATTCATCTTCTGCCATTAGCAAAGTTCACATCCAGATCATCTGAACTGCATGAAAGGGTTAATAAACTTCTGCCAAGATGTGGGTTGTAGTCTTCTCGCTGATGAGAGCAAGACCAATACCTTTTCTAAGTACCACTGAGTAGCAGTGAACTTTGTCATCCTTATGAACTGAGCTTGACAGACATTGTCAGACTCGCACACCTCAGTGTCGTTGTCATTCAGTCTGCATTAACCCCGCAAGGAGCGACTGCTGGATTTAGCCTTCAAAGTCTGCTCATTATTTGGCAAGTTAGAAGAGCTAGTGGAACTACCAGTAATTGGGGATCTACAACTCCATCCCAGCAAGTGACCTTGTCCCCAAACTAAGCTCTGACTGGCCCCAGGTAGAACACCTTAATTGGCAGAGAAGTTATTATTTCGGCTCTTTGCCAGGTGAATTCCAGAAAAGGAATGGGCAAGAAGAGTTTCAGTATCCGACAGTAAAGAACTACTGATGACTCCATCTGAGGCTGGTGTATCATGTACAAGTGTCACCAGCCTTAGCTGTGTCTCTGTCACTTATTTTCCGTCTCTAAGAAGAATCTGATTTAGAGCTTCAAAAATATCACTGCAAATGAATGGAAAATGAACTATGCAAATAAAATTTAAGGTCAGAATTTTTTCTGCACTTCTGTTTTAAAAATCAGATTTCCCCAGCAAAGAGTCAAAATGACATTAAGAGGATGTCCAAATAACCTTGGTATAAACTTTTAATTAGTTCTTACATTTATTTTAGCTCTCTGTGCTCCCAAGTTTCATCAAAAGCCAGACACTAAAACCGACACAGAGGCTATTTCTTGATTCCTAATAGTTTGTTTTCATGGTCAAGTAGATTAAACATCTTAGATCTCAGAAAAAAAAGCATGAAAACCAAAAGGTTTGAATACTAATGAGGTAATATTCATAAATACCTTAACCTTGAGATTCCTTGAGACAGTTAAAAATAAACCCACATGCAGAAATAGCTGAACTCTTGAATCGAACATGCCTTTGGTAACTTATATATGGCATAGTCAAGTTCTGTGGGAAAGGTTGAAATATGGCTGCAAATCTATGTGATTTGCCACAGCTGCAGTATCCTCATGTTATTAATGATTTTCAATTGTTCTTTGAGATTATATTATAATTCTACCATTTACTTCTTCCCTTTACTCCCTTAAAAACTTTCCATGCACACAGCTTGCTTTCTATCAAACATATAGGCTCCTTTTTACATATATATATATATATATGTAAATATATATATATATATATATTCGTGTGTGTATATAGGTGTATATGTATATATGTATATGTATGTATATGTGTGTATGTGTGTGTATTTGTACACATACATATCAGCATCCAATATAAGGATGGAATTAAAGGTGAAAATTAATTGATTTTTGACATAAAGTATAAGATTGTCTTGATAAAGTCTAAATTATTCAAATCTAGTGGATTGTTTTGATATCCTTGTTTTGCCATTACTCTAAAAAAAGACCTGAACTCATTTTTTTTACTATAAATCAAAATACAAAACAGCATATTGTTACAACCTTGCTACATCTTTTAACAGATGATACATATTTCATATATAATCCCAAATTTGATAACATACATGCTGGACTATAATAACATCTATATTGATTCTTGTGTATGAAAAATGCCACTAAATTCATGTTTATTTTCTCATATCTTAAGAGGAAACTGTGGGCTCTCTAGGATTCATGAGACAGAGAGGGTAAAATTATATTTTTTAAATATATATATGATGTGTCTGGAAACCCTTAAACTCCTGAGATACTAGCTCTAATACAAAAAAAACCTATAATAAGCCTAAACAATTAATAGTAATCAGCAATTCCAACTTTCTCAAGATTAAGATACTTGGAAAATATATCTGTGATTGCTTAATGTAAATCTGGGAACATCATGAGCAATCCTTGGTCATCTTCAGAACAAGAACACTTTATCTAACTTCTGAAATAATTCTGATAAGTCTGTCCTCAGCACAGTTGTAAGTTGTCCCTACATGGTTTCTTTGCTGTTTAAGGAAACATTAAACATAATGGGGAATAAAACTTTATAGATTAAGTGTGTGCTCATTGAAAAGTAGATAATAGCCCAAAAGCACAGAATAGTGATTATACAATTCACAGACTACAGGAAGAAGAAAGAAGAAGAAGAAGAAAGACAAAACTGTGGGTACTTCAGTCCTTAAAAGTAGAACAAAATACTCAGGGGGGTAGAGGGTGGAAGGGATTTGGGCAGAAGAGGGGAGGAGATGAGAAAAAGAGGGAAACAGGATCAGGTGGAAGAGGAAAATGGTATGATATACTGAGAGTCAGGAATTTGAACATAGGTGTGTTATGAATGGTGGATGGGGAACTGGAAATAGCAACCAGCAAGTCCCAGATGCCAGGAAAGCAAGAGGCTCTCAAGACCCAACAGGGATGAGATTAGCTGAAATGCCCAACAAAGGGGAGGGAGAACCTATAGAGATCGTATTCAGAGGTTGGGCAAGGATCCTAGTTGGGGGAGGGGACCACCCATCCTTCTCAAAATTATAACCCAGAATTGCTCCTGTCTAAAGGAAATACAGGGACAATTGTATTCTGTGGAGCAGAGACTGAAGGAAAGGACATCCAGAGACTGCCCCACCTGGGCCCAAACCTAGTCACTTCTTGCTGATTCTAGGAAGTGCATGCTGACAGGAACCTGATATGAATGTCTCCTGAGAGACTCTACCAGAGCCTAAATGATGCAGATGAGTATTTTTGCAGCTAAGCATCAGACTGAGCGTGGGGACCACAGTGGAAGAGTTATAGAAAGGACTGAAGGAGCTGAAAGGGTCTGCAACTCATAGGAAGAACAACAATAACAACCAACCAGATCCCCCCCAACCTCAGAGTTCAGACTAAACCACAAGCCAAAGAGGGACCCAGGACTCCATGTAGCAGAGGATGACATTGTCTGGCATCAGTAGGAAGAGAAACCCTTGGTCCTGTGAAGGCTTGATTCTCCAGTGTAGGGGAATGCCAGGGTGTTGAGGTGGGAGTGGGTGGGTGGGAGGGGGCATCCTCATAGAAGCAGGGGGAAGAGGGATGTAGGCAGGAAATGGGATAACATTTGAAATGTTATTACATAAAATATCCAACAAAAAACAAAAACTCAAAAGTGTGTGTCAGCGCATGTGGGATTTTAGTTGCAAAAAAGAAAAGAGCATGGGGTGCAAGAGAATGAATAGCGGGAATGGGGAGGGGAAACTGGGAAGGAATAACATTTAAAATGTAAATAAATAAAATAACCAATAGAAATTTTTAAAAAGGAATACAGAAACAAAATAATATGAAAAGTGTTATTTCTAGTAAGTGGCCCTTTATAAGTGTTATTAAAACATTTTTGACCTTCAGTGTTGTCAAGCTTTTAATAAACATGCTAGCACACCACTAAAATATGAACTGTATTTTACTAAGAAATGGGAGAAAAAAATATAATTTTCTATGTTCCATCCTACTATTCCAATGAACCACAATGGTTACTTACATTATTTTTCTCTAAACTCTCCTAAAATTCTAGAATGTTGTTTTGGGGATGTTTGTTTGCTTGTTTTTTTTTTTTTTTTTTTTTTTTTTTTTTTTTTTTTTTTTTCTCTCTCTCTCTCAAGCATACACTGGAGATTCGACTGAAATAAGTTAACATGACTGTGTGACCTGGACCCTTGAAATATAAGAATGTTGATGTCCCGGTTAATAAGTGAGAAGTAAGAGTTTAGACAGAACATAACACAATTTCTTCTTCCAGGTAGTCTTTCTAAAGTACCTGGGATCCTCGCTATTGCCCCTGCTAAATGAAACATCTCAGCCCAGCTTACTGGTGCCACAGTACACAGGTAGAAGTAATAAGTAATAATGAGTTTTAGGCCATTGAACACTGTGAATTTTCCCAGTGTACTGCAATTATAGAAACATCTGTGCTAAATAAGTTCCTACTGAAAGCTAGGAGTGCTTAATAATCCTCACGAATTCTCATTATCCACCCCTAATAGAAAAGAGAGTAAACTCGGCAAAAGTTTACTATTTCCAAAGAAAATCACCAGGAATGTGATCATTTCTGCTACCACACATTTCCCTGGATGATAAAAACACCAGAGACGATGTCCTTGGAAAAGAACATTAAACAACAGCCTTAATAACATGTACCAGCACAAGGCAAATTATGCCACTTTCAACAACCACAGTGTTCATGCTAGAGTGTCCCCTGTGCCACAGCCTGTCAGCCAATGGATTGATGGTGCTCTTCAGCTCTCACAGCCGCCTCTGACAATACAGGGGCAGTCTAAAATTACAGTTTCCTCAGACCTGTCCTAACCACTAAAGCCCAATTGAAATATCTAAACCAGCTGATGGCTTCCCACCGGGCTCATTCCAAAACAAATCTAGATTCCATGGCCAGAATCTGAATGATATTAATAATCACTAAAGGTCAGTACTTGTCACTGAGGGGAAGGTCACCGCTCCACAGAAATATGAGTGAGTTAACTGTGAGTATTGATGGCCGTGTACGTGACTCCTTAATTAGCGTGGGAGCAATGTAGCAGATATTGGTTTGGAAGAAGGGAATGTATGAGGAAACCATGAACATCCATAGCTAGAACCAGTTTGTGAAGAAACAAATAAATGAAGCCCACCACAGGGTGTTACTGCTTCATTACTAACAACAACAACAAAACTGTGATCTACATCTGTGTCTGGCAAAACAATAGCCGGTCTAAGCTCTGTGTCTGAAATGATGGGCTTGCTAATAGTAGACATGATGTTAACACCATATTTAAAACACAATCAAGATGCTGAGGAAACAGAATAGTGAACTTTATGAATCAACTTGCCTGGGCTGAGGTACTGAGCCAGATATGAATGAGGCCATGTACTTAGCCTGTAAAATTTTCTGTAGGGTGTTTTTCATCAACTTAATATATTAATTTCATTATAATGAAATTATTTTATGCATAATGAAATTAATTTTCTAATTAATTTCCATAATGAGACTTTGAGTAAAGCAGAATAATCTTCAATATTTAGTTGAGCCTCATCCATTCAGCTTAAGGACCACACAGAAATCCACAGATAAGTGGTCAAAGCCTGCAGTCTTCCTAGTTCCCTGATCACATAAACCACTTATTTCAAATAGAGCTTTGATGCAGGAGCCTCAGAATAGCCTGGGGCAAGATCCTTCCTGTCTTCATCTGTGGCCTAGAGCTGAGGCTGTCCTGAAGCCCTCCATACCCAAGGCCTTCCCTGAAAGAGCTGGTCTCAAAGGAGTGCTCTCTCCCAGGCCCATAGGTGAGACCCCACTTTCACTCTAATAACTGTCCAAAGAGGGACCCGCAAGGAGCTCACAGGGTACAAGAACCATGGAGCAGCCTGGGACAGGGCCCTTCCTGTTTCCATCTGTGCCCAGAGCTGAGGCTGACCCACAGCCCTCCTTACCCAAGTCCTACCCAGAGATGTCTCCCAGGAATACTCTCACTCCCAAGATCAAAGACGCATAGTCCCACAGAAAGAAAAATCTCCAGTCAGATACAAGAAGACTAAATGACTTCAGAGATAACCAGATGGCAAGAGGCAAGCACAAGAACTTAAGCAATAGAAACCAAGGTTACTTGGCATCATAGGAACCCAGTTCTCCCATCACAGCAAGTCCTATATATCTCAACACACCAGAAAAGCATGATTTGGACCTAAAATCACATCTCATGATGATGATAGAGGACATAAATAACTCCCTTAATGAAATAAAAGCAAACACAAGTAAACAAGTAGAAGCCTTTAAAGAGGAAACACAAAAATCCCTTAAAGAATTACAGGAAAACAAAAAGAGGGTGAAGGAATTGAACAAAACCATCCAGGATCTAAAAGTGGAAATAGAAACAATAAAGAAATCACAAGGAGACATAACACTGGAGATAGAAAGCTAGGAAAGAAATCAGAAGTCATAGATGCAACAGAATACAAGAGACAGAAGAGAGAGTCTCAGCAGCAGAAAATACCATAGAAAACATTGACACAATGGTCAAAGAAAATGTAAAATGCAAAAAAAGCTCGTAATCCAAAACATCCAGGAAATCTAGAATACAATGGGAAGAACAAACCTATAGACAATAGGTATAAAAGAAAGCAAAGATTCCCAACTTAAAGAGCCAGTAAACATCTTCAACAAAATTATAGAAGAAACCTTCTTTAACCTAAATAAAAATACCCATCAACATGCAAGAAGCCTTGAGGAAAAAAAAAAAAAAAAAGCAGATGGGACCAGAAAAGAAATTGCATCCTTCACATAAAAGTCAAAACACAAAATGCACAAAATAAAGAAAGAGTATTAAAATCAGTAAGGTAAAAAAGTCAAGAATCGTATAGAAGGAGACAGAATTACACACTAGACTTCTCAACAGAGACTGTGAAAGCTAGAAGATCCCGGGCAGATGCCATATAGATGCAAAGAGAACACAAACACTAGTAAAACTCTCAATTACCATAGGTGGAGAAATCAAGATATTCCAGGAGAAAAAGAAATTTACACAATATCTTTTCACAAATTCAGCCCTACAAAGGATAGTAAATAAAAAAAAAAAAAACAATAAAAACAAAAAACTCCAAAACAGAAGAGAAATTACATTCTAAAAAAAGCAAGAAAGTAATCGTCTATGAAAAAACCAATAAGAAGATACCACACAAATATAATTCCACCTCTAACAACACAAATAAGAGGAAACAACAATCACTTTTTCTTAATATCTCTTAACATTAAAGAACTCAATTCCCTAATAAAAAGACATAGACTAATGTGGGGCGCTGCCTGCACATTCTCCATTACAAGATGGTGCTGACATCCAGCTGGAGTTAGCAGTAAACAAGTCATGTGCGCATGTGCTGGGTAACTTTCCACTCCTTGAGCTCTGCCTCTCCCGTGGCGTCATAGGACCTGATGAGTTTCAACCAATCAGGGGGCTCCACGTCCAAGGCGAGGACTGATTCCTATATAAGGGGATGGGCTAGATAGTTCGGGGTCTTCGTCTTCACTTGTTGCAAGCTTATGCTCTGCCTCTCGAGATGCACTAAAGCTTTACCGCAGAAGAATCCTATTCCTGTGCCGCGTCGTTCTTGCTGGTGAGATGGTTGCGAGGGACAGACTAACTGATTTCATACCTAAAGAGGACCCAGCATTTTGCTGCATACAGGAAACACTCCTCAGTGACAAACACAAACACTGCTTCAGAATAAAAGGCTAAATTAAAAAAAAATGGTTTCAAGAAAAAAGCTGGGGTAGCTATTTTAACATTGACTAAAATGAACTTTCAAACAAAAGTTATAGAAAAAATAAGGAAGGATACATCGTGCTAGTTAAAGGAAATATCTACCAACATGAACTCTCAATTTTGAACGTCTATATTCTGAATACAAGGGAACCCAAATTCATAAAAAAAAAATTTTTTTACTGAATCTGAAAGCACACATTGCACCTCACACAATAATACCGGGACTTTTCAACACCTCGCTCTCATCAATGGACAGATCATGGAACCATAAACTAAACAGACACAGTTAAACTAACAGAAATTATGAACCAAATAAATTTAACAGACATCTATAGAACATTTCATTTCAAAATAAAAGAATATACGTCTGCCTCAGCACTTCATGATACCTTCTCCAAAACTGACAATGTAATTTGTCACAAAACAGGCCTCAACAGATACAAGTAGATTGAAGTAATCCCATGCTTCCTATCACATCACCATGGACTAAGGCTGGTCTTCCATAACAACAAAAACAACAGAAAACCCACATACACGTAGAAGCTGAACAATGGTCTACACAATAATAACTTGGTCAAAGAAGAAAGAAAGAAAGAAAGAAAAAAGAAAGAAAGAAAGAAAGAAAGAAAGAAAGGAGGGAGGGAGGGAGGGAGGGAGGGAGGGAGGGAGGAAGGAAGGAAGGAAGGAAGGAAGGAAGGAAGAAAAAAGAAAGAAAGAAGGAAAGAAAGAAAGGAAGAAAGAAGGGAGGGAGGGAGGGAGAGAGAGAGAGAGAGAGAGAGAGAGAGAGAGAGAGAAAGAAAGAAAGAAAGAAAGAAAGAGAAAGAAAGAGGGGGAGGAAGGGAAGGAAAGAAGGAAAGAAGGAAAGACGTTTTAGAACTTAATGATAATGAAGACACGACATACCCCAACTTAAGGAACACAGTGCTAAGAGGAAAACTCATAGCTCTGAGTGCCTCCAAAAAAAACTGTAGACAGCATACACTAGCAGCTTTACAGCACATCTGAAAGCTCTAGAACAAAAAGAATCAAATATAGTCAAAAGGAGTTGACAGCAGGAAATAATCAAATTCTGGGCTGAAATCAACTTATTAGAAACAAAACAAACTACACAAAGAACCAACAAAACCAGGAGCTAGTACTTTGAGAAAAGTAACAGGTTAGATATACTCTCAGCCAGATTGACCAGAGAGCAAGGACAGTACCCAAATTAACAAAGTCAGATATGAAAAGGGAAACATAACAATAGACACTGAATAAATTCAAAAAATTATCAGAAATACTTACACTCAACAAATCTGGAAAATCTGGATGAATGGACAGTTTTCTAGACAGACACAGGGTATCAAAATGAAATCAACCTATGAGGTTGCAAACCCATTCAGCTTCTTCAGGCTTTGTTTCCCTGTGTAGGAGAATGCCAGGGTTTTGAGGTGGAAGTGGGTGGGTAGGAAGAGGCACATCATCATAGAAGCTGGTGTAGGGTGGATTGGAGGGAGGAAACCAGGAAAGGGGATTACATTTGAAATGTAAATGCATAAACTATCTACAAAGTTTCCAAAGAAATAAGATAGAGCTCCTTCTACTGTTCCCATTTCTCTGGAGAACCAAAATACTGAACAATATTATATTTTTTGTAATCCTTGTATTTTTACTAA
The DNA here is from genome assembly GCF_963924665.1 of Micromys minutus. NCBI lineage: Eukaryota > Metazoa > Chordata > Mammalia > Rodentia > Muridae > Micromys > Micromys minutus. Next base: position 3,351,951 of record NC_137980.1, on the reverse strand, counting down.
TTAATATCAAATTTCATATTTATAGTGTATCAGACAAGATATTATGATCTTCATTACATGATAGAAAAAGAAGTCTACAAATGTTGGTTAAATTGGCCGTTTTTACCCGTAACAAATGACAAAGGCAGGACTTGGGCTCAGATCTGGACTTTCTCAATAGCCTAAGTTTTTTCCCTTCTGGGATGAACTGCCAACCAGTGGGGTCACAGAAATGAGAGACTATTACCATTCAAAATGTGTCTAAAGAGCACATGGCAAGAGAGTACAGGTTTTGTCTTTCTCCACCTTCATTGATTACTCCACAAGGAGAGACCCCAAAACTGGTATTTTGCATGCTTTGAATGCTTAATGCAGCCTGCTTAGCTGGATATTTTTACCTTCCTTTAATTACTTATGCTCCTAGGCAATTACTCATGGAAATGTTAAGAAAGTCAAGCACTTTTAAGTTGGGATATTCTGGATAAATGATCAATAATATTTCTTATACAGTGGTAAAGGGAGCCTCAGTGTGAATAGGAAAATATTACTTACTTTAAAAATACTCCTGGGAACTAAATAGAATAGATCTTATAGCGTTGAGGAAAATGAAAAGGCATTAGACACATAATTGATCTTTGAAAAAGTGCTTATGAGAAAATACTGACTTGCTCGGCATGGGAATGTAATCATTGGGAAAAGGTCTGACTCGGGCGGTTGCATTCACCTATCTGGGTAGGACTTGAGCATGCTGTGTTTGTGAAAGAAACTTTTTGCTCTGCTTTGTGCACATACTACATTTATGAACTTGTTGGTAGGAAATTTTTTCATACATTCCTACTCTGGAGCAACTCACAATGACTGCTCGCCCATCCCCCCATATCACAGTCTCTACTCTTCTAAATTGCCCTATTTGGTTCAACCACTCTGAGGATGCAAGGACCCTGCGTTTGGCTGCATGATGATTTCTGTGTTTTTCCATCAACTCCACTACATTCTAATGGTAAGAAGCATGCAGTTGGAAACAACTTCTTCATTCTTCACCATCTGCTACATAACAGGTCTCGTAGTCATCAGTTAGAGCAAACATGCTCATATTTTAACTAGATATATCATGTAAAGACTGGTTTTGCTGTCCAAGAGTATCAGTGTTATACTCTTTAAAAAGATATCACAAGTGTCAATTAGGACTGATATTGTTCTAAATGATTTACATATATTGTGGGGGGGTGTATAAGTGGAATCATACATGTTATTGAAAGCATGAAGATGTCTCTGCCTCTTTTAGTGTACCAGACACGCCAAAATATTTTGGCAAGACTCTAATTTACCATCTGAAGTTCTACAGTAATTATTTGCTTTCTAATTTTGTAAAATCTATGCACACCATTTTGGAAAATGAACCCATAATTGGTTGTGAGAACTTAGCTCTCCCTTACTGTTCTTTAGTGGAAATGTATATCACATTGCTCTACGTCCCACAGGCACAGGAGAATACTGTGTTCAGAGTTTGCCAATGCAACTATTTTCCATTCCTTTTTTATTTGTATGCGAAATGCCAGATTTCGTTTTCGCATTTGATGCATACTGTTCTCACAGGTCTTTCTTCTACATAGCCCTTGTGTTATTAATGATTTAAGGTCTAGGTGTACCCAACTCTGAGAGGGTGTTATACAATTATTGCTTTTTTTGTTCCTAAGAAGGACTGAGGCTTCCACTTTTTGGCCTTTCTTTCTTTCTTTTTCTTTCTTTCTTTTTTTTTTTTTTTTTTTTTTTGAGTTTCATTCATGTGGTCTGAGAGTTGTTTCTGGGGTGTTCAGAGCTTTCTGGGGTTAGTATTCAATTATCAGTGACTGCATATTATGTCTGTTCTTTTGTAGCTGGGTTACCTCACTCAGGATGATATTCTCTAGATGCAGCCATTTTCCTAGGAATTTGCAACATGGGCTTTTACAAGTGCACATCTCCTTAACTCAGCACCATGCATGTCTTCATAAACCAATCTAGTCTATTCCTGTTTCCAAGCTACCTTATTCTTCACTATCAACTACATAGCAGGTCACCTAATAATTAGTTAGACCACACATTTACATATTTTACATGAATAAATAAATTATTTAAGGACTCAAATTTCTGCCCAAAATGTAATCATTTTCTATACTCAAAAAATGATAAAGTTCTTGACTGAAAATGTGTATATTACATCAGTCCTTGTCTATACATGTCAACGACAGGACTGCAGAACAGTTGAGCTTTGCACATGTGGAAGCACACAAGGCCTTAAAGAGCATTTGAGACTGTAGAGGTATTGCCTTATTATCTTCTCCGACTCTTTGTTTTCACCTCCTGCCATTATGCAAAGCTTGAATTGATTCAAGTTCCAGACTACATCGAGGCTTCACATCATGATACTGAACAATTGGGAGGGGCATGTGCTTTCAGATTCACACAGTAATAGAATGTTGGCCTTCTCATGGGGACCATCAACCCCAGAGGTCTCACCAAAACCAGGCAGAAAAGTGTAGGTGAACCTTGGATGGCTAAGGGTAAATGGAAGAGGAATAAGTTCAACAGAGCATTAGTTGCTTAATTGCAAGAGTCTCAAAGCACAGAAATCGTTTAAAAGAGGTTGTGAGTCCTTGAACTCTTAAGGAATTTAGACAAAGAATATATCAATAAGTTTCATAATAGCCACTCACTGGCCTTATACATGATTTTAAGTCCATAGCTTAAAACCATCTTTGGAATAATAGCCCTTTTCCCAGTTAGAGTTTAGAAGTATTAACTTTACAAAAATAAATGACACCAAAGATGTATATTTGTGTGTATATGTTGTCTGTGATGTTAAATACATTGTTCATATTTTTAAATATCATGTTGGTGATAATACATTTTTAATCACTACTGGCATTTATATCTACAAAAAGGGATTCTACCACAGATAGTTTTCTATGGATCAACAGAGGATTTGGGAAAATGTGGGTTTTGCATCAGTAATAAATAGTTTTTGAAGAAAGGGTCATTTCTTCATTTTGTGAAGGCATCTAACATTAGTAGAGTGGAGAAAAATCAATTTATTTGACTTATAACTTTTGACAGATAATTGTATCACAATTATTGTTATTCTATAGTAAGATAGTAAGTACCATAAGTTTAGATGCAGATAAAATAAAGAGTTACAGTAACTTTATCCAAAGCTCTTGTTTCCTCCATACGAGCTTCTACTCCTGAGTTTTCTTTCCATGGCAACCACCTTGGCTTACCTTCCCCATCATCTCCCTTTCTCTCTTTCTTCACCCCACACTCAGATATTTCCCTACCCTGTTACTATTCTAATGTCCCTTCTTTCCATTTCTCTTAATGTAGACTTTATTACCCACTACATGGCCAAATAGAATGGCATACATTCTATAACTGTGCTAGATTTCTGTATTAGAAACTAGCGGGAAAGTTCTGTGCTGTGTAATTTGCTATGATGGTATCACATGGCCATCTCTGAGCCACTTGGTTCAGTCTAAAAAGGATCTGAGTGTCATAGTATTCAAGTCCAAATGACAAGTCATTCTTGGCACTTAGGATCAAAACACTGACAAAAGGGATCAGAACCAGTTGTGGGAGGAGATCCACAAATGTGGCATCAATAGACAAGGAAGAGTTCATAAAACACCTCAGACCCTGCAAGTGAAAAGAGCACAAGCCAACATTAATCAAGGATCCTAAAAATGGCAGTTTTCTAACTTTCAAACAACTACCCCTGATGTTCTTAGCTACTTCACTGATTTTTATCAACTAACCCCCATATCGTTCAGTGGTTCCTTCCCTATTATTTTTTTATAATTTTTATTAGATATTCTATGAATTTACATTTCAAATGTTATCCCTTTCCCTACCTATCCCATCCCATCCCAACTCCAATTGCTTCCATGAAGATGCACACACCCAACGTTCCACTCCTACCTCAGCACCTTGGCATTCCCCTACATTGGGAAAACAAGCCTTTACAGGACCAAAGGGCTCTCCTCTCATTGATGCCAGACAATGTTATCCTCTACTATATATGCAGCTGAAGCCATGGGTCTCTCCATGTGTATTCATTGACTAGGATTTTATCCAGTCACTTTGCTGAAGTTGTTTATCACCTCTAGAAGTTCTCTGCTGGAATTTTTGTGGTCACTTAAGTATACTATCATATCATCCACAAATAGTGATATTTTGACTTTTTTCTTTCCAATTTGTATCCCTTTAACTTCCTTTGTTGTCAAATTGCTCTGGCTAGGATTTCAGTACTAGATTTATTAGGTAGGGCAAGTGTGGGCAGTCTTGTCTAGACCCTGGTTTTAGTGGGATTGCTTCAAGTTTCTCACCATTTAGTTTTGTGTTGTTTACTAGTTTGCTATATATTGCTTTTACTGTGTTTAGATATGAGCCTTGAATTCCTAATCTTTCCAGGAGTTTTAACTGAAGAGGTATTAAATTTTTGTCAAATGATTTCTCAGCATCTAATGAAATGATCATGTAGTTTTTTTTTTCTTTTAATTTGTTTATATAATGAATCACGTTGATGGACTTCTATATATTGAACCATCCCTGCAACTGTAGGATGAAGCCTACCTGATCATTTTGAATAATAGTTCTCATGTGTTTTTGAACTAAGTTTTCAAGAATTTTATTGAGCATTTTTGCATAGTTGTTCATGTGGGAAATTGGTCCGAGGCTCTTTTTCTTTGTAGGGTCTTTGTATGGTTTAGGTATAATTTTAATTGTGGCTCAAAGAATGAGTTGGGTAGTGTTCCTTCTGTTTCTATTTGTGGAATAGTTTGAAGAGTATTGACATTATGTTTTCTTTGAAAGTTTTATAGAATTCAGCACTAAAGCCATCTGGTTCTAAGCTCTTTTGTGCAGGGGGGTAGGAAGACTTTTAATGACTGCTTCTATTTCTTTAGAGGTTATGGAACTGACTGTTTAGATAGTTTATCTGATCCTGATTTAACTGTTATCTGGGGATGTCTGTCTAGAAAATTGTCCATTTCCTCCAGATTTTTCAGTTTTGTTGAGCAAAGGATCTGATCTTTTTTTTTTTAATTTCCTCAGTTTCAGTTGTTATGTCTCCCTTTCTGCAATGTTAATATTTCTAGGACAGAGCTCCAAGATCTAAAAGAGAACTCTTGTGTGACCAGCCTCTGCCACTTCCCTGACTCCTCACAATTGTGCTAAAGCTTCCTGTTCATACAGGCCATGGCCAGCTCCATGTCCATGTAATGGCCTTCCAGCAATACGCATTGTCTACATGCTTTACCTGTTATGTAGGCCCATTTCACCTTTGATTTCTATTTAATAAGTTCTAGCTCTATCTTTACATTTTCATTCATCTACAATCTTCACAAATGGTAATACAATTACTATTGTAATCTGAATCGGTTCTAATAATACTTATCCCAACTTTTACTTTACACTTATTTATGTCATCATCTGGTTAACTAGCAGATTTTCCATAACAATAAAGATCTATGAAGAACACATCTGGTTTGCTTGCCATTGCATCTCTGTAAAGACCAACACACTACATTGGATATTGATATTTTTAATAAATTACGGAAATATAAAGGCATTTTATGACTCTGAGTCTTGCTTGCCTTGTCACTCCTAAAATAAGAATTGAATCAAGAGATCTTAGACAATAACTGAAGCTCTAAAATGTTATGATTGTGATCAAGCCTTAGAAATTGCTTTATATTATTGTTGGACTAAATATATTTGCATAATATTTCTAGAGTACTGTGATTAGTTAGACAGAGGATATAGTAGGTCCATTTAAAGATGCAAATTAGAGAAAGAGTACCATCAAAATTATGACAATAGTTTCTCCATTCTCCTAGTATAGTGGTAAAGAAACATTTTGTACCTGCATAAGATCACATACTGCTTAAATTACTTTAATTTTTATAAGCAAGACTATGAACTTCTTAAGGTGACTAGGGACAGGATAAGCAATATTTTTGAAAAAAAAATCAACCAAAGTATCCTTTTTGCTGATGGTCCTTAAATTAGAGTACCCATTCCCAATCAGACCTGAGGAGGAGACCACATTTATAGCCTCTCCACACACACAGTGACTCACCGTCTCCTACTTCATTAAATATTACCTGCCCTTGCTTCTATTTCTACTGAGACCTGATCTTTACTGGATGTCAATGGTTGTAATGGGTTATTAACAAGAAAACTCATCCATTCTAATATGTTATATAGTTAATTAATGTTACCTCCCTCAAGATAATAGGGCATATGTCCTCTTAAAAGCTTTTAAGGAATGACAGTAATAGTGGAAATTTCAGGCACCACTGCAGATGGATGAAGGAGATGGATTTTTAAACATGGGGGCCTCTTACTGATCCTCAAATTATTCCGTGCAGGCAGCTGCTGACTCTGCCCATGAGTGAGCCAGTCTCTCTGGAGAACTTTATAAACAGCATGAATTTCACTGTTTGACATGGGAGAAGCATCGTTCTCCCCGCCGGTAGCCTCTTTTAAGGTGTCGTCTGTTTATGCAGCTGTGGTTTAGATGTCCTCAGTACCAGGACAATATCCCTTACTCTGGAACTGAGCAGGTCAGCCTGCCCCGGGAGGCAGATGGATATTGAAGATATTCTTAAGCACCAGCTAGTTTACTTATCCTTTTCAGTTTGGTTTCCAATTCACATCACACACACACTGCTAGAAATGAAAGACAAAATGGAAACCCTGTGTGCACCCTGCTCTCCGCGAACATAATTTTTTCCCTCCATCTGTGAAACTCCTGTTGATATCAGGGGGGCCACATCATGCAGAGAGAGGGGAGACACATGCCAGGAGGGGAAACCCATTATGTGTTTCAGAGCTAATTTTGCTTAATCTTCTTGATCTCCATAAAGAGCATTCTGAGACCCCCACAGGATTTAAACCAAAAGATAAAGATGAAGGGGGACTGCTCAAGCAGAGCCAGTGTAATACTTATTTATTAATGTCGTCCATCACAGAGTGTTTACACGCCTCACCCAAATTTAAAACTGTCTGACTGAGGGAAGAGGAGAAAGGGTGGTTGCTATATCAAGGCAAACACTTGTTCCATGCTTACACACTTAGAAAAATGAACGAAAATGATAACAGCACCATTGAAAAGATGATGCTTCTATTTAACATGAAGACAATGAGGAAAATCTTGAACCCGTGTGGTGTTTGGTTTTTACTTGTCAACTTCACACAGCCTGAAGTCCCCTTGGAAGTGTCAACCTCAACTGAAAAACTGCCTAGATTAGACAGCCCTGCGAGTATGCCTGTGGAGGAACTGTCTGGGTTACTAATTGGTAGAGGAGTCTGGAGGCCACTGTGGGTCATATAACACTAGGCAGATGGTCCTGGGCTATATAAGAAATCGTTCTAAGCATGAACCTGGGAACCAACAAGCACTCCCCTCCACGGGTTCTGCCTTGTTACTGCCCCGACTTCCCTGAGCAATAGACTACGAACTGATCGTGTCAGCATAGAGACCTTTCCTCCACAAGTTGCTTTTGCTCAGAGTATTTTATTATAGCCACAGAAGATGCTAGAACAATATGTGACCCCCTGGTTTATCCTTCAGTAGAAAGTCTGTCATGATGAAGAAACTCCCTGCTAAACAGCAGGATGGACATTATAGGAGCCGGAACTCCAAAGGCTTCTGGGAAGGAAGCTGGGAAAAGGAGTGTAAAAAGTAAAGGGTGGATACATGGAGCATCACAGCCTAATGAGACAGAAAGGGACTACTTACAGAACAGAATCACTGCACCAGAAGCACAGCATTAAAGTTTAATTTACATGTATCAGTGATATGGCTCAAAAGCCAAAGGAACCTGCCTGAAAGCCTGAAGACACTCCTTAATCCCAGCTAGTGGAAGGAGAGACTTGACTCCCAGTGGTTATCTCTGGTCTCCACCATCATAGCATATGGATTTCCCATCCCCAACCAAACAAAAAGAATGTAACAAACATTTGAATAATAACAATTATTATTATTATCTATGGAAGCCATAAATAGGGATGAGCTGAGGCATGGGCTGTACAGAAAGACAAAGCCTTACGCCCCTCTCCCCACAAAAAAATAAAACCCACAAAGTTGTACATCTCCAAGTTCAAGCCAAAAGTAATGCATTTGAACTTAGACAACTCATCATTTCTCACGCTACCCACTTTTTTATTTTCTTTTCAAATTAACAATTTTTATTTTTGCTACTACTCTACCTAATAGTCAACCACACAGTTATTCAAATGTGTTTTGCATAATGTAAACCTTCAAACGCCAGAAGCTCATCTCCTGAACACTGCCATGTTTCTTCTTCACTGTCCTAATCTTCAACATACTATGTTGACATACTAGCTATGTCATACCCAAACTTCCTAAGACATGTTCCCTTCAGGAACACATATAATAGATTCCGGCATATTTTTATTTCCACGGAGTTTTGGAGTACTGTCTTATTTGCATAGTTCGTCTAGCAATAGTTTTGCTAGCAACTTCCGAGGTCACTAGATGAAAGTCATATTGAAGAGGGGAACAAGTCAAGCCTTATGTATTACTGAGCCTTCTGTCATATTTGCATCCAGTGTCCACACACATGTCACATCAAGTGAACAAATGCATGAGTGAAGAATTCCTATATGCCAGTATCTACATATAACAAGACACCTCACAAAATGTCCAAGTAAGTGCACCATTAGACTGTCAGAATAAATTTAGGGGGTCAACAAATAAAGTATTTTTGACCTATATGAGGAAATTAAAATTCAAAAATAAATGCATTTTGAAAATCTTTTTAGGCAAATATTTTAGATTTACTTGACCCTGAATAACTTTAATGTATATATGACATCTCAAAAAGTTAAAAGCTTTCCATAAAATATATTTGCATTCTTGGATAAGTCACTTTTTACAGTGTGTTTTTATTTGATTAAAGTAAATAGCTTTCTTGGCCAAAAGGAAAATTCTTTAAAATATTCTACTGATATAATATAAAATTGCTAATAACAAAACATTGCTGCTCAGAATAAATCTAGAATTTTGTATTTCCTAAATCTCATTTTCTGTGATTATTACCTTACTTATAATAGAATCCCAAATTTTACATGGTATATGTAGGGTAAAAAAAGCATAATCTTGTTTATCTATTGAATAAATATTTATTGGAACTCCCTCCCAAGTGTTACCAGAGTAACCTAAAATAATGCAGAAGTAAAAAGTTCATAGATGGCAGCCCATGGTGTTGCAGGATTTAAAATAAGCAGAAGAGACATCACACATCTACAGCCAATTGTGATCACTAGAGAATTCCCATGGATGACGTCAACGCAACTGTACCAAAAAACTGGCAAGTTTCCTTCCATTTAATCTAGAGGAGCTGGATGATGTCTTATAGATGAGATCCAATATATTTTCTGTTCCTTTCATCTCCCATCATCTGCACTATTCCTGAAACTCTGTTCATGCCTAACATGATGCTGCCTAAACTCCACTGGCAAAAGAAATCTCAGGAAGGAGACCTGTCCCATGGTAACAGAGACTTATGCTAGTGTCCCAAGATTTAGGAACTTAACTGAAGTATCTAACATGAGTTTCCTTCTGTGTCAGCCATCCGAAAGCCCATTGTGAGCCTTTCTGGGCACCCAAAAAGTTCTCAGTATGTGTCTGTCTGTCAGCCCAACATCCATGATTCTCCTGTCCCAGTAAAATGCTATTCTGTATTTCTCCACTCCCAGTGGTACACTCCAAGACAGGGAGGAAAGATCCCTAACTTTGGTATGGTGAAAAGAAAAAAAAAATCCCAAGTATACCTGCATTCATCCAATCACGCCCTCAGTTAAATTCCACAAGAATGGAAGCAGGTTGCTCGATCAACCTAGGACTTTCCAAACTATATTTTATCCTTTACTTCTTGTCTACATGATGAGCCCAAATTTAGTTTGGAGCTTATTGTAAAATTGTCAAATTCTATCTAAAGCTTACTCTATCGCTCTGCAATATTTTTGTGATCTAACTTGAAATTCAAACATGAACCTAGTGTTCTCTTAAAACCTTTATTTTTTACTGACTTTTATTATTGTTATGTATTTGATTATTACTGTTAGTGCTATTAGTGGTGTGTGTATATGTGTGTATGTATTAATCTATGTTTATATGTGCATGTGCTCAGGCCTATCATTCATTCATAAGACAGATCAATACTAAGTTTGGAGAGTCGGTTTTCTGTTTTCTCCTTTCACTGTGGGATTCTAGAAACTGAACTCAGGTCACTGTGCTTTGAGTCTCTCCGCTAGCTCATCAACCCATGAATGCCCTTTATAATTCCTGCAAACAGAAGGATCTACATAGCTTCTCCGGCACTCCACAATTATTTCACGAGCAATGCATGCCAATATGAGGCTCTTATTCTAGAAAATAGTGGCTTGGAATGCCTGCCATCAAAGCACTTACAAACTGATGATATTGGTTAGGAACCCAGGGCATGTGGACTGATTACTGCAGATGTAGCAGAGAGGGAACAAGAAATATGTGGCTTAATCCAAGCTCCCATGAATACAGTTGATGCTTCTGGACAAGCTATCAAATGTCCATATGAAAAATAGGTAAAGCATAACTGTGGTCTTGTAATGTCTCCTACAACATACAGTTGAAATGACTGAAAAAAACCCTGAATGCCATATCTAAGAAATGATGACTTTTCCAACAGCTAGTCCATGTATAAAAACAAATTCAGATTAGATTAATATCCCTTCAAATTTATACAATTTAAAAATCATTAATTATTTGTTTTTAATATAGTAGTTTTAAGATGTATTATGCTCTGTAGAGTTACCTCCTGCTCCATTTTTCTAATGCTCTGTAGCAGAGCACCTGAAGCTATGTAATTTTTAAAATGTATTTATTTCATAGTTTTAGAGGCTAAAAGTTTCAGTGGTCACATCTGTTCCACATTCCTGAAAACCTCCTAATACTCCATAAATAACATGACAGCAAAAAAAGAGAAGGTGGGCATGTAGAGGAAGGACAGGGAAGCTGAACTCCAGGAGCTATGTCACTCAGTAAGTGAAATAAACCATCTCTGAAAGTGAATCCTACATGATGCCAATCATGAATCATTACAAAAGAGTTCAATCACCATGTCTCTATATTGTTATTTTGGTGACCAACCTCAACTTGAATTTTGATGACCATGGACCGACATGTGAATCTGATCTTTTCAAAGATTGTTTATGATGATAATAGCACATTTTTTAGCTTACTCCTTATGTTCAACTCAATTTTGCTCTACTTCAAAGAGTGGATATTGCACCTCACCTGGGCATCACAGTAGAGGTGCCTTTCGAGGCTAGGATGAGCTATTTCCCCAGGGTATGAACATGGGAGAATTGGCCTGGCCTCTCATCTGCTGTGAGGTGATGTGAATGTAGGAGAGATCCCCTCTCTTCCTTGCTTCTTGTCACCTGTAGCCCAAGGTTCATAAGAGCAGGAGAGCTGGCCCAGCCCCTCACTGGCTGCAGCATCCAGGAGGGGGAAAGCAGAACTTACTACCTAGACTGGGCAGTACGATAGAGCTGGCTCTCATGGTATGAGTTGAGCGAGCCACCCTAAAGACACAAAAGCCAGAAATTTAGGCCTGGTCCCCTCAGCTGCAGCACTGGGTTAGCTAATCAAGGCAGTGATGGAGAGCTGCTACCCCTCAGTCCCAAAGTGAGGGCTTTAAGTTGGTCCACGCCAATATTTACCTCACCTATAAACTGCTAAAGTGAATGAAGGGCTGATCCTGCAGATCTAAAGGTACAGGATCTCTGAAAAGTCAAAGTAAGGCTCCAGTATTGATAGTGTGTCAGAAGCTAGAGTTCTCATATAACACCAACAGTGGATACAAAGGGATGGGAAGGTGAGTGAGAGTGGGGTGTATAACATGAAACTCACTAAATATCAACAAAAAGTTTTTTTAAGGAGAATCCAGGGACTGCATCTTGAAATTATTAACCTCCAAAACCATTGAACCTCCATTTGCTGAGGCATTTTACTAGCACATTACACCTGAGTTACATATAGATCATCCATTACCCTCTTCCTTCCCTGAGCTCCAAGGGCTCACCCTCCCCTCTCTTTTTGAGGAGTACATTTTTTTTACAGTTTTTAATTTTGAAATTATAATTGCAATTTTTTTCTTCTCTTTCTTCCCTTCTTCCCCAAAGTCCTCCCATGAACAATTCCATGTTCTTCAAATTCACAGTCATGTCTTTCATAGATATTACATACAAATAAATTCCTAAGTACATACTGCTCTTTTGTCTGTATAATGTAACCTATAAATATGATTTCAAAGCTGAATGTTTGGTACTGACAACCAATTGTTATACTCTTTCTTGGGGAAGGCCACCTCTCCCACTCTCGGACTTCCTTGAGTTGTTTGTAAGATAAAGGCCTCATGGGCTTTCCTCCATCCACTTTGTCATGTCCATCAATGTCATTCTTTTTCAGATCGTATTTGAAACATTAATGAAACTGTATGGGTGTAGCTTCTGGCCTTACAAGGAGACAGAATATCATAGCAAATTGCCTGATTCTCTGGCTCTTACAATCTTTTCACCCCCTCTTTCACAATATTCCTTAAGCCTAATATGTAGAGTGTTTCATTAGATTATCCTTTGGAAATGTGCTCCATGACTACATATTTTGATGATTTGTGGTTTTCTGTAGTGGTTGCCATCTGTGGCAAGGAGCAATGTTTTTATCATGTGCTTTGTAAATATGCCCCAGACATCCTTGAGCTAAAATAAACCTGACTGCCTCCACCCTGGGTACTAGCTTTCATGGTACCAGAGGCACTGTGCAAGCTTCCAAGAACAGGGAAGCAATACAGCCAGGTACTCCCACTTCAATAATCCCATATGTTAATAATGTTTTACAATTTTCAGAACACCCATTTATTCTATGGGAATATTATATTTTTAGTTTTTTAGATATATTTGTGTTTATCTCTACTTACCTTTACAACACTTTTACACTTTACAAAGTCCTGAGATAGAAAGAAGAAAGAAAGAAAGAAAGAAAGAAAGAAAGAAAGAAAGAAAGAAAGGAAGGAAGGAAGGAAGGAAAGAAGGAAGGAAGGGAGGGAGGAAGAAAGAAAGAAAAAGAGAGAGGGAAAGGGGGAAGAAAGAAAAAAGAAAGAAAGAAAGAAAGAGAGAGAGAGAGAGAGAATGAAATAAAAACAAAGACATGCAATACTAATAACTGTAAGGAAGTTAATGGATATAAATGTATCACAATTAATTGAACAAGAAGAGCTTTATTAAGAAGGTACATGAATCTGGAGGAAAGAAAGAATATTCTGTCTAGTAAGACAGCGTTGTATCACTAGTTTCCCAAGAAGCGATTACGGGCCATACAACAGAAAACAGCATATTAGAAATCAATGATAATCTTTATTTTTAATCACAACAGATTTAAAGATGAAAATATGTTGTCATTCCCAACTTCTCTTATGCATTCATTTTGTTTGACTCAAAAAACACAGCTTATACACAAGAAGTTTTTCATTCCAAACTGTAGCATGAAGAGGAACAGAATGCAGACTTTTGGGTGATATATGAAGCCAGGGAAGAACCTTTTTCTTCTACCTCTTTAATGATCAAAAAAAGCCTGCTGATCACATCACACATATATTGGTCCCTCATTATGAAAAAAAAAGATGTCATTGTAGACATTTGCTCTCCTTTAGCCCACCAATGCTCTCTGTTCTCCGTCTTTAGTTATTGAGGGTTGTGAGGTTAGATCTGTCTAGGATTCTGATGATACAGCAGGATGACAAGGCCGTGAGCAAACACATAGAACTCTATGAGCTCCAGAAGGCAAACAGGAATATTACTGTGATAAATCCAGACACTTCCTGCTGTAAGCATTGACTTAGAGAGCTAGAAACACCCTCTTCCAGGGCTATAACTTTTACTTCATTTCATATCAGCCATTATGTCTACTATGTTTTCTGAGATCAAACATCTCTTCCAATAAAGAAACTGTGCTAAAGAGTGCTCCGCAGAAAATGAGTTCATTCTGGTAGACTCTTCATACATGTTGAATCTTATATATATTGGAAAAGTCATTTTCCTCTAAACATGTCACTGGTGCTTTATAGCTTGGTGAAACTCCTTTCTAAGTATGTTTTGAATTTCTGAATTCTAGAAGAAATTGAGTAACCATTTTTCATTTAGTCTCTTTTATGCTTACACACTTAGATTAGATTACATTCTGATGTGGGAAAGGGGGTACCGGAAAGATCCTTATCTATTTATACTTTAAAATAGCAATTTGTCAAAATATAAAATGATTTAAATGTTGTCTAACCCCTTCTGTGGCCACTTATAGAACTGAAAGCCTGATTTTAATCCTAACAAATAATCATGCAGAAAAATGAAAATTCCTTCAGCTCTAATATAACTACTGAAAGTGTCCATTTTCTGTTCTGCCTACAAAACTAGAGCAGTGGTGTCACTGATATTGCTGGAGTAGCCATCCAGTGACAGATTTAACGTAATGCTCATTCCATGAGATGAAACTTAAACCTGACACAGTTTGAATAAACAATAACCAGAAACCTAGGATAAAGCCAAACACTATTCATCTAAATGGTTCCTCATAATAAGCTGGTATATTAGTAGACCAGAGCCTTATTCAGTTATCACCCGAAAGGTTTCTACCAGCAGAAGATGCAAATGGATGCAAAGGCCCACAGCCAGTTATTGAAGAAGGAAGACAGTTCAAATTGTAAGTCTCATTCAAATCCCTGGCCTCTGAGCTCAGAGAATCCCATGAGAGAGGAGGTGAAAAAAATTTTAAGAGCCAGAAGGTGTAGAGGGTACTAGGAGAACAAAGCCCTCTGAATTAACTTGAATGCACAGAGATGAAAGCAACAAGCCCAAGAACTACATTAGGTCCTCTGTGTGTATATTATAGTTTTTAGATTAATATTTTTATAGAATTCCTGACTATAAAAACAAGTGGGTCCCTGGATCTCATGCTTGTTCTTGGGACTCTTTTTTTCTCTTGGACAGTTGCCATGTCCAGATTCAATATGATAACTTTCAATTTTTTATTATATTTTATTTTGTCACATTGGTTAATATATCCCTTAGAAGCCTACTCTAGTGAGAGACAGAAAGGTAGTGAATTTAGAAGGGAGGTTGGGTGATGTGAGAAAGAACTAAAGAAATGTAACTATATTTATAATATAGTGTATGAGGAAAGAAT
Source organism: Micromys minutus (assembly GCF_963924665.1). Classification (NCBI taxonomy): domain Eukaryota; kingdom Metazoa; phylum Chordata; class Mammalia; order Rodentia; family Muridae; genus Micromys; species Micromys minutus. Next base: position 3,336,689 of record NC_137980.1, on the reverse strand, counting down.
CTATTTTTGTTAAAGGAAAAATAGAGAAAATTTCTTTTTGTTTCACCCTCAAAAGCAGGCTGATTTGGGCAATATATTATTACAGCAAATTTTGGGGGACCAAATAAGAAGAGAGAATATTCAACATCTTTTGTAGGGTTACTCTTCGTTTTTTTCTCTTACAACTTTATTATAAAAAACAGAGATGCATATACATATTTTAAAAGCATTTTGACATAAAATTATATGGATATATTTTTCTCAGTACTTGATTTTTTGAAAGGTTTTGATGGTATACATTGAAATCTTACTAGTTACAATGAGCATAAAGTACATGCAAAACAAAATGTAACATGGAAATAGTCAAAGTTTTCTTGGTGTGTAAAAATTAAACAGGATAATTTTTAAATACCAAAAATTGCCACAAGGCTATCTTCTTAGCTCTTGAGTTATTAATTATTTAAGGTCTAGGTGTACCCCACTCTGAGAGAGTGCTATACACTTACTGTTTTTTTTCCCTAAGAAGGACTGAGGCTTCCACTTTTTAGCTTTTCTTTTTTGAGGTTCATATGGTCTGTCAGTTGTTTTTTTGGGTACTCAGAGCTTTCTGGGGCTAGTATCCAATTATCAGTGACTGCATATTATATCTGTTCTTTTGTGACTGGGTTACCTCACTCAGGATGATATTCTCTAGATACATCCATTTTCCTAGGAATTTGATAAAGTCATTGTTTCTAATAGCTGAGTAGTACTTCATTGTGTAGATATTCTAAAATTTCTGTATCCATTCATCTGCTGAAGGACATCTGGGTTCTTTCTAGCTTCTGACCATTATAAATAAGGCTGCTATGAACATGGTGGAGCATGTGTCCTTATTGTATGTTGGAGCACCTTAAGTTAATACTCTAGGTCAGAATGAAGTTTCTACTTAGTACTGAAGAATTTAAAAAGTATATCAAGGATTAGAATCTGGTAATACCAATATTTCTTAAGGTTTCATTGTCAAGAATCTACACATTTATAGTTAAATATAGAAACTACCCAGATAACAAAGGGTGATTCTCCTGTGTTGAGTTTAATTAAAATAAATAGTGGTAAGAATTAACTAAGTATATAACCTATTTGCACTTAGTTTAAAGCCAGTAAAGAAATTTAATAATGATATGTTGACTTCTTTGTTTCCAATTTGTATCTGTTTGGCCTCATTTTGCTGTCTAATTGCTCTGGCAAGACTTTTGAAACCTATATTGAAAAGATGGTGAGAGTGTAAGCAGCCATGTCTAGGCTCTGATTTCATTGGTATTGTTTTACATTACTCTCCACTTAGTTCAATACTGGCTACTGGTTTGCTGTATATTCCTTTTACTATGTTTAGGTATGGGTCTTAAATTCCTGCACTTTCCAAGACTTTTAACATGAAGGGGTGATGAATATTGTCACATGCTTTTTCAGCATCTAATGTGATGATAATTTGGGGTTTTTCTGTTTGATATTGTTTATATAGTGAATTATGATGATGGATTTCCATATATTGAACTGTCCCTGCATCCTTGGGATGAAGCTTACTTGACCATGGTGAATGATCATTTTAATATGTTCTTTGATTTGGTTTGTGAGAATTTTATTAAGTATTTTTACATCAATATTCATGAAGGAATTTGGTTTGAAGTTCTCTTTCTTTGTTAGGTCTTTGTGTGGTTTAGGTATAAGCATAATTTTGATTTTATAAAACTAATAGGGTAGTGTTACTTGTTTCTATTTTGTGGAATAGTTTGAAGAGTATTGGTATTAGGTCTTCTTTAAAGGTATGACAGAATTCTGCCCTAAAACTATTTATCTGGTCCTGAATTTTTTCTTGTTGGCACATAATATGATTGTATATTTAAGTTACCCAAAAAATTCAACCAGAAAACTCCTTCAGGTGATAAACAACTTCAGCACAGTGGCTGGATATAAAATTAAGTAAAAGGATATATAGGCAGAGAAAGAAATTAAGGAAACAACACCCTTCAAAATAGTCACAAATAATAAAAAACATCCTGGTGTTACTATAGCCAAGCAATTGAAACATCTATATAAATAAAAGTTAAAGCTTCTGGAGAAAGAAATTGAAGAAAAGCTCAGAAAATAGAAAGATCTCCCATGAGAGCGGAGCCTGGCCCAGCTGCCACCCGGAATGGCGGCTGGCTCATAGAGGCTGAGCAACTGGTGGGCCGGAGACCTGCGCTGCCGGAGAGCAGAGAGATCTCTGCGGAGTGCACACGGAAAGTGTACATCCTAACTTGCCCTGCTCTGCCTTGTCCGATCCAGCCATTGGGAACAGAAAATTAGAACTTCTGTTTCCACCTGGAGGCGACTTCAGGACGCAGAGCAGAACCTGGCCCAGCTGCCACCCGGAACAGCTGCTGGCTCATAGAGGCTGAGCAACTGCAATTGGAAACAGAAAATTAGAACTTCTGTTTCCACCCTGAGGCGACTTCAGGACGCAGAGCAGAGCCTGGCCCAGCTGCCACCTGGAACCTGGGCTGCCGGGAAGTAGAGAGATCTCTGCGGAGTGCACACGGAAAGTGTACCAGGGACACAGACCAGATACAAGGGAAAGGCAAGAACATATCACTGACAACAAAATGGCAAGAGGAAAGAGAAAGAGTATATCCCAAGGAAACCAAGACAATCTAGCAACACCAGAACCCAGCTCTCCCAAAATAGCAAACATTGGAATTCCAAACACTTCAGAAAAAGAAGACACAGACCTGAAATCATGCCTCAAGATGCTGATAGAGATACTTAAACAAGAAAGGGAGGAAAAGCAAAAAGATTCAGAAGCTTTAAAGGAAGAAACAAGAAAAACACTCAAAGAACTCAAAGAACTAGAGGAAAACAGAACCAAAGAAATAAAGGAATGGAAGAGGAAAATTAAAACAGAAATTGACACAATAAAGAAAACGCTAAAAGAGATAACCCTAGAGTCAGAACACCAAAAAAAGAAATCAGGAGTCACAGAAGCAAGCATTTCCAACAGATTACAAGAGATCCAGGAGAGAATCTCGGGGGCAGAAGACAACATTGCAAACATAGACAAAACAGCCAGAGAAGATGCAAAAAACAAAAAGCTCCTAACCCAAAATGTCCAGAAAATCCAAGACACAATGAGAAGACCAAACCTAAGGATAATAGGAATAGAAGAGGGAGAAGAGTATCAACTAAGAGGCACAGTAAATATCTTCAACAAAATCATAGAAGAAAACTTCCCTACCCTCAAGAATGAGATGACCACGAGCATAAAAGAAGCGTTCAGAACTCCAAATAGGTTGGACCAGAAAAGAAATACCTCCCGACACATAATAGTAAAAACATCAAGTGCCCAAAGTAAAGAAAGAATACTAAAAGCAGTAAGGGAAAAAGGTCAGGTAACATATAAAGGCAGACCAATCAGACTCACACCCGATTTCTCAACAGAGACTATGAAAGCTAGAAGAGCCTGGACAGACATCATGCACTCCTTAAGAGAGCAAAAGTGCCAGGCCAAGCTGCTATACCCAGCAAAACTATCAATCACCATCGATGGAGAGATAAAGATATTTCAAGATAAATCAAAATTCACACAATATCTGACCACAAACCCAGCACTACAACGAATAATAGGTGGAAAACCCAATACAAGGAGGGAAAATACAGCCTAGTAAAAACAAGAAAACTCCTAAACAAGAAAACTAAAAGAAGAAAAAAACACAGACACAAGTCAACCCAAAAAAGCAATAATGGCAGGAAACAGAAACAACTATTCCTTGATATCTATTAACATAAATGGTCTCAACGCCCCAATAACGAGACATAGACTATCAGACTGGATACATAAACAAAATCCAGCCTTTTGCTGCATACAGGAAACTTATCTCAGAGACAGAGACAGACACTATCTCAGAGTAAAAGGGTGTGAAAAAAACTTCCAAGCAAACAGCTCCAAGAAGCAAGCTGGAGTGGCTATTCTAATATCGAATAAAGTAAATTTCCAACCAAAAGTTATCAAAAAAGATAAGGAAGGACACTTTTTACACATTACCGGGGAAATCTGTCAGGAGGAACTCTCAATCCTTAACATATATGCTCCAAATAAAAAATCACCCACATTCATACAAGAAACCCTACTAAAGCTCAAAAAATACATTTCACCCCACACAATATTAGTGGGAAACTTTAATACCCCACTCTCACCAATGGACAGATCAGGGAAACAGAAACTGAACAAGGACACTGCAAAACTAGCAGAGACTTTGAACCAACTAGAATTAATAGATATATACAGAACATACTATCCTAAAGTAAAAGAATACACCTTCTTCTCACCACCCCATGGCACCTTCTCAAAAATTGACCACATAATTGGACACAGAACGAGTCTCCATCGATATAAGAAGATTGAAATACTCCCATGTATCCTCTCAGATCACCATGGTCTACGGCTGGTCTTTAACAACAACAAAGACAACAAAATGCCCACATACGCATGGAAACTAAACAACGCTCTGTTAAAGGATTGCAGGGTCAAAGAAGAAATAAAGAAAGAAGTTAAGGATTTTCTAGAATTCAACGAAAACAAAAACACAACATACCCAAACCTATGGGAAGCAATGAAAGCAGTATTGAGAGGAAAACTCATAGCCCTAAGTGCTTCCAAAAAGAAACTGGAGAGAGCTCACATCAGCAACCTGACAGCACAGCTAAAAGCCCTAGAACAAAAGGAAGCAGATATACCCAAAAAGAGTAGACGGCAAGAAATAATCAAAATTAGGGGAGAAATGGACCAAATAGAAACAAAAAGAACCATTGAAAAAATCAACAAAACAAAGAGTTGGTTCTTTGAGAAAATCAACAAGATTGATAAACCCCTAGCCAGACTAACTAGAGGGCAAAGAGAGTATCCAAATTAACAAAATCAGAAAAGAAAGTGGTGACATAACAACTGAAACTAAGGAGATTCAAGAAATCATCAAATCCTACTACAAAAACTTATACTCCACAAAATTGGAAAATCTTGAGGAAATGGACAAATTCCTAGACAGATACAAGGTCCCAAAGTTAAACCAGGACCAAGTAAACCATCTAAATAACCCTATAACACCTAAAGAAATAGAAGAAGTCATCAAAAGCCTCCCAACCAAAAAAAGCTCAGGTCCAGACGGGTTCAGTGCAGAATTTTATCAGACATTTATTGGGGATATAACACCAATACTTGCCAAACTATTCCAAAAGATAGAATCAGATGGAATATTACCCAACTCATTTTTTGAGGCTACAATAACCCTCGTACCTAAACCACACAAAGACCCTACAAGGAAAGAGAACTTCAGACCAATCTCACTTATGAACATTGATGCAAAAATACTGAACAAAATCCTTGCAAACCGAATCCAAGAACACATGAAAACCATCATTCATCATGACAAAGTAGACTTTATCCCTGGGATACAGGGATGGTTTAACATAAGGAAATCCATCAATGTAATCTACCATATAAACAAACTCAAAGACCAAAATCACATGGTCATCTCACTAGACACTGAGAAAGCATTCGACAAAATCCAACACCCCTTCATGTTAAAAGTCCTGGAAAGAAAAGGAATCCAAGGCCCATATTTAAACATAATAAAAGCAATATACAGCAAACCAACAGCCAACATCAAACTTAATGGCGAGAAACTTGAAGCAATCCCACTAAAATCAGGGATTCGACAAGGTTGCCCACTCTCCCCGTACCTATTCAACATAGTACTGGAATTCCTGGCTGGAGCAATTAGACAGCAAAAGGAGATCAAGGGGATACAAATCGGAAAGGAAGAGATAAAAACATCACTCTTTGCCGATGACATGATAGTGTACTTGAGTGACCCCAAAAATTCCACCAGAGAACTCCTACAGCTGATAAACAAGTTCAGCAAAGTGGCTGGATACAAAATTAACTCAAACAAATCAGTAGCCTTCCTATAGTCAAAGGACAAACATGTAGAGAAAGAAATTAGGGAAAAGGTACCCTTCACAATCGTCACAAAAACTATGAAATATCTTTGTGTGACTCTAACTAAGCAAGTGAAGGACCTGTATGACAAGAACCTCAAACCTCTAAAGAATGAAATTGAGGAGGATCTCAGAAAATGGAATTATCTCCCATGCTCATGGATTGGAAAAATCAACATCTTAAAAATGGCCATCCTACCAAAAGCAATCTACAGATTCAACGCAATCCCCATCAAAATTCCAACCCAGTTCTTCATGGAATTGGAAAGATCAATGTGCAATTTCATATGGAATAACAAAAGACCTAGAATAGCGAAATCCATCCTCAACAACAAAAAAACATCTGCGGGAATCACTATCCCTGACCTCAATCTATATTACAAGGCAATTGTGCTGAAAACTGCATGGTACTGGTACAGAAATAGGCATGTGGATCAATGGAATAGAATAGAAGATCCAGAAATGAGCCCTCATGTATATGGTCACCTGATTTTTGACAAAGGAGCAGTAAACATTCAATGGAAAAAGGACAGCCTATTCAACAAATGGTGCTGGTCCAACTGGCACTCAGCATGCAAAAGAATGAAAATAGACCCTTTCTTATCTCCTTGTACAAAGCTCAAGTGTAAGTGAATCAAAGATCTCCACATTAAACCAGATACACTGAAACTATTAGATGAGAAAGTAGGGAAAACCTTAGAACACATAGGCACATGAGAAAATTTCCTGAACAAAACACCAATGGCTCAAGCTCTAAGGTCAAAGATTAACAAATGGGACTTAATGAGATTGCAAAGTTTCTGTAAGGCTAAGGACATCGTCAAGAAAACAAATCGGCAGCCAACAGAATGGGAAAAGATCTTTACCAACACCACATCAGATAGAGGCCTAATATCTAAGGTGTACAAGGAACTCAAAAAACAAGACACCAGAGAATCAAATAACCCTATTAAAAAATGGGGTACAGAGCTAAACCAAATGTTTTCAGTTGAGGAACACCGAATGCCTGAGAAACATCTCAGGAAATGCTCGACATCCTTAGCCATCAGGGAAATGCAAATCAAAACAACCCTGAGAATCCACCTCACACCAGTCAGATTGGCCAAGATCCAAAACTCAGAGGACAGCAGATGCTGGCGAGGCTACGGAGAAAGAGGAACACTTCTCCACTGTTGGTGGGGTTTCAAGCTAATACAACCACTCTGGAAATCAGTCTGGCGATACCTCAGAAAATTGTATATAGTACTACCTGAAGACCCAGCTATTCCACTTCTGGGCATATACCCCAGAGACACTTTAATACACAACAAAGATATATGCACCACAATGTTCATAGCGGCTCTATTTATAATAGCCAGAAGCTGGAAGGAACCCAGATGTCCTTCAGAAGATGAATGGATACAAAAATTGTGGTACATATACACAATGGAATACTACTCAGCCACCAGAAACAATGACTTAACCAAATTCTAAAGAAAATGGCTGCATCTAGAGAACATCATCCTGAGTGAAATAACCCAGTCACAAAAGAACAGACATAATATGCAGTCACTGATAGTGAGATGCTAACCCCAGAGGCTTGCACTCCCCCAGAAACAACCCACAGACTGTATGAAGTCCAAGAAATAAAGAAAACAAAACAAAACAAAAAAATATTTACAAAACAAGAAAACTTTAACTATTTCCATGTTACATTTTGTTTTACATGTACTTTAGCTCATTGTAACTATTAAGTTTTCAAGGCATACAATCAAACCTTGAAAAAAATCAAGTACTGACTAAAAAATATATTCATATAATTTTGTGTAAAAATTATGTTAAAATCTGAAAAAAGTACTGACAAAAAATGTATAATTTTAAGTAAGAAATGTTTAAAATCTGTACATTTATCTTTGCTTTGTAAAATAAAGGTGTAAAAAAAAAAAAAGAGTTCAAAAATCTCAGACCAATTCTAGCTATCTCTCTTTGTCTGTGTTCCTCATCGTTAAAAAAAAAACAAAAAAAAAACAAAAAAGAAAAAGAAAAAGAAAGATCTCCCATGCAAGTGGATCAGTAAGATTAAAGAGAAATGGTCATCTCATCAAAAGCAATCTACAGATTCAATGCAATCCCCATGAAAATTCTAAATTCTTTATAGAGACAGAAAGAGAAATTTGACAATTCACTTAGAACAACAACAACAAAAAAAAAAGATAGCGAAAACTGTTCTCAACAATAAAAGGACTTCTGGGAGAATCACCATCCCTGACATCAAGCTTTATTACAGAGCAAATAGTGAAAAACATGACATGGTAATGATATGGAGAGAGACGGGTAGATCAATGAAATACAATTAAAGACCCAGAAATGAACCTACACACCTATGCTCACTTGATCTTTGACAAAGAAGCTAAAACAATGTAGTGGGGAGGGGGGAGTCAGCATATGCAACATATGGTTCTGGCATAAATCCAAGTCAATCAAAGACCTCTATATAAACTAGATACACCGAATCTATTAGAAGAAACATTGGAAAAGAACCTCAAACACATAGGCAAGGGCGAAAATTTTCTGAACAGAATACCAGTGGCCCATGTTCGAAGATTAACTATAGACAAATAAAATCTCATAAAATGTCAAAGCCTCTTTAAAGCAAAAGAACACTGTCATCAGGACAAAAATGGCAACCAACAGATTGGGAAAAGATCTTTAGTGATCCTACACCAGATAGAGAGCTAATATCCTATGGGAGGTAGAGGGTAGGAGGGACTTGGGAGGAAGAGATGAGGAGGAGGGAAAGGGGGGAAGGATCAGGTGTAGGAAGAGATAGGGGAAATGTATGGGATCAGCAGACAAGGTCAGGAAATTGAACAGAGGTATGTAGTAATGGGGAGCTGGGGGTAGCCACCAGAAAATCCCAGGTGCTCCCAGGTCACAATGGGGATGACATTAGCTTAAATGCCTAACAGAGGGGAGGGAGAGCCTGCAGAGACCATACCCAGAGGTTAGGCAGGGCCACTGGCTGAGGGATGGGGCCAGCCACCCATCTCAAAACTTTTAACCCTGAATTGCTCCTGTTTAAAGAAAATACAGGGACAAAGAGTGGAGCAGAGACTGAAGAAAAGGGTGTCTAAACTGTCCCACCTGGATATCCGTTCCATATACTGCTATCAAACCCAGACACTACTCCTGATGCCAAAAAGTGCATGCTGACAGGAACCTGGTATGGCTGTCCCCTGAGAGACTCTGGCAGAGCCTGACCAACATACCTGCAGCCAATCATTGGACTGGGACCCCAATAGAGAAGTAAGGGGAAGGGACTGAAGGAGCTGAAGGGCTTTGCAACCCCATAAAAAGAACAACAATGTCAACCAGCCAGACCTCCACAGCTTTCATGGACTAAAGGTAAAGATACAGTAACCAAAGATATATATGGAGGGACTCATGGCGCCAGCTGCATATGTAGCAGATGATGGCCTTAATTGGCATCAATGGGAAAGGAGGCCCTTGTTCCCGTAAAGGCTCAATGCCCCATCTTAGGAGAATTCTAGGATGGTGAGGCAGGAGTAGGGGGTGGATATGGGAGTATCTTCATAAATGCAGGGGGAGGAAGAATAGGGTGGGGTTATAGAGGGGGAACCAGGAAGGTGTATAAGATTTTAAATGTAACTAAATAAAATAACCAATCAAAAAAGCCTTTAAAAAGAAATTGAATGACTGTGTCAAATTCATGTATTTGTTCAACAGATATTTAACAAGTGCCACAGGAAGAGGACAAGGCACTGCCCTGCTGGACTTCACAGACTACTAGATAAGAAAATAGGACACATATCTTTTATGAACTGAGACTTCAATACTGAATTTTGTGAGGAGAGGTGTGCTATTCTTGTGGGGAAATAGGAAATAAAATGTCATGGCTGTTAAATTTTGAGCTATTTCCAAATTATCTGGTCAGAAAGAAATTTGCCACTTAATTTGCTACAAGTTACCTAACAACGCCACATAGTAAGGTATAAAAAAGTCAAGTGACAACATTGGTGAAAATGATGGGTTTTGCTACAGATGTTGTAGAGGAGAACGGTTGGAAACCTTAGGGGTCTTCCAGACTGCTGAAAAACAAACTTGTCTTACGGCCTTGCAGAGCAGCGGCAGGAGCACTGCTGTCAGCCGGGCTGTGAACGGGGAGCACTGCTCCCAGCCGGGCTGTGAACGGGGAGCACCGCTGTCAGCCGGGCTGTGAACAGGGAGCACTGCTGTCAGCCGGGCTGTGAACGGAGAGCACTGCTGTCAGCCGGGCTGTGAACAGGGAGCACTGCTGTCAGCCGGGCTGTGAACGGGGAGCACTGCTGTCAGCCGGGCTGTGAACAGGGAGCACTGCTGTCAGCCGGGCTGTGAACGGGGAGCACTGCTGTCAGCCGGGCTGTGAACGGGGAGCACTGCTGTCAGCCGGGCTGTGAACGGGGAGCACTGCTGTCAGCCGGGCTGTGAACGGGGAGCACCGCTGTCAGCCGGGCTGTGAACAGGGAGCACTGCTTTCAGCCGGGCTGTGAACGGGGAGCACTGCTGTCAGCCGGGCTGTGAACGGGGAGCACTGCTGTCAGCCGGGCTGTGAACTGGGAGCACTGTTGTCAACCGGGCTGTGAACCGGGGCCGTAGACGGAGCAGTGTGAGGAATCTTGGCACTTCTGCCCATCGAGCCACCTCCAGCTGCAACAAAATAATAGATTCCAATGGTCACGATGACTATTTCTTCCTTCCCTATAAAGAAACATATCAAACGATTATAACATAGCATTATTATTCTCTTGCTTTTCACTGACAGACAGCATTAGAAACAGCCAAATGCATAAATATTCTGCATCTTCTCTGAAGACCGTTATTAAAGATACTTTCCTTTATTATAGTAATCCACAGTTAGAATTTTGTTTGATTTTATTTCCGGGAACATTTTCTTCTTACCAATGGTCATACATTCTTTTATTAGGAAATGAATACTACATGACTCACAGAATTTCTTTTCTGACCTTTGTGACCTGCACAGGAACTAAATTTAATGTTCAATTGTAGAGAATATCCTTGGCTTAGATTTCAGATCTAATGATCTCTCCCTGCTTTTACATGGCTCAATATTTTAGCCTTATGCTAATGCCTTCATGCATATGTGAAACTCATATGAATTCTTTCTAAATTAGGTGGCTTATTTAAAGTATCAGATACATTTATTTATACAGTAAGTGGAGTGGTGAGCCTTTTGAAAACATAGAACTTTCCTGAAAGTACTACACAGCTGAAGCATTTCTGGAGATAGATATGCTCTCTCTTCCTCGTGTACAGTCTCATATACGCCTGAAATTTCTGAATGCTAACCACTGGCCCCTTCATTTTCTGAACTAAATGCATAACAATCTTTGCTGAAAGTAAATCATCCATCACCCATGATCAGAAAAGTTTTCGTGATTATTTGGATCATTTTCTGCAGCAGGAATTCGAACTTGAGTGGAGCCCAATGTAAAGAATATCCTGCCTGCCAGTATAAAGGGAAATTTGCAGCCTAGTTCCAAGTACATCTGCATTTCCAGGAGCTGTTCATTTTCAGGTTCCAGTACTGTGGTTCCCCCTATGAAACTACAGCAAAGTAAGAGGTGTGTGATTATTACAGCTTTGTCTCTCTTACGTTAATGAAGACTAATGTTTTAACATGTTAGCACAGCACGCCCAGGGACGCTGGAAAGGATGCCAGCTCTGAAGTGAAATTAGCAGTGTGAATGAAGCTATGTGAGAGACCATGGAGAGACAGTGATTGAAAATGAGCATGAGGTGTCCTTCAGGGAGCATGGCCTGGGAGTCTGACAGTGTGAACTGAAGGGGGAGCGAGAAAGAGAATCAGAGGAAGCCGGCTTCTGGGAGATTACAGCAGCTCATGGACCACTCACTACAAAGTACCTGCATTAAGAGAAAGAAACATCATACCCACCATATTAATTTGCCACAGAAGATTGCTGTCTTGGTAGAATTCACACAGAGTCCTCTCAAAGGTACAAGAAAACAAAGAATAAGGTTTACATAAGCACGCATGTTCCTTAAAACCAATAAATCTCCTATGCCCCTCTCTTCCTTTCTCTCCCTGTTTCTCTCTCCCTCCCTCCCTCCCTCCCTCTGTCTTTCTGTCTCTCCCTGTCTCTGTCTATGTCTCTCTCTGTCTCTGTCTCTGTCTCTATCTCTCTCTCTCTCTCTCTCTCTCTCTCTCTCACACACACACACACACACACACACACATACACTCAGAGTTACTCCCCACCTTCTAAACTTGAATTCTTATATGTGCGTGTAAATCTCATTTTTTGTAAGAATCTCAGCTTCCTCTCATGTTCTCATTTATGTATCTCTCTTAACATTTATGGCTACTTTGACCATTGTCCATGATGATGTGCCTCCACACACACACACACACACACACACACACACACACACACACACACACTGCATTGAGGTAACAGGTCATTTGTATTCAGAGTAACAGCAAGCACCTGCTCATTGCTATACAGCACATGGAACGGGCATATTTACCTTGAAGCTCCTTTCTGAGGAAGACAGAGGACATTCCTAGGACACAGGTAGTAAATTCATCTGTACTGAGCCACACGCCACTTTTGTATAGGAACAAGTACAGCACGTGCACAGTAAACTCTTAGGGTGCATCAGTCTTACAAGTCAAGAGTGGGAAACTCTAAGGGTTATATTTGTTTTGCCATAATTCCATAGTGTCAGGCAATATATCTTTATTTGGTTACTTGTCTTCTCAAGATACATTCTATTATAAATTAAATACTTGGAGCCATTTTTCACCAGCACACATTTCTGTCCTTTCACACATATTTCAGGTAGTAATTTAAATAGAATATAAGAATGAAGAGGAGGAGAATTAAGATTACAAACAACTGGGTACTTGTGGTAAATGAATCTTTCTGTAAGTTATTCAGTGGGTTCTTCATGCACTATCACTGGGATCTTATTTGCCATAAGTCCTGAATACATGTTGCTACATGAACAACCAGCGCAGGACTCTCAGTGACATGGATGTCCCTAGTCATGCAAATGCTAAGTTCCTTTCACATGATTAACCTTGAAGCATTCTGCTACAGATAATCAGTGGAGATACTGATTAAAACAGGCAGGAATGGAGCTAGATATGCAATGTATACATAAATATGTCCATGAAAGCGTTATATATTGTTCAAACCTTATGTATCATACTTAATAGCACCTGGATTCTGGTAGATTGTTTCACTCTGAAGATCTATTTTTCAAGTTATGCACTGAGGCTTTGTTCTCAGCAAGGGTTTGGTGACATGGGGAAGTTCTGTACACAGAGAAAGGGAAGGAAATCACCTAAACCTTTTCTTTCCTTCTCTTACCCGAATAGTAGACAAGCTGGATAGATTGTGGCTGAGTTGATCACTAGGAGAGAGAGAAGGCTGAGGCAGATAGTTCTTTCAAATTGTCTCCTACCAGTCCTGGTTCACTGGTGCTTTGACGGTATTGGACACCAGCTTGACTGCAGTGGCCTCTGGCAGGGTTCCATCTGAAGGCAGCTTCCACCTCAGATGGTAGCAGACCTGTTATTCCCGGATGCTTGCAGGCCTTACAAATGGAGATCTGTGATTGTCAAGGAGGCCACATTTAAAGGAACACTGGATGTTGACTTTTTGTGCCAGTGAAACTCACTTAACCCTCTGAGACCTCCCATTTCAACTAAGAAACAATGGTGGCTAGCGGGATTCAGAAGAGGAATGATAAGGATTATAAATGGTCTTTGAAAACTCAAACTTACTGAAGAATGCATGCTGGTAATGAACATTTATAAATGCCAAGAAGAAAGCATTTAGCGAGAAGGCAGATGTTAGATTATACCTATTTGTCATAGGATTTCACTGTGAGCCTTTTAAGTAAATTCCTCAGTTCCGAAGGATAATTTGTAGGTTGACACAAAGGCTGTGATGTGTTGCAGATGCCACCTGCCTTTGATGGTGACAGTGAGCATGGCCAGCACATCCACATCACCCCTCCCACAGCCAGACAATGATGCTCCAGTCTATCTGAAATGCCCTGTAAACGAAGACCTAAGTTTTAGCTTTGAAAAGACGTTAGAGTCTTAGCTTTGGAAGTAAGGAGATAATTGTGGTGGTGGTGAGAATGATGCTTGATGCCGCTGTGTTGTTTAGAGGCCTTCGGTCCAATGAAGGCCCATTTTCCCAGTGTAAAGGAATGCCATGGCAATGAGGTGAAGAGGGTGATTAGGAGACGGAACACCTTCATGGAAACAAGTGGAGGGGGAAGAGGGATGGGAAGGAGGAAGGAGATAACATTTGAAGTGTAAATACAGAGAATATCTAATAAAAAGGTGAATAAAATAATCTTCCACATGTACATAATACATTCTGATTACATCTTTCCCATACCTTCTCATACAAACAACTTTCCTTTTTTCCCTATTAGTCCCTTTTCGGGATTTATGACTTTTGTGTCACTTTTGTGATCAATAATTATAGCTTGGCCACATCTGTGTGACCACTGGTTCTGAATTATTCATTGAATCCTGGTGTGGTTACTGGTAGGAAAAACAACCAAAGGCACCAACTACCAAACTAATAATCAGTAGCAACTAATTCAGTAGGAAGCTGCAAGGTCCTTCTCGATCAGAGCCTCACTGCTGACTCACTAAGTCTGTGTGAGTGCAAGCGTCTGTCACTGCTGGAAGCCTGTGATGTCTAATTGTGAGGTGACACAGTGGCTATGTGCTGCTCAGAAGACAGCATTTCACAACCCTTTGCCTGGGTCTCTTGAATCTTCCACTTTTTCTGCTTCCTCTTCCAAAATGTTCCCTTAGCCTCAAAGCAGATGATATAAGTTTCTTGTTTAGGACTGATCAAGCATTTATTTTTGATGAAATATAATTAGTTAGAGTACATCCAAAACACATATAATGGTGAATTTTATTAGATGGTTATTTTTTTAAGATTAAAAATTGTGTGATGGCTAGTTTTATATTAACAAGACTCAGGCTAAAGTCATCTTGAAAGATAGAATGTCAGTGTCAATGTTGAGAAAATGCCTCCATAAGCTCCTTCAGTAGAGTATTTCCTATTAGTGACAGATGAAGAGGACCCAGCCAATTGTAGTGGTGCTATCTCTGGGCTCAGTATGAAAGCAGGTTTAGTAAACCATGATGAGCAAGCCAGTAGGCTACAGCCCTCCACGACCTCTGCATCAGTTCCTGCGTCTTGGGTCCTGTCCTGTCAGACCGCCAGTGTGACTTTTGCAACGATGGACTTTGGTGTAGAACTATAATCCAGGTAAATCATTCCCTCCTAACCCTCCGCAACCTCCGTTTGGTCATGCTGTTTCATCACGGTAATAGACCCTAACTAGGAAAAGTTTGTACTGTCATACCTACTTTCCTGGCCAATATTTTCAGTCTTTGAAATAAAAATAAATACAACCATGAATTTTCCAAATTGTACATAGTTGTATTTTCAAAATGCTCACGATAAATTTGCCATACCATACTTTTAAATTTTAGAAACAGAGATATATGGTATTTGTGTTAAATGCCCTACAATCTCCCAGCATGAAGTTGTTCATAGTCTCAACAGTAGACAGTCCTAAATTGCTTTTAATTATAGCACGTTCTTCTGAAATTAGGTTTTCAGAAGTTTCTAAGATCACTTACCTCATGAAGATTAATGTAGAGTACAGAAGGGGAGGAGCCAATAGTGTCTAATCTGAATCCAAAGTTTCAGTGATTTGCAATGCTCAATAGGCTGACATATTTCATTTGCATACAATTAGGACAATAATAAAATGGAATATAATGGATATGTATTTCTTAATGTTCTTCAGTTATTAATAAATAGTTATTAAATTATACAGACCAGCACATTTAATTGAACTATTATATATTTATTTTTGCCTGAAAATTCTGTGAGAAAATTTGCTGGAACACTGGAAACATCATAACCAAGTATTAGCTGGTGTCTCCTTTTTTTCTGTCTCAGCCTCTGTACCTTTCTTGCTCCTACAACAGCCTCCAAACATGCAAACACACATGCATAAACCAATGAATAAAATAAAAGTTATTTGTGTTTCCATTCATTCAGTGAGGTTTTTTTTTTTTTTTTTTTTTTTTGAGCATTAAAGATGTTCTAGACACTGAGTTAGATTCTTAAAGTACTGTGGATAGAGCAAACAGCACCTGCTTTATGAGGCTTAAGCCATTGAGAGGCAGGCATTTAATGAACAAGCAAACACAGAATACAAAGTGCTCTAATAAATAATTTTTGCCTCTCCTTTTCATTTGCCACGTAAAAAAAATTATATTCTCTTTTCTTATCCTTATACCCAATAAAATCATGAATGAATATCAAACTGTGTGCTACCTTACCTACTCTACTGCATCAAGTAGGGATTTTTGAGAACTTGGGCATTTTAAGCCAGTGGTTACAAAGCCTGTCACTTCCCCCACTAGATAGCCCGAAGACAAGAAAAAAAAAAGATTTAAAATCAAATTTAAAAGAAAAAACAAGAAGATAACATTGAAAACAAAACAAATCAGCAGCAATAACAACAAAAAGTATAGAACTTAAGCCATTTGGCTTAAGTCAAGTTCTTTTTGTTCTGATCATCTTTAAAATACTTTGCTTTCCCTATGTATTCCTAAGGATGCCCCACAGTGTATCTAGATATTTCAAGTCAACCCTTGCCTGTAGACCTGACACAGAACCATCACATGGTCCTTACAAAAATAGCTTTGCCTAAAATTCACTTACCAAAACATGCCTTAGGAATTCACATAACAAGGTTATCTCTGACAAGAATCACATTTCATTCTTCTTTATTAACATACTCAAGAGTGTGGTTTACATGAAAGAAGGTAGTGGTTTAGCAAAATGTTTGTGAAGAGGATAGAGCCCTGCCCCTCCTCAAAGAAAGGACAGAGGCTGGCTTTCTTTCTACTCTTGCCTCATGTTCCTGGTGTCACACAGAAAAACTAATCACTGTAGTACGCACATCAAAGAAAAGGTAGTAATCCAGTTTTATAATGTAGGTCTACCAAGAGTGTTTGTGAAAACCCTAAGGAGAAACTCAGATGAAACAAGATGATCTCCTGCCCACATTTAACACATTAGGGCTCCAGAGTGTCCTGTGTCCTTTGAGAAGTAGCATTGTGTTCTGTTACCTGGAGGGATAGAGAAAGCTCTCATAGCTGGAGTTACAAAGTGGCTTGCGGCCTCATTGAGCTCCTAAGTTTTCTGGGCAGGGACTGCGTCATATTTCCTCACCAGCATAGGCACTGCCATAATCCTGTAGTGCCTCTGCCACGGATATGCTCAAAACTGGGGAATCTTCTTCTTTGAAATACTCTCATTTGTCATATGCATCAGACAAGTCCAGTAGAAGAAATATGTTTGATTGATGTGTTTGTTTGTTTGTTTGAAAGGAAAAAGAAGAAACATTAATACTTAAAGTATTCTTCCTGGAAAAAAAAAAAGAGCTGATTGTAAAAGGTGTAGTCATGTTGCTCAGTGCACAACTGAGCATTTAGTGGTAGACTGCCCTTCATTTTCTCTAGTAGAACAGTTCAAGCCTAAAGCTGAACAGTACCTCAGACCCTAAGTATCCCAGCACCCTAAGTTTAGATTACCATGATAGGTGGCCTAGAAGACAGTAAATTTAGGATTGCAAATATATTCTTATTTCTATATTTAATTATAAACTCTTACTCTCAATAAATCTTCAAATATTTTTAGTTAAACTTATATTATAAAAAATGTAAGAGAGAAAGACATCCAGATGGGATTGCAAGAAAACTATAGGCATTCTTCAGCTATAGTTAACAGCTTTTAATGTTAACTATGAGCCAAATAGTAGAGACAAATAGATACTCACATTTCCTTATGATCATGCCTTTTGGAAGAGTCACATGTTATAGCCGAAAATAAAAACTAACAACTGCAATGAATACATGGATCTTATCACTAAACCTCAAGATTATTAGTCTTATCAATAATATCATCTTTTTTTTTTTACATTTTGATCAAATTTCTACATTTTATTTAGCTGAGTGCTTTTACATAGATGCAGGTCTTTTATATGCTTATTCATTCATTATTTATTTATCCATTCATTTATTTATACACTTCCATCACTGCTGCCTCCTCCAGGTACCGCGCCTCACAAAATCATCATTCATTTCAAATAGGAACATATTGTCTTTGGCTTGCAAGATGAAAGACGACTCAAGGGTGACAGGGCTTTCAGAGAAGGCTTACCACTTACCAATCTCAGGACCTACTTGGCCGAACGAAAATCTGAAGAAGACGATTGGAAGTCAAAGAAATACTGAATAACCGTGGGTTTACGCCACTGTATGATTTAGCAAGACTTCGTCTCAAGTTAGGAAGAAGGAAAGAACGAACACCTCTTTCACCTCAGCCTTATAATTTGGCCTTTGACTTGAAAAGCTGAGATAAAAAGATAAGCATTTATCTGTCCATACAGTAAAGCCTCTGTTATGATTCTCTGTATTCATGCAATGCCTGGCTTTAAGACATGTCAAGAATTGTATTTCTGCTTTATAGATGAGAAAGGAAAATTACTTAGTTAAGGTTAATAAAATCTCACCACTGAAGGCTAAAAGTAGAATCAAAACCCAGGGAATCTGAAGCTATAATTAACCAACACAATATTCTCCAAAGCGGGAATGTACAATACTGGGAGACATGCAAATGACATTTTCTTCTACCCTTCAAAAAACTGGACTTGTACCTTAAAATTATAATCTAGTAAAGAAAGTTTAAGGTCTAGGGCCAGAAGGTAACTCGGTGGTGCAAGAGTAACTTCTGCTCTTGCAGAGGACTGCAGTGCAGGTACTAGCACCCACATCAAGAGCCCACAATAACCTGCTGCAACAACTCCAGGAGGATCTGACACATGTAGTGCCTTCGGGTCCCTGGACTCTCATTCGTGTACTCACACACAGGCACACACGAAGCAGCAGAATTCCAGTGTACTGTATTATCTTAGCGTACTCAAACACTTTCATATACTTTAGTATAGCCGCTTGAAAAGATAATTTGGAGGCTTCCAACAAAACTAAGCACATTCTTAGCATATGATGTAGTAACTAAGTTTCTAGGCATTTACAAAAGGAGTTAAAAACATGTGTCTACAGAAAAACCTTCAGTGGTGAAGGGATGAGCTGTAAAGCCTTGCAGTACCTGAATGCTTTCAACCAACATCAGCAAGCCGGTAATTCTTTAGCTAACACATATTTAAAACAAAGAGGTGTCTTGTCCTTGAGAGCAGAAACCCAGCAGCTGCAGCATCAGGGCTTGGAGACAGTGTCTGTGACTGTCACCATTGAAGGCCAAGCAGCCCAGATTGAGAAGGTTGTTGCCCAGAGTCACAGTGCTGGTTGGAATTATCCAGACTCTCCATTAGACCAGATGTCAGCGTTTCCTCAGCAGTTGTTGTGATTGCAGCAGAGAATCAGTCCCTGGGCCTTGCACAATCAGAGCCAGTGTCCGGCTGCTAAGTTACATTCCCAGTACTATCTGCACCTCACACAACAAAAACTTCCAGAATTCAGTGAAGTCCTGAAACAAGGAAGACAGAAAGGCAACCTGAGAGAGATTCCAGGTGACAGTTTTGTTGAAGTCAGTTTCTCACTTCAACAAAACATTATTTGACATAAAGCAAATAAAATAGGGTTAGAGATGTAAACAACCTCAGGGTAAAGCAGGAATGTTTAATTCTGACCTCAGATAACAAAAGTTAACAGACACTGAGTTGTTTGATTTGGTGTATTTTCCTTTTCTTGTCCTAGGGTTTTGAGGGTTTTGTTGTTGTTGTTGTTGTTGTTGTTGTTTAATATCTGAGATCTAAGCATACTGCAATTCTTTCTAAACTTTGGAGGACTTTGTACAGATGTCTAAGCTTTGGGAACTGTGCGTTCTTTAGAGCCATGGAAGATGGATTTCATGTTTTTTCTTTCAGAGCGTTTTGATGTGGACTTGGCAAGGAATGTGGTTCCTGTGCTAATTTCCTCTTGCTCTGTGTAATTAGTCAGCATCTTAAATGAGGTAACAGGATATTATGGTCTGCCCGTTGCGGCCTGTTTGTGGATGACACACTCCCAGGCTTCTGGACGTACGCTGTCAACACCCACCTCCTTGCTTATGGAGCCGTCTCCCCTGTTTTAATTTCTCCAGTTCTTCTCTGTCCCCACTTCTTCTGTGGGCAATACACGAAGGGACTTTTCCTTGCAGCTGGCAGAGCACTAAGGAGGTTGGAAGGGGGTGGATGAGAGTGACTTGCACACTCCCCAGAGGCCAATTACACATGGCATCCTCCTGATCTGCCCTGATCAGGGACTGGGCTTCCCCTCTCGGCCTATTGTGCTCCCTCAGAGCCACCTGATCAACCTGGTTCTCCCCAGTATTTAAATTAGGGCGTCACCAATGCTGGACCCAAGTCAGGGCCTCTAGGTAGCACTGGGGAATAAATTAGCATTCTACTGTTGTTCCAAGGCCACACAGACAGCATTATTAGAAGCCTGTCAGTAATAAAGGGGATCATTATGCAGGTCTCCAGAAGAAAGGGGATGAAACAGCATCAAGCAATTGTGTGCTATCACATCCACACAAAAATTAGCATGTTGTCTCTAGTTTAGGGCTAGAGCAATGGGAGTTTAATACAGCATCACGTTGCTTAACAGAGCAGCTTTACTGTGAGTCTTTTTAGGAGCATCTAATACATTTATCATTATTATTAGGAACATTTATTAATACATCTAATAAAAAGAAGAGAGAACAAATGTGCAGGTATTAGCATGTGTAGGGTAGACTGGTAATCTTGTCATCAGTGGAAACCAGTGAAAGAAGTCAGGCAGTGCAGAGCCCTTGCTTAAGAGAGCAGCAAGAGAAAGGGAGCAAACTAGGAAGTGACTAATGGACAAGTGCCCACACATCAAACAAACCGTCTTTGAGCAAGAATTATTTGACAAAATATATGTTTCTAAATCAGTAGCAAAGCACTTTGCAGAATTTTTGGTAAGTAAAGAGTAGGACATAGAATTTATTGAGGACAAATCTTGGCAGGACATCATGATGAAATACTTTCATTTCGTAGCAAAAAGAGGGGGAAAGCCTGTGTAGAGATTGCCTGCATTCCTTTTTGTTTTTCAGACCACCCAAGGCAATTTGTGATATTGCTCCTGAAAACCTGTGCTATGAAGGTCCATGGTGAGCCTCACAGCCCTTTACCCAGGGTGCACATCTCTTATGCAATCACACTGACCTATCAGTCATTCCCTCTCCTCCACTCTTATAAGACATGTTGCAGCGTTCGGACACCAAGCACAGGCACATGGAGTGGAGAGGAACTGACATATTACAGAACCAACAGCTTAAAAAAGTATGTGTCAGCAAAAAGAAATAGTTTGGGTAAAATATATAGTCATTCTCTCTCATCAGAAAATATGAATATAACCGTAACATATAGGCAGAGTGTGATATTTTGAAAAAGTGCAACTCAAAACTATTTCTTTTGCAATAAGTGCACAATATACAGTAACTATGACTATTAGACTTTAGAAATATTTTAAATTTTGTTTACTTTTTCAAAGAGAGAAAATAATAAGGTAACACTTAACCCAGATGCTTGAATCACTTTATTGTTTTTGAAAGAGAATTTTAAAACACCATAGCCACTCTAATTTCTGTGATGATTCTGTATAACACAGCTTAAGTAAAGATAATGTGTCAGACAATTACAATAACAAAATTTTACAAAATTGTTCTAAAACATTATAACCAGTCTCGCTGAAATTCATGACATGTAGAGAAATTGATGCCTAGATGAGTCATATCATCCTACAGTTCTGCTCACAGGTATTCACGTATACTGTATCATAGTTACATCTTTAAAAGGGGGGATTGGCAATATAAAGAGTTCAGATGAGATGATTTTCAGTGCTAGTATTTCAATAATAAATACATATTTGAAAAGAAATTAATAAGGTTAAAGTGAAAATATCTTATACTTTAATAGTAATTTCATAAATGCAAATGACATCAATAGGATACTTAGAGTTGACTTAAGCTGAGCAAAGACTTAGAAAAGTTTAATGAGGATAGAGAGATGTAAGTGGGTCAATCACGCTGTGGACACACGTGACAGGAAGAAACACTGGGTCCCATGAAGCAACTGAAATGTCACAGGTCTTACATCAATCTTTGCCCTCAGCTGACTTCCTTTCTTGGATCAAGGAACTAATACAAACCCAGAAAAATATATATTAACTAGAATTGTATTTTATATATTAATGTAACCAAAATATGATGAATTGTGTGACAATGGAAAATGGCAAAGTAATCGTGTTGTAGATACATAATAGATCTCAGGAATAAAAATGAATATTCAAAAAATTGTTGTGACTTCCATCTTTTGAGAGATTGAAGAAACTGGAAAGAACCCAGATGTCCTACAACAGAGAAATGGATACAGAAATAGTGGTACATTTACACAATGATACCTAGTCAGCTATTAAAAACAATGACTTCATGAAATTCCTAGGCAAATAAATGGGACTTGAAACTATCATCCTGGGTGAGGTAACCCAGTCATAAAAGAATACTCATGGTATGTACTCACTGATAAGCAGATACTTGCCCAAAAAGCTTGGAATACTCATGAAACAATTCACAGAAATTATGGAGCTCAAAGAGAAGGAAAGCTAGAATGAGGATGCCTCAGTCCTTCTTAGAAGGAAAAACAAACACTCATGGGAGGAAATAAAAGGACAAATGGAGAAGCAGAGATTGGCAAAAAGATCATCCAGAGACTGTCTCACCTGGGAATCAATCCCATATGTATCCACTAAACCCAAGCACTATTGCTGATGCCAAGAAGGGTTTACTGGCAGGAGCCTGATATGGATATCTCCTCAGAGGCTCTCCCAGAGCCATACTGATACAGAGGAGGATGCTTGCACTAACTATCTGACTGAGCATGTGAACCCCAATGAAGGAGCTAGAGAAAGAGTTTGCAACCCCATGGGAAGAACAACATTATCAACCAACTAAACCCACCACAGTTCCCAGAGACTAAAACAAACCAATGAGTATGCAAGGAGAGATCCATGGTTCCAGTTGCATATGTAGCAGAGGATAGCATTGTCTGGCATCAATTGGTCCTGTGAAGGCTTGTTTTCCCAGTGTAGGAGAATGCCAAGGCACTGAGGTGGGAGAGGGAGGTTGGGAGAGGGACACACATGGAGGCAAGGAGACTGGGAGGGAGATGTGAGTGGGGAGAAAGAGGTTAACATTTGAAATGTAAACAAAGAATATCCAATAAAAAAGGAAAGAAAAGAAAATAATTGAATTCTTTATGGTTTATGTTTACACATATATAGGTATACATATGTGTGTATTTGTGTGTACATTTCATATATATCATTAAAATAAATTTGTATCTTTTAGTGTATGATAACTTAGTACATTACAGATTATTCCAACTGTAATAGATATTACAACTGTAATCTGATCAAGGTAATTGTTACTTCCATGTCCTCGGGTGTCATTCACGTCTGTGTCTGATAAATTACATATTCAAACATTTTCTATTGTTTGACATATATCATAGATTTTCAACACCAATAATTAAACTACTTTGATACAGAAAACCAGAACTAATTCCTCCTCCTTCTAACTTTTTTTCTGACTTTAAGCCTTTGATGACTACTACTTTACCTCTTTGTTCTCTGAGATCAGTTTCTTGTCTTCTATAGATGAGCACATACTGTTTGCCTGCGTGTGGCTTATTTACTTGACACAATAATCTCTAGCTACATCCTTGCTGCTGAAAATGGCATGATGTTCTTCTACCATATATAAACCATGTTTCTCTTCAGCTTATTCAATGAAAGGCCATTTGGGGTTCCACATCTTGCTTTTTAGGAATGGTGCTATAAAAACAAGGAAATACAGGTGTGGGGGAAATATGTTTTATAGATTTTATAGATTTTATATAACACATCCTGATAAAGATGGCAGAAGTAACTTTGTATTAGGTTTTGCACTTTGAGATTTACACAAAATAAATAACTAAGGTTTAAAACAGGAAAATGCTTCTCTTGAACTCTTGCTTCTTAAGCTATCTTTCAATGATGCTAGCCAAATTTAGACAATATCAAGTGATGACTTCATACACAAGTCTTGTAGGACTCTGAGATCTTTGGAGATAGCATCCTCCCATAACCTGAAATGGATAAGGACCAATGAAATCAGACCTTTAGTCCACTGGGCTATGGGCATTTCTATGTTTGTTCACCAGCCTCTGGTTAAATTCCCAGGATGTGAATTAATTGCAGGTGTCTGCTTCCAACAGGAGTGCAGTCTGTAAATTATACATGGCACTGAAGTACTCCCATCATGTCTCTTGCTATTAGGTTTCTTCTCCCTGTTAACCGACTTAACACAGGGAGACATGGGAGAACACATGGACATGTAACAGATGTCAAGAAACAAGAACTACATTTGGCCAGTTAAATATAGAACATCCATGCGAGTTCTGGAAGTCTTTGAGCAAGTTAGTCAATCTTATTAAGGCTGATAGCACAATTGTTTACAGTGGGTCCCAAGAGACTTCAATTTAAATTAAGAGGGAATGAAAAAAGGTAAAGGAGAACATAATACCAGAATATAAGTAAATTTATTTAGATGACATTTGAAAACATCTCCTATTGCCAATAATTTAAATTATCTCAGAAAATCATCTAGCCTTCTGAATAATGATGGAGTAATAACCACGATTCCAAAGGAAAGAAACGCTAAAAGATAAAGGCTCTTACTTCATTTGCCAGTACAGCTAATAGTTAGGATTTGTGAACAAAAATGCTGGCAATGGACATATGGATAAACAGAAGATAAATTTAAGATCTTCTTAAACAGTAAGACCTGGTTTAAACAGTGCACCAATCAGTGCAGGCCATGGGTTTATCTCCCTCCAACTATTACTGTTTTGCTTCTTTTGCTATACAATTTACATCAGAATAAGCATGTATGTCATATGGTCCCCCAAAATGTGGTATTCATCAAATCTAAGTAGTTCATAAATAGTAGATAAAGAATAAGTTTATATATAATTAAAGATAATATATATATAATCATTAAAACTCTACACTTAGGGAGAAAATTTGCCATCTCTAATATAAAGAATTTATTTTATATTTAAGTGCCCCTTAAGCTAGTTCACCCAAGAGGTGACTTGCTAAAATATTTGGTTTTTTTTTTTTTTTTTTTTTTTTTGGAGTGGAACGGTACAGAGTTGTTTATGCTCATTTTTCCTGGGTTCTCAGAGGCAAAACTTGTCATGGAGAGTTCACCATCTACTACCTTGTCAATAAGAACTACCATGAGAGTAGACATTAGAGATAAGGGGGATGAAAGGCAGAGAAAATGAACAGGTACAAGCATTCAACAACATGTCCCAATTGGGTATGCTAAGAGAAACTTCTTGGATCTGTATAATGCTTTCTCAGAAACCAAGTGAGAGAGCACAAGCCTTTAACCAAGAAGGGGCAGATAGATAACTGTGAGTTTGAGGTCAACCTGGTCTACATAGCAAGTTAAAATCCAGCAGAAATTTCACAGTGATATCCTGTCTCAAAATAATGATGCTGATGATGACAATGACAATGATGACATCATTTGTCCAGCATCTACCATCTTTGCATTAAAATCACACCTGAAAAATACTGAAAAGATTTCCTAGTTTTACATTTATGAACCCAAAGATGGTCAACCAGTGTCCTACACATGCCAAGTGACACCTGTGAATGACAAGATAACCACAGAGGGGCAAGTGGGGCTGACAGACTGTGCCTGTGTAAAGCTCAACAGAAGCCACTCCAGAGCAACCGGAGAAACCAGTGGAGTGTAAAATTTCATTCGTTAGGTATCTGGTCCCAAACCTGACTTTTGAAATAGGCAAAACTTAATATAAGGCCAGAATAATGCCTGATATTCAAAGCAACCTTCATTAATTGTCTTTCCTAATTGGGGTTTGCACAAAAAAAAAAAAAAAAAAAAAAAAAAAAACTATCTTTGAGACAAAATCTGTGAGCCCAGGTATGATTATTAAAGTTTAAAAATTATCTACTCTTTTGATAGATAGTCTTCTTAGAGACTTAATCATATGTCAGAATGAGTCCTTTAATGATCCAGGTGCCTGATGCTACCCTGTTCAGGTCACTCTCCTTAGCTATGCTTACTTTCTCTCATTACAGCATTTACTTATCCTCTCTGGAGCCTTGTGAACCAAAAGAAATCAGAACATTCCACGGCCACACCCTCTCACCATTCATATTTGCTCCAATATTTGTGTAGGTGAGCTGCCTTCTATCGAAGCCCCAGCCTCTCCATCTTTGCCCTACTTCCTTCTCTTGGCCAACTTCCTTCTCTTCATCTTTCATAATAACCTTTATTTTTATGGATGATCAGTGTGAAATACAAAAGAGTGCTAGAATGTCCTCATCTCTATTAACCCCAGACTCTGACAACCAGCTAAGAAGGCTAATAGCCCATGTCTCTGCTCCCTTTAGCAGAAATTGTTCTTTTCGTCTTCTCCTAAGTTCATGAACTTGCTCCCATTCAGCCATCGCTCCTGCTCTTAACTGACCCTTCTCTCACCAATGCCATTAGTGAACTGCACCAATGTAAAGTAGTTGGTTTTCATCCACTCCACAGTCAGACCATAAACACAGATGGTCTTCACGCTTTCATTTCCTTTGTATTTAATGAGTTCTCTCTTCTTCTTCACTGTCTGCTCTTCTCACTCAGTTTGTTTGTCTCTATCTTCTCAAGTTATCAACACTGGGGAGCCTCTGTATGGATCTTCTGCCTTCTTTAATGCACTCACACTTGAGATGACCTCATCCTATTTCTGTGACTGCAAAGGCATCTACACCCTGAAGACTCCCACAGGTATGTCTCCATTCTTGTGATTTCTCCTGTGCCCAAAATCAAATATTTGAATGTCTGAATGACACCTTTTAGTGTCTGAAAGCATAATAAATCTAATGTGCCAAAATAAAATTTTAAGCCACTAGCATTGCTCAGTAGAAACCATATAAAGGTAGAAGGAGGAAGAACCAATTCCACAAATATTGTAGTCCAGCCTCCAATTATACACTGTGGTGTGTCTGTCATTCTGTGCTTGTCTCTATCTCTCTATGTATGTGTCTGTGTCCATATACAACGAGTCAATGAAATTGAATTTTTATTCTCTCTTATATTAGTTACTTTGTCATTGCTATTACCAAATACTTTAATTTTGGCTTGTACTTTTAGAGGTCACTCAGCTGTGGCAGAGAAGACATGGTGGAGAGATTGCCAGTGTCTGGAGAGTGAGTAGAGGCCACACAGGAAGTCTGAGACAAAGCGAGAGATGGAGAGAAGGGGATTGCATATGAAGAGACGGAAAGACAGTAAAGGTCTAAAGCTGGCTGATCCGCTTCACTGGCCTACATACAGCTTCTCTACGTTTGGAAGAATTCTGATCCTAGGAGTTGATAACTGGTATTATTTATTTATTTATTTTTAGGTGATGTTTTCTTCCTTGGTTTCTGTTGCCTTCTGTGGTTCTTAGGAGAGTATGGTCGATGCGTGCTGACTGGTAGGAGATTCTTCTGGGGTCTTGATGTGTGCTACCACTGTGCATTCTGGGTAAAATATATTTCTAGGTATTGAGATCAGACACCTAGAAATGGGGATATGTCCACAGTTCAGAAGCAGAGAAAGGTGAAGGGAAACGGGTGGTCAGCCTGCTTTGTTTTCGCCTTTTGTCTCTGAAGAGGTTTCAGCACTAGATGGATGATAATGAGATCATTAGCACTTCTAGGTCTGGTTGAGGAGACACTTTCCATTTTAGATATGAGGAGAGAGATGAATCAGCCTGCCTGCATCTTAGGTTTGAAAACTATACTATAGTAAACACAAATTAGACTGATGCATGCTTAGGACTACCTCTGTTTCTCAACCATGCCTCACCAGTAACCTTAAGTACAAATTGTTCTGTGCTGCTTGTTCCAGAAATGGCAATCAAATCTTTGGCTCAAAAAATTATTATAACCATCCTGCAAACCTACTTTTGTTTCAAAAGGTTGTTCTGACTACCTTGCAGTCATGTTTTTGTTTCAGAGGGTTGTTATGACTAACTTGTACTTACGTTGTTTCTGTAACGATGCCTATTTGCCCACTAAATTCCCATATATAAACCTCCTAGCCCTGAGTTATATTCTCTTTCTAACATCCAATGTGACCTCAGGGGGAGACAGCTTGTGTAAATACATTTTTAAACCTTGTTCTAATTAATTGTTTGCGTTAATTATTTTTGCCATGATGATTTTGGTCAGTGGTCTTTCTTCTTGTATCTTTAGGATTAACAAAAATCACAGCCAGAGGCATCTGGAAAGGTTCAGATTGAACATGGCCCCCAGACTGAACTAGGCTGTGAGGAGAGTAGGAACAAGAGAGGAAGAGCTGAGAAAGGAAAGAGGAGAGAAGGCAAATTGACAAGGAAAGGGACTGAGGATCAAGAGAAGAATCAAAAGAAGTCTTACCCATGAATAGTTCAGATTTTATAAAACAACAACAACAAAAAAAAAACCAAACAAACAAAAAACAAGCTGAGGGAAGGAAAGCAAAGGGGGGCTAGAGAGCTTTAGGGTGGGGCAGAGGAGAGAATGACTACCAAGGCTCTTTGAGCAGCTCCTCCCTTAGAGCCCAGAATCCACAGTCTACTTTGATATGTTGAGTAGGCACCCTAGTCAGTGATTTGTCCCTTCCTCCTATGAGACCTACCTAACAGAAAGTAATTAACCATGAAGACACAAAGAAACCTTGGAAGGAATCAAGTAAAGCAGTCAAAGACCAGAAGGTCAAAACAGAATCAATAAAAACAACCTAAACTGAGAGAACACTGGAAATAAAATACTTAGGAACTCAAACAGAAACTTAAAGTTCTAGAAACTCAACAAGGGGCAAGCCTAGTCATTACAATTAAAAAGATGGAAGAATTTCAGGAACTGAAGATGAAGTATAAGAAAGAGATACCTCTGTCAAAGACAACGTTGTATCTGAAGAATCCTGGTACAAAGCACCCAGGAAAATCCAAGACTCTAAACAAATCTAAACCAGAAAGGAATGAAGGTGCAAAAACCCAGATAAAAAATATTTTCAACAAAATTATAGAAGAAAATTTCTATAAAAGAAAAAGATGCCTATCAAGATAAAGAAAGCAAACCAAATACCAAATCACAAATACCTAGATCACAAAAAAAAAAAAAAAAACCCTTGTACATAATAAATCAAAATATAAAATGTGCTGAAAGAAAAGAAGCAAAGGGCAAAAGCATGTAACAAATAAAGGCAGATGTATTAAAATAAGACCTGTCTTCTCAATGGAAACTATAAAGCTCAGAAGTGCCTAGACAGATGTTCTACAAACTCAAAGAGACTGCAGATGCCAGCCCAGACTGCCACGGTAAAACTTGCAATCTCAGTATAGGGAAAAAATAAGGCATTCCATAATAAAACCAAATTGAAGAAATAAGCTGTTAGCATTCTATCTAGACTCCACCCCATCCCTTTTACCTCCGGCAACACTGCTGCCCACAGGAAACAGGGACCTGACATTATTGCCATGGCAAAGGTCATACATTCCCATCATACACTGGTTCAGCCCCCACCTACACCTGAGAGCAGTTACATCACAGCTTAAATAAAAGGCAGACCCCACCCCTGCCCCTGTTGCCCACTCTCTTTTTCTTTCTTCCTTTCTCTTTTCCCCTTCTTGTCTCTTTATCTCCAATAAACCTTTCCACTTGGGACGGCACTGGCCTGGTTTGGTGTGTCTGGATGCGAGTCACAATTCTATCACAACATTGGTGGCCTGTACAGAAACAATCTCCTCGAGATTGTGCCCAGCACTGGGCACCTGGCAGCTGACAAGCGTGACCACTTCCAGCTACGCTATGCCACCACCGCTGCTGAATGCCACCTCAATTTGATGACAGTCTCTGCGTCTTCCTGGCACTGAAGTGACTGTTTCCTCCACTGCCACGTCTTCCAGGCCGAGTAGGGCCAGCCCACTATCACTCCTGCCAACCATTCAACCACAACCCCGCACTGGCTGCTGTAGGACTCCAGAATTCCACCAAGTGAGTTGCAGCTGCAGCCAAGCAGAACATGCAGTTGTCTATGTGAGATGCTGCCCGCCGTGGTCCACCACGTGATGTCACTTAGTAGGAAAAGCCCTCACCAACCATATGGTTTCACATTTCCTGCTCCGGACTGCTTAAATCCTCACACAAATACAGGCAGATTGATAAGTTTGTTTGGGGGTTTTTTTTTTGGGTTTTTTTTTTTTTTTTTTTTTTTTTTTTTTTGGTTTTTTTGTTTTTGTTTTCCAACTGGCAAGGAGGACCTCTGGTTTCCCAAATAGGGCCTGGCCAGCCTTTATGGGGTCAGGGGGTTGGTCCTCCAGAGGCAAGGTCCAAAATAAGACTTCGACCCTTGGGCAGATTTTCCCTCGAAAGCGGTTCCTCACTCCACTCCACTTCTGGGCTCTTACAGCTGATTAGAAATTCCCAGACCTGGGTAGGGACACTTTTTAGTGAGTCCGAGACTGTATATAGCTTCTGGGGGGTTTAAGTGACAAGTCAACACCTGGCCAGGCAGAGATTTTGTTGCTACTGAATTACTTGCTGGAATGCCGGTATAAATAATTCAATAGCCACGCTCCCCCCCCCCCCCACACACACACACACAATGGTTCGGTTTTCTCCGAATGTACCTTCAGGATCCTCACCGGGATGTCTCCTGGAAATGTTCAAATCTCTAAAATTAACCACCACCACCCTCTCCCCCACTTAAGGGCCTCAAAACTAATATGCCTCTGCAGTAAGTTCTGGAGTCAGTACCTATTAGACAATGGCTCCAAATGGCTACTTAATGGCTCAGTAGATCGGATAATCTTACAGGGTCTTCATACATACTGCCAGAAGTCTGGTAAATGGAAAGAGGTCCCCTATCCTGACTCCCCCAGGCCCATCATTTGCCTATTTTCTTTCCAAACCCCACAGATAACAGTCGTTCTAAATAGGGTCAGGAAAGTGCTCTATGGCCAGATGCCAGGAACCGATCCAAACTGCTGTCATCCCTGTAATGCTAATCCCATCTAAATATTATGTCCTCTCTACTTGCTCTCTCTTTGACCAGTCAAAAGATCATTGTAAAAAATGGTCAGAAGAATATGTAGGTTGCCCATATTGGTCTTGTCAGGTGTATATGCTAGGATTATAGACCAATCACTTCTTCTATCAACAATGAAAGACACTCTTTTCTACATACAAGAGCCATGGATTCCCAGGTGGGAGTCAAAAGCTGTTGGTAAGCTCTACCATAAAAATCATGCCAGGTCCCCAATAAGTACCATCTACATTCAGAGAAAATATGTCTCAATTGCCCAACCTCTAGATATCAGAAGTAAGATGGCTCAGCTGTTGAGAATACTGACTGCTCTTCCAGAGCTCCCGAGTTCAATTCCCAGCAACCGCATGATGGCTCACAACCATCTCTAATGGGATCTGTTGCCTCTCTGCCACAATGCCCTGCAGTCCAAAATGTGTCAGTCCTTTGAGGCACTTAGGTATTTCATTGTCTACCTGCCAGCTGGTCAGAAGTTTGCATGTGGGTACTTCTTCTCCCTGAACTAAGTCATCCAGGGAAATGAGCCCCTGCCAATCCCAGTTGTACATATGATAATTGCCCAACATAAGAGGACAGTTCAGGATGTGCAACTCTTTGTCGCTGCGGGGTAGACATAGGTGCTGGCACTGGAACTGTAGGGATAACTACTCCCATGACCTGATATAATGAGTTCACTTTCAAGCCTGACAACAGTTTACAGAATCTGTCTGAGACTATGCCTACTATCCAGAAACAGATTGATTCTTTGGCAACTGTGGTGCTTCAGAACCGACAAGGGCTGGATATACTGACAGCTAAAGAAGGTGGTCTTTGCCTGTTCCTCAAAGATACATGCTGTTTCTATGGCAACCAATCCAGGATAGAGAAATAAAATCCAGGAGCTACAATCAGACATACAGAAGCCCAAGGAACATGAGGCCTATAACTCCTAGAATTTTGAAAACCCTATGTGGAAGTAGATACTCCCTTTCATATGCCTTCCCTAGTCATCTTTCTGGTTTTACTATTCATTCCCTGCCTCATTAATCATGTTTCTACATTCCTTCAATGACAGATAGAAAAAAAAAATTTCTAACCAAACTATTAATCAGTTTCTGTTACAGGATTACCAGCCACTGTCCATGGAGGAGCCTGATACGAACATTTACCAAGTAGAGAGTTCTACATCTTCAGCTGAACGCTGCTAGCAAAAAACTGGTTTCCAGGCAGCTAGGATGAAGTTCTTAAAGTCTACACCCACAGTGCCATGCCCACTCCAGAAGGCCACACCTACTTAAAGAGGGCCATACCTACTTGAATAGTGCCACTCACTGGGCCAAGCATATATAGAAACCATCACATTAGGTTTTTTTAATTGCTATGAAGAGACGCCATGACCATGACAACTCTTATAAAGAAAAACGTTTCATTGGGTCTGGTTTATAGTTCTGAGATTAAGTCCATTCATGTCATGGTAGGAAGAATAGAAACAGAGGCTGCTGTGGTGCTGGAGAAGGAGTTGAGAGTTCTGCATCCGAATCAACAAACATCAAGAGAAAAAAAAAGAATTGTTCCACAAAATAGAAATAGAAGAATATTGCCTAGTTTGTTTTCTGAGACCACAGTTACCATGCTACTCAAAGTAGAAAAAGAACCAAAAAAGAAAGATATTTACAGACCAATTTCGCTTATGAACATTTATGCAAAAATACGCAATAAAATATTTGTAAGATAACCCAGAAGGTGGCCAAGGACTGAAATGGGGTCACTTACATATTATTCATTGTGCTTTCTTGGGCATCAGACACTGTGATGCTTAATTTTATCAACCTGACAAGCAAGAATCACCCAGGAGACAAGGCTCCTGCACATCTATGAGGAACTATCTTGATGAGGCTAGCCCAGGGCATGCCTATGAAAGATTGCCTAAATTGGGTTTAATTAAGGTAAGAAGACTCATCTTAACCACAGACAGAACATCCTAGGGCTGGAGTCCTGAGCTAAACAAAAAGAACATAGAGCGACCAATTAGCACTCATCTCTCCTGACTGAGGATACAAAGTGACCAGTCACCTCAACCTCCTGCCAACATGCCCCCAACCCATGCCCCCAACCCATACCTCCAACTCCCACCCAGCCCACCCCTACCTCCCACCCCCAACCTACTATGATGGATGACACGCTGGAACTGTGAACCGAAATAAACCCTTTCTTTCTTAAAAAAAAAAATTGTAAAATGAATCCAAGAACATACAATAAAGATGACTCATCATGATTAAGTAGGCTTCATCCAAGAGATGCTCAACATATGTAAATGAATAAATGTAATCCACCATGTAGTCAAATTGAAAGACAAAACCACCTTATCATCTCATTAGATGCAGGAAAGGCTTTTGGCAAAAAAAATCTTACACCTCCTCATGATAAAAGTCCTGAAAAGATTTTGGATACAAGGCTGTATCTATACTCTTGCATTTACTATATACAAGGTATATCTCTACCTCAGCATTATAAAGGCAGTTTACAGAAAACTCATAGCTGACATCAACTTAAGTGGAGAGAAACTCAAAGCAATTCTACTTAAATCAGGAACAAGATAAATTTGTTCACTCTTCTCATGTTTATTCAAAATAATACTTAAAAGTTTTAGGTAAAATTATAAGACAATGAGAGAAGGTCAAGGGCATTCCAATTAAAAAGAAAGAAGACAATGTATCTTTATGTGCAGATAATAAAATACTATATATAAGTGACCCTAAAAATCTCACCTGAAAACTTCTACAGCTGATAGACACTTTCAGCAAAGTAGGCAGATACAAAATTAACTCACTAACCAGTAGCTCTGCTATACACAATGGACTGAAAAGAACAATGTAAGCAATGTAGTTCACTATAGCCTTGATCAATCAGAATGTCTTCATGTCTTCCTTAAAACCCTCTCATCACAATTCAGGAAGCACCACAGAAGAGGAGGTGTAAAATGTAGCCCTGCACCCCTGGGATGAAGCCTATTTGATCATGGTAGATTATCATTTTGATGTGTTTTTAGATTCAGTTTCAAGAATTTTATTGAGTATGCTTGCATCAACATTCATGAGGAAAATTGATCTGAAGTTCTCCTTCTTTGTTTTATCTCTTGTGGCATAGGTATTAATTATGGCTTCATAAAATGTATTCACTAGTGTTCTTTCTGTTTATATTTTGTGGGATAGTTTGAGGAGTATTGGTATTAGACCTTCTTTGAAGGTCTGATAAAATTCTACACTAAAACTCTCTGGCCCTGGCATTTTTTTGGTTGGGAGACTTCTAATGACTGCGTCTATTTCCGTGTGGATTACGGGACTGCTTAGATGGTTTGTCTGATCCTGATTTAAATTTGTTACCTGGTTTCTGTCTAGGAAACTGTTCATTTCATCCAGTTTGTCCAGTGTTGTTTAGGATAGACTTTTGAAGTGTGATCTGGTTTATTTGTTAATTTCCTCAGTTTCTGTTGTTAAGTCTTCATTTTCATTTCTGATTTTGTTAATTTGGATACTGGTTCTGTGCTCTCAGTTTAGTCTGGCTAAGTGTCTACCTAACTTCATGATTTTTTCTAAGAACTAGCTGCTACTTTTGTTGATTCTTTTTATAGTTCTCTTTGTTTCTACTTGGAAGATTTTATCCCTGAGTTTCATTATTACCTGCAGTTTACTCCTCATGGGTGTATTTGCATCTTTTTGTTCTAGAGCTTTCAGATGTGCTGCTAAGCTGCTAGTGTATGCTCTCTCCAATTTCTTTATGAAAGCATTCAGAGCCATGTATTTCCTTTTCAACACTACTTTTACTGGGTCCCATAATTTTGGCTTGTTTTGACTTAATTTTCATTAAATTCTTAAAAGTCTTTAATTTCTGTATTTATTTCTTCTGTGACCAAGTTATCATTGTGTAGACAGTTGTTCAAATTCCATGTGCATGTGGGCTTCCTGTTGTTTTTGTTGTTATTGAAGACCAGACTATTCTATGGTAGACTGATCGAATACATGGGATTAATTCAATGATTTTACATCCATTGTGGTTTGTTTTGTGTGGTGAAATGTTTTTTACATATCAGTTAAATTGATTTGGTTCATAACTTCTTTTAGTTTCACTGTGTCTCTGTTTAGTTTCTGTTTCCATGATCTGTTCATTGCTGAGAGAGGAGTGTTGAAATCTCTTACTATTACTGTGTAAGGTTCAATGTGTGCTTTCAGCTTTAGTAACATTTTTCTTACAAATGTGGGTGCCCTTGCATTTGAGGCACAAATGTTCAGAATTGAGAGTTCATCTGGGTGGTTGTGTTCTTTGATATATATGTAGTGTTGTTCCCTACCATTTTTTTAAATAACTTTTGCTTAAAAGCCTACCTGCCAGGTGGAACGGCGGCTCATAGAGGCTGAGCAACTGGTGAGTGGGAGACTAAAACTTCAGGGGAGCAGAGAGATCTCTGCGGAGTGCACACGGAAAGTGCACACCGTAACTTGCCCTGCCCCACCCTGCCCGATCCAGCGATTGGGAACAGAAAATAAGAACTTCTGTTTCCACCCGGAGGCAACTTCCAGACACAGAGCGGAGCCTGGCCTACCTGCCAGGCAGATCGGCAGCTCATAGAGGCTGAGCAACTGGTGGGTGGGAGACCTGGGCTGCAGGGGAGCAGAAAGATCTCTGTGGAGTACACAAGGAATGTGCACCCCCTGCCTTGCCCTGCCCTGCCATGCCTGATCCAGCAAACAGAAACAGAACATTGGAACTTCTGCTCACACCCGACGACTCTGAGGCATAAAACAGGGCTCGAACCATCTGACACCTCAACCAGTGGAGAACCAGGGACACAGACCAGATAGAAGGGAAAGGTAAGAACATATCACTGACAACAAAATGGCAAGAGGGAAGAGAAAGAGTATATCCCAAGGGAACCAAGACAATCTAGCAACACCAGAGCCCAGCTCTCCCATAACAGAAAACATCAGAACTCCAAACACTCCAGAAAAAAGAAGACACAGACCTGAAATCATGCCTCAAGACACTGATAGCTGATAGAGTTACTTAAACAATAAAAGAAAAAAAAGCAACAAGATTCAGAAGCTTTTAAAGAAGAAACAAGAAAAACACTCAAAGAACTCAAAGAACTAGAGGAAAAGAGAACCAAAGAAATAAAGGAATGGAAGAGGGAAATTAAAACAGAGATTGACACAATAAAGAAAACACTAAAAGAGATAACCCTAGAGTCAGAACACCAAAAAAAGAAATTAGGAGTCACAGAAGCAAGCATTTCCAATAGATTACAAGAGATCGAAGAGAGAATCTCGGGGGCAGAAGACAACATTGCAAATATAGACAAAACAGCCAGAGAAGATGCAAAAAACAAAAAGCTCCTAACCCAAAATGTCCAGGAAATCCAAGACACAATGAGAAGACTGAACCTAAGGATAATAAAAATAGAAGATGGAGAAGAGTATCAACTAAGGGGCACAGTAAATATCTTCAACAAAATCATAGAAGAAAACTTCCCTACCCTCAAGAATGAGATGACCACGAGCATAAAAGAAGCCTTCAGAACTCCAAATAGGTTGGACCAGAAAAGAAATACCTCCCGACACAGAATAGTAAAAACATCAAGTGTCCAAAGTAAAGAAAGAATACTAAAAGCAGTAAGGGGAAAAGGTCAGGTAACATATAAAGGCAGACCAATCAGACTCACACCCGATTTCTCAACAGAGACTATGAAAGCTAGAAGAGTCTGGACAGACATCATGCACTCCTTAAGAGAGCACAAGTGCCAGCCCAAGCTGCTATACCCAGCAAAACTATCAATCACGATCGATGGAGAGACGAAGATATTTCAAGACAAATCAAAATTCACACAATATCTGACCAAAAACCCAGCACTGCAACAAATTATAGGT
Organism: Micromys minutus; assembly: GCF_963924665.1. Taxonomy (NCBI): domain Eukaryota; kingdom Metazoa; phylum Chordata; class Mammalia; order Rodentia; family Muridae; genus Micromys; species Micromys minutus. The sequence continues at coordinate 3,299,485 of NC_137980.1, read as the reverse complement.
GGAAAACCCAATACAATGAGGGAAAATACAGCCTAGTAAGAACAAGAAAACTCCTAAACAAGAAAACTAAAAGAAGAAAAAACACAGACACAACTCAACCCAAAAAAGCAATAATGGCAGGAAACAGAAACAACTATTCCTTGATATCTAGGTCTCAACTCCCCAATAAAGAGACATAGACTATCAGACTGGATACATAAACAAAATCCAGCCTTTTGCTGCATACAGGAAACTCATCTCAGAGACAAAGACAGACACTATCTCAGAGTAAAAGGGTGGGAAAAAAACTTCCAAGCAAACAGCTCCAAGAAGCAAGCTGGAGTGGCTATTCTAATATCAAATAAAGTAAATTTCCAACCAAAAGTTATCTAAAAAGATGAGGAAGGACACTTTTTACTCATTACCGGGGAAATCTGTCAGGAGGAACTCTCAATCCTTAACATATATGCTCCAAGTAAAAAATTACACACATTCATAAAGAAACCCTACTAAAGCTCAAAAAATACATTTCACCCCACACAATAATAGTGGGAGACTTTAATACCCCACTCTTACCAATGGACAGATCAGGGAAACAGAAACTGAACAAGGACACTGCAAAACTAGCAGAGACTTTGAACCAACTAGAATTAATAGATATATACAGAATATACTATCCCAAAGTAAAAGAATACACCTTCTTCTCAGCACCCCATGGCACCTTCTCAAAAATTGACCACATAATTGAACACAGAACGAGTCTTCATCGATATAAGAAGATTGAAATACTCCCATGCATCCTCTCAGATCACCATTGTCTACAGCTGGTCTTTAACAACAACAAAGACAACAAAAAGCCCACATACACATGGAAACTAAACAATGCTCTGTTAAAGGATAGCAGGGTCAAAGAAGAAATAAAGAAAGAAATTAAGGATTTTCTAGAATTCAACGAAAACGAAAACACAACATACCCAAACCTATGGGAGGCAATGAAAGCAGTACTGAGAGGAAAACTCATAGCCCTAAGTGCTTCCAAAAAGAAACTGGAGAGAGCTCACATCAGCAACCTGACAGCACAGCTAAAAGCCCTAGAACAAAAGGAAGCAGATATACCCAAAAAGAGTAGACGGCAAGAAATAATCAAAATTAGGGCAGAAATAGACCAAATAGAAACAAAAAGAACCATTGAAAAAATCAACAAAACAAAGAGTTGGTTCTTTGAGAAAATCAACAAGATTGATAAACCCCTCGCCAGACTAACTAGAGGGCAAAGAGAGAGTATCCAAATTAACAAAATCAGAAAGGAAAGTGGGAACATAACAACTGAAACTGAGAAAATTCAAGAAATCATCAGATCCTACTGCAAAAACTTATACTCCACAAAATTGGAAAATCTGGAGGAAATGGATGAATTCCTACACAGATACAATGTCCCAAAGTTAAACCAGGACCAAGTAAACCATCTAAATAACCCTATAACACCTAAAGAAATAGAAGAAGTCATCAAAAGCCTCCCAACAAAAAAAAGCCCAGGTCCAGACGGGTTCAGTTCAGAATTTTATCAGACTTTTATTGAGGATATAACACAGATACTCGCGAAACTATTAAAAAGATAGAATCAGATGGAGTATTACCCAACTCATTTTTTGAGGCTACAATAACCCTTGTACCTAAACCACACAAAGACTCTACAAGGAAAGAGAACTTCAGACCAATATCACTTATGAACATTGATGCAAAAATACTCAACAAAATCCTTGCAAACCGAATCCAAGAACACATCAAAATGATCATTCATCATGACCAAGTAGGCTTCATCCCTGGTATGCAGGGATGGTTTAACATAAAGAAATCCATCAACGTAATCCACCATATAAACAAACTCAAAGACCAAAATCACATGGTCATCTCACTAGACAGTGAGAAAGCATTCGACAAAATCCAACACCCCTTCATGTTAAAAGTCCTGAAAAGAACAGGAATCCAAGGCCCATACTTAAACATAATAAAAGCAATATACAGCAAACTAACAGCCAACATCAAACTTAATGGCGAGAAACTTGAAAAAATCCCACTAAAATAAGGGATTTGACAAACTGCCCACTCTCCCCCTACCTATTCAACATAGTACTGGAAGTCCTGGCTGGAGCAATTAGACAGCAAAAGGAGATCAAGGGGATACAAATCGGAAAAGAAGTGATAAAAACATCACTCTTTGACGATGACATGATAGTGTACTTGAGTGACCCCAAAAATTCCACCATAGAACTCCTACAGCTGATAAACAAGTTCAGCAAAGTGGCTGGATACAAAATTAACTCAATCAGTAGCCTTCCTGTACTCAAAGGACAAACATGTGGAGAAAGAAATTAGGGAAAACGTACCCTTCACAATCGTTACCAAAAACTATGAAATACCTTGGTGTGACTCTAACTAAGCAAGTGAAGGACCTGTATGACAAGAACTTCTAACCTCTAAAGAAAGAAATTGAGGAGGATCTCAGAAAATGGAAAGATCTCCCATGCTCATGTATTGGAAAGATCAACATCTTAAAAATGGCCATCCTACCAAAAGCAATCTACAGATTCAATAAAATCCCCATCAAAATTCCAACTCAGTTCTTCATGGAATTGGAAAGATCAATGTGCAATTTCATATGGAATAACAAAAGACCTAAAATAACGAAATCCATCCTCAACAACAAAAAAACATCTGCGGGAATCACTATCCCTGACCTCAAGCTATATTACAAGGCAATTGTGCTGAAAACTGCATGGTACTGGTACAGAAATAGGCATGTGGATCAATGGAATAGAATAGAAGATCCAGAAATGAGCCCTCATGTATATGGTCACCTGATTTTTGACAAAGGAGCAGTAAACATTCAATGGAAAAAGGACAGCCTATTCAACAAATAGTGCTGGTCCAATTGGCACACAGCATGCAAAAGAATGAAAATAGACCCTTTCTTATCTCCTTGTACAAAGCTCAAGTGTAAGTGGATCAAAGATCTCCACATTAAACCAGATACACTGAAACTATTAGATGAGAAAGTAGGGAATACCTTAGAACACATAGGTACAGGAGAAAATTTCCTGAACAAAACACCAATGGCTCAAGCTCTAAGGTCAAAGATTAACAAATGGGACTTAATGAGATTGCAAAGTTTTTGTAAGGCTAAAGACATCATCAAGAAAACAAAACGGCAACCAACAGAAAGGGAAAAGATCTTTACCAACACCACATCAGATAGAGGCCTAATATCCAAGGTGTACAAGGAACTCAAAAAGCTAGACACCAGAGAATCAAATAACCCTATTAAAAAATGGGGTACAGAGCTAAACAAAACGTTTTCAGTTGAGGAACACTAAATGGACGAGAAACACCTGAGGAAGTGCTTGACATCCTTAGCCATCAGGGAAATGCCAATCAAAACAACCCTGAGACTCCACCTCACACCAGTCAGATTGGCCAAGATCCAAAACTCAGATGAAAGCAGATGCTGGGGAGTTGCGGAGAAAGAGGAACACTTCTCCACTGTTGGTGGGGTTGCAAGCTAATACAACCACTCTGGTAATTTGTCTGGCGATACCTCAGAAAATTAGATATTGTACTACCTGAAGACCCAGCTATTCCACTTCTGGGCATATACCCCAGAGACACTTTAATACACAACAAAGATATATGCACCACAATGTTCATAACAGCTCTATTTATAATAGCCAGAAGCTGGAAGCAACCCAGATGTCCTTCAGAAGATGAATGGATACAAAAATTGTGGTACATATACACAATGGAATACTACTCAGCCACCAGAAACAATGACTTAACCAAATTCTTAAGAAAATGGCTGCATCTAGAGAAGATCATCCTGAGTGAGATAACCCAGTCACAAAAGAACAGACATAATATGCAGTCACTGATAGTGGGATGCTAACCCCAGAGGCTTGCACTCCCCCAGAAACAACTCACAGACTGTATGAAGTCCAAGAAATAAAGAAAACAAAAAAATATTTATATATTTCCAAAACAAGAAGACTTTGACTATTTCCATGTTGCGTTTTGTTTTGCATGTACTTTACGCTTATTGTAACTATTAGGTTTTCAATGCATACTGTCAAGCCCTTGAAAAAAATAAAGTACTGACTAAAAAAATATATTCACATGGTTTTATGTAAAAATTATTTCAATGTCTGAAAAAACAGTACTGACAAAAATGTATAATTTTAAGCAAAAAATGTTTGAAATCTGTACATTTATCTTTGTTTTGTAAAATAAAGTCGTTTAAAAAAATTTAAAAGAAAACATATCTTCTCAGCAATAAAAGAGAAAACAATAAAAAAAAAAAGTCTTTTAGAATGGCTACTCCAGCTTATTCATGGGACTATTTGCATTGAAAAAAAAATTTCCACCCTTTTACTTTGAGGTAATATCTGTCTTTGACTGAGATGTGTTTCCTATATGCAGTAAAATGCTGGATTCATTTTCTGTATCCAGTCTGTCAGTTCTATGTCTTTTTATTGGGGAATTAAGTCCATTGATATTGAGAGATATTAAGGAACAATGATTGTTGCTTCCTGCTATTTTTGTTGTTAGAGGTAGAATTACATTTGTGTGTTTCTCTTCTTTTAGGTTTGTTGGGAAAAGATTAATTTCTTGTTTTTTAGTGGGACTATTTTCTCTTATGGTGTTTGAGTTTTCCTTTTATTATCCTTCATAGAACTGTATTTGTGGAAAGATATTGTGTAAATTTTATTTTGTCTTGAAATACTTTGGTTTCTCCATCTATGGTAATTGAGTATTTTGCTGGGTATAGTAGCCTGGGCTGCATTTTTGTTCTCTTAGGGTCTATATGACATATGTCTAGGATCTGCTGGCTTTCATAGTCTTTGTTGAGAAGTCTAGTTTAATTCTGATAGGTTGGCCTGTTTATGTTACTTGATCTTTTTCTCTAAATGCTTTCAATATTCTTTCCTTGTTATGTGCATTTGGTGTTTTAATTATTATGTTACAAGAAAATTTTTTTCCCAGTCCCATCTGTTTGGTGTTCTGCAGGCTTCTTGTATGTTTATGGAGATTTACTTCTTTAGGTTAGGAAAGTTTTCTTCTAGAATGTTATTGAAGATGTTTTCTGGCCCTTTGAGTTAGGTATCTTCACTCTCTTCTATTCTTATTATTCTCAGGTTCAAGCTTTTCATTGGATCCTGTAATTTGTGAATATTTTGAGATAGGAGCTTTTTGCTTTTAGTATTGTCCTTGACTATTGTGTCAATGTCCTCTGTTCTACCATCTGCCACTGAGATTCTATCTTCTATCTAGTGTACTCACTTGGTAATGCTTACATCTTTGATTCATGTTCCATTTCCTAGGCTTTCTATCTCCATGATTGTCTTCCTTTGGGTTTTGTTTAATGTTTCTATTACCATTTTTAGGTCCTGGATTTTTTTTCAATTCCTTCACCTATTTGATTGTGTTCTCCTATATTTCTTTGAACGATTTATATCTTTCCTCTTTAGGGGCTTCTACTTGTTTACTTGTGTTCTCCTGTGTTTCTTTAAGGGAGTTATTTATGTCCTTCTTAACATCCTCTATATCCTTATGAAATGATAGTTTAGATATAAATCTTACTTCATAGGTGTGCTGAGGTATCCAGGACTTGCTGTGGTGGGAGAACTGAATCATGATGTTGCCAAAACAATTTGGTCTCTGTTACTGATGTTCTTATACTTGCTTCTTGTCATCTGGTTTTCTCTGGCCTCATTGACTCTAGAGCCTGTTTTCTCTAAAAGTCTGTGATTCTGTGATCCTGGGATCAAGGGATGCTGTGATACTGGATGTGTCAGAATACCTGAGTAATAGAGCTGCAACTTGGCTGGTCTGTGTGGGTTTAGGTCCCAAACCAAGGCTCTGGTCCCTGGCACAGGTTAAAAGTGGGGGACAGGCATGTCAGATCCTTGGCTGGGCAGGAAATCTGCTTCCCTGGGTTGTGAGGGTCTAGGTACACCAGGTTTTGGCACGAGGTTTAGGGTCTTACCCATGCTCCTGGGTGAGTCAGAATACCTGGGTAGTCTAGCTGCAACTGGTGTGTGAGCTTGTGTGGGATCAGGTCTGGTATAGGGGCTCCGGTCCCCAGCACAGGTGAGAACTGCAAAGCATACAGGTATCTGGCTGGGCAAGAAATCTATGGATTCCTAAAGCACAGAATGAAAGAAAAGATGGAATGAAATTGTATTTAATAAGTTAATTATGTTAAGAAAGGAAACTAACACAATGGTTCAGTTCTCCATCAGAATAGAACCTAATAACCCAAAGCCCCAATTTTGACTTGTACACAGAAATTAAGAGCATGTCTGTAGAAGAATGGATAAGCAAATACAAAAAAATAATATTACCTGTCACCGTTGTTTCAAAATGAAATGATTTTATTTAGTAGTACAAGTTCATGAAACAAATATATGTGCTTTTATTTCTAAATACATAAACTTTTTAAAATGGTTAAAAAAATGGGTTCAGAGGAAAGCTCCATCACGTGGTAGAAACCCTGAAGCTAAGACATGGAGCTCTTTCCTGATGCCCTGTCTATTTCGATAGTCTTACAGGAAATCGTTCCTCTGGAGCCGTTATCATGAGATGTCAGGACACATCTCTTTTGTATAGTGATGCAGTGGTAGATAAAGCCAGCCTAAGTTTTCTTCCATGTCCAGGGTATTCTACAGGTACAAAGGCAGCCTTGTTCCCAGTATAGAGTTGACAAGGATCATCTACCCAGAGACAGGCAGCATCAGGATTTAAGGCCACCTGTCCCCCAACTTTATTTTGGCATTTTCTCTGTAAACAAAATAGACTCAACATATTTTATTCTGTGTCTCTAATGTTTTGCTGTCATCCTTCCTCCTCTTCATTATTTTCATTGTTATTATTCATAATGAAATAATGTGAGCATACTGAGGCCTTCAAAATCACATACCCTTACTAAAAATCATTTTAAACAAATATGCACTTGCTTTGGGGATTTATTATAATTTTTTTGTTTCTGTTACTTTCTATTTTTGAATGATGTGTATTCCCTCTTCCAACTTGCATTATTCTAATATGGTTTTCCTACTACAATGTCCCTACAAAGCCTCACTCGGAGAACTCAAGTAACCTGCAGTGGCTTCCTCTGCCTGCCCATCAGTGTCTTCGCTGCTTTTTCTGCACTTGACCCAGGAGCAGTCGCTTCATGGGAAAGCAGCCAGGCTGTTCTGTTTCTTACTCTGCTTCTCTAGGACTTTGCCTGTTTCCTAAGCCCTGCCTCTTTTTCTAAGTTCCTGTTTCTGCTTGGAGCATGGAGCAAGACTTTGGTCTGCATGTCCACATCAGGGATCCCATGTTGAACATTCACAAGCCTCGGGGCTTTCACCTGAGCTAGTTCTCCTATTTCCATCTGTCCACAAGAAAGAGTCTTTGTCTGTCTGTCTCATCATAAAGGAAGTTCATGCCTCTTTCACTTGCCCCCCCCACCAGGAAACCTCAGCCTGAATTTACTTGGCAGTAATAGAACGCCTGAACTTAATTCCTTCAAATAAGCTGCTGAATCACATGATTCGTTTTATTTAACTTATCTGCTCACTGCCCAAGTTACTTGAGCTCCCGTTTGCAGTATTAATGACAACTAACATCTAACTGGATGATGCTTTGACTTCATCACTTCTGCCTCTGCTAACTCTGCCTTCATCAGAGGATTCTGTAATTAAATTATGACCACAGTTTCCTCATTTAACTTCATTTTTCTCCCATTCTAACTCACTTCTGATGCTTTTGAACATGTAATTGTCAAATTAATCTTTTATTTCTTGCCTAGTTTTGGAAGTTGTACAGTTGATGGCCAAGCACGCAAGTGTTCTTCAGATTTCTAGCGTTAGCTCTGTTCATGATATGTTCTTCATATGGACAAAAAGACATGAACAGCTTGAAAGTCTCAGTGCCTCCACACTGGTCAGAAATCTGGCTTATGCAACAGTCACAAACTTTTGCAAAATATCTGCACTCTGAAGCATATATACATACATATATATATGGAAATCTATAAAGCTTGTTACTGCTGTGAATTTCATGCATTCCCAAGGTATGAAAACATACCTTGAAAACTCTGATGATTCAATTATTACCACTTGGTGAACTGTAGTAATATTTAGAGCACTGAAAATTATTATAGTAAACAAATCATTTCAAAAAACCAAAGGGTGGCGATGTTACAAAATCATGCATGAGTATAAAATTAATTCTGATCATAAGACATGCTACTGGAGTTAAAGGAAATCATACTTAAGACTATGAATGTCAATGAAGACTCTTCAATGAAACTTTATTTTACCAAATTATCACTTTTAATAGGAGAATTTGGAGTTAGGGATATAGTTTAGTGGTATAGAATATGCTAGACCCTGGCTTCAATTCCAGTAGCCACAGAAATATTAAATAATAAAAAGTGGAAAGACATTGAAATACCCATCTATTTAATAACTACACATCCATGTGGAGATAGATTTTCTTCATGTACTTCACATATATCACACTAAAATGAATAAAGAGGAAATGAGCATTCAGCCTTCTTTCTACAGGTTGTCATTAAGAAAATTTGAAGTTATATAAACATATACTAAATTAAAAATAAATAAAGTCTTCATATAATGGGAAAACAATGCCTCAACTAAACATTTTATGCTTCCAAGTAAAATTCCTAAGACACAAATTGGCTATACCTTGTTCAGTCTTTGACAAAGAGAACTCATAGCCCTCTCCCTACATCAGAGGCTATTATCAGGGATATTGGTTAATCTGCACAACACAATGGTCAGACTTAATTGCTAAAGACACAATTAACAAATGTCATCAAACATGAAGAAAACTAGTTGGGGTCCAACTAGAAGCTGCATTTCTACCGACTATCGCTCATGTTGCTGGAAGGCACTGTCTACATGCTTCCAGGGGAGAAAAGTAATAATAACTATCACTGGGCTACAAACTGCAGTCTTACTTAGTGACATCACTGCAAGATTTTAGTGCAGTAGTGACACAAGTATTATGGGAGTGACCAACTGTTTTGGTTGGTGGTTGGTTGGTTTGTTTGCTTGTTTGTTTATTTGATTGACTGATTGATTAAGGCCTACTTCATAAGATAGAATCTATACCCCATACTGTGAAAGTGGACAAAAATCTGAGAGTAGATAGAATATGGGCCTAAAGGAAAACTATTACCATTATTCTGCCAAAGTAGCATATGCCATAAAATGACTTCTAATGACAGATTGCTACGTCTACAAATCAGAGCATTGCTCATCATTAGAGTAGTTTTTTTCTTGCAGTACTTGGTAATAAACACAGAGACTCAAGACTGGAGAATATGCAGAAAGTGGGAGACTTTGGAGCATTCATCTCAAAATAAAATGTCTTAATCACATCCCTTCTTCCTTCAAGGCTCAGGGATTTATGACGAAAAGGCAGAAAATTTTTTTAAAAAAGTCAGAGGTGGTGACTCTTAAAAAAACAATACTTCCAGACACAGCCGGGCTGATACATAAATGAATTCACAGAGACTGTCACGGCACACACAAGATCTTCACCGGTTCCAGTCAGACAAAATCCCAACATTGTGAAAGAGAAATAGAGACAAAGTCTCACCCCTTATCAAGAAGTTCCTTGTTTTCAACACCTGTTGGAAAAGGTAAAATTCATTTTCTCCAAGAAAGTGTAACTGAGTATATCAAGCACACTCCAGGGCAGGTCCTGTGCCAAGATGCACTGGACAGCGCAAAGCTGACTCTGCTTCTGTCAATGCTGCTGCTTTGATATCCCGGTCTGGGCTTTGTTGCTGCTGCTGCTGTAGTTGCTTATTTGTCTGTTTCTTCTGATTATCTTTTTTTTATTTTGTTTGTATTTTGAAAGAGAGAAAGAACATAAAGTTGAATGTGTAGAGAGGATAAGAAAGGAGTTGGCAGCAGAGGAAAAATATGATTAAATACATTGTATGAAAAAAATTGGCCCAGATCACTGGCAAAGCCCAAGTTGAATGGAATTCCATGTTACTAATAAAAGATATTGGTTATGCAGTCTACCTAGCAACTTCCACAACTCACACTCCAGACTGGCTACAAATTTTTAACAGAAACACAAGGATAAGGAGAAGAGCAATCACTATCAGATATCTGTGATAAAGGCTATTAAAATTAGAATTTATAATTCATAGCAAGTAAAGGAGTTGTTGTCTGAAATATGTACGTCTTATTCAAAAGGAGATCTTCAAAAGTATCTTGTATACAACATTGGAAACAACTACTTGTCTCAGAAATTGTAAATATTATTGTCAGATTATTTTAAGTGAAGTTTTAAAGTTAATGGAAGGAGAATATTACCAAGCAATGAATTATTGCTTCAAAGGCAATATATTTCTAAAAACTCATCAAAAGGAATACATAGCAATAAGATCATACAAAAAGTACATCCCAGAGAGAACAAAAATATGAATTTAATATTCTCTGAATTTGTAAAGAAGACAAATGTAAGATAAAAATAATTATGAAAATGAGTAAAACAAGACACTTTGTAGATTACAATAAAATGAATCATTGTATCTACCTAGTGCTAAAGGGAGTGAAAGAAAACAATACCATTTCAGACAAATTATCACAAAGTATCAAACCCTAAACAAATGGAAACGTCCTAAAGTTTTCACAAGAAAAACTGAGAGATGACCCAACAGTTAACAGAAACTTACTACGCCTAAATGAGACTTCTCAACAAAAAAGAACTTAGTTTATAATATATCAAAAGAATAATTTTAATCAAGTTGGAAGACATTTATTGAAATTTAGATGTATTGACTCAGACATACTTTATTAACTGCAAAGGGAAAAGTGTGGCATATTCGACGAGTTACTTTTGTTCCACTGGGCTCGATCTGACATAGAAATACTCCCCACAGCCTCCTGCATTGGAATGGTTGTATTCCAGCTAGAGAGGACATCTGGGAAGGTTGTGGAAAGTTTAGCCTTGTGGCACCTGGCTGGAAGAAGTAGGTCATGGCTGGCCTTGAGATTTGTATACCTGATATACTTCTTAGAACTCCGCTTCCTGACTTCCTGATTCTGCCTCATACCTGCCTCATCATGGCGGAGCGAATTGAGTTCCTTGGAACTATATGCCAACAATTACCCTTCCTCCTTAAATTATTTCTGGCCAGAATAATTGGGTAAGTAGAATCCAAAATATTCCAGGTACCAGCAATTATTTATAATATGATTCCATTAAAAACATACCAAAGGTTCCTGGAAGTCTTTGGTATAAATTTGTAGCAGTGTGAAGAGATCTGAGTTTCTGTCTAGAAAAGTCCCCATGATACTCTGAAGCAGAGTTTAGTGGGTCATTTTGTGGGGAGCTTAAAAGACCACAATGCTGGGAGAAACATTAAATGGAAGCCTGGCTCAGAGAAAAACAAGAACTCCTTTGGGAATTGGGCTAGAGACCATTCATGCTATATTCTTAGACAGAATCTGGCTGTAATGTACGTCTTGAGAACTTACAGGGGCCTAAGCTAAAGAGTAGTGAACCAATTACTTTCGTTAAATAAACTCCAAGATATGTAGCATTGGATCTGTAGCCTGACTACAATTCCCTGTTCCTTATTCAGAGATGAGGCAAGCAGACGAGCAGGGGTACGAACAAAATGTGACACTGGAACGGAGATGTGTGTCGTTAAGTATGTCGAAGGTTGCAGACAGGGGCATGACTACCACAAGGACAAACCCCCCCATTTAAGACCCTAATTATAAGAAGAAAAATCCATTTGAAAGGACAGACACTGCTGTGAGAATGAAACTGAAGAAGTCCCATGCTTGAAAGCAAATGCCCAGGGAGGTACTTTCTAATGAGCAGCACATAAAAGGCAGGTCCAAGTATGTCTCTGAATCAGAAGACTGAACCTTGAGTTGTGAGCAGAGACTGGCAGCATCATGCTTGGAGCACTAGATTTGCAGACATAAGAGATGCAAGATTAAGAGGATGTGGAATCCCGCTCCAAATTTTAAGTGAATGAAACCAGAAAATGTGTTGCAAGGAGGTCCTAAGAGGTCTCTGCATAAACCTGTGAAAGTGAAGCAGAAGTTGCAATGAAGACCTTGGGATTTTGGAGGAACCACTGGACATCTGCCCCAAAAAGCTTTCAGTATGGAATGGAAATGGTCCAAGAAGAAGGCAGTCAGCACACTTAGGTGAGCTGGGGCTGCCCAACCCCTTTGGAAGACATAATGTTTTGCACAAGTCCATGCGATCAGACATGGAGTTTTAGTCTGGTTTTGTCAAATCATCCTTTGGAATGCCCCGTCTTTCTGCCTTGCAATGGGAATAGTGACTCTGTCATTTTATGCTGGGAATACATAGCTTGCTGCTGGTGGTTGTGGTGGTGGTAACTGGTCTTATTGCTGCTGTTACTGCTGTTCTTGTAAAAAGTGTCTTAAGCTGTGTTAGAAATCTTGAACTAAATAAATTTTACAAAGAAAACTAAAACTCTTAGTTTTCTTTCTAAACTGGCACTGGATCTATTTGATTTTGAAGAAAATATCATCAGATATTTGCCCAAACAGATCATTTCTATGACCATAAGAAATGTATCTTTGTAACATTTTTCAAGGCAACATAATTCTGATATCAAATATTACTAAAAAAAAAAAAAAACACAATAAAATCACAATCTAACAACACTGTGTAAATTTAACCATTAATAAATGAGCCTTGAAGAAGAGCCACAAACTGAAACATTATGATCAGATAGGATTTCATTGGTTTGAAAGAACAATATAGTATTTGGAAGTTTATTAAAATTATTTAGTAGCTGCAAATTAAAGGAAGAAAACTATGTAATAACTTCAATTGATTCCAGAAACATTTAATCATATTTAACTTTCATTACTGATTTTAAAGATCATGATATATTTCTGCAATTTTTAAAATGGTTATTTCTAGAGAAAATTAGAAGTCCTTCCTTAACTGCAGTATGGCCCAACATGAACCTTACTTCAAGAAGAGAACCACCACTGATTTTCTAAAGGCATTTGGCATTACTTTACCTTCACATTTCTCATTCTCTCACTGGCAAAAATAATCTTGAGAAATTCAAAGTGTCAAGGTTTTATGTAATTTTTATATAATTTACCTGACATTGATATTCAGTTAATAATTTTACTATTTATATTGTAAATAATTTTTTCATTTTTTTTCTTTATTTTATTTTTACACTCAAGATTTGATTCCCCTCCTGGTTCACATCCAATTACCCTCCCACCCCCCACACCCTCACAACCCTTCCCCTCTCCGCCCCCACATCTCCATAAGGATGTCCCCACCCCACCCACACTGCCAGCCCTCTAAAATCCCTGGGGCCTCTACTCTTTAAAGGATTAAGTACATCTTCTGTAACTGAACCCAGACCCAACAGTCCTCTGCTGTATATGTGCTGGGGGACTCATATCAGCTGCTGTGTGCTATTTGACTGGTGATCCAGAGTCTGAGAGATCTCAGGGGTCCAGGTTAATTAAGACTGCTGGTCCTCTTACAGGGTCGCTCCTTTTTCGTATGCATTCTTCTATCCTCGGACATCTGGGTTGTTTCAGGTTCTGGCTATTACAAATAAGGCAAATCAGCAACCTACTGACAACTGGGTAAAAAAAAACTTTACTAACCCCACATCTGATAGGGGGCTAATAACCAAAATATATAAAGACCTCAAGAAACTAACCACCAAAGTACCAAACTAAACCCAATCAAAGAATGGGGTATAGAACTAAGCTGAGAATTCACAACAGAGGAATCTCGAATTGAAAAGATTTTTTTAAAAACCTTCTGATTGCTCAACTCTATTTTATATAGGCCACCACAAAAATAAAGAAAAAATTAGTCAGTGGTCACAGCTAGTTATTAGAATTATTTTTTGCTATGCTGTACATTTGTAAGCCCCAGGTATTTCAGATTACCTGACAGCACCTCTTGATTTAAAAAAAAAAAACCTTCCTACTCATAAGCCTATACAGCCTCCATAACCCTTAGAATAGTATTTTTTATTTAGAACTGTTTTTTGAATTTGCTTCATAATAAAAAGTAAAAACTTTTAATACTAAGATTAAACCTTTGAAATAACTTTATGAAACACAAAATGAAGATAGTCTAATAAAGTATATGTATTTATCTTCATTTTAGCCCATTTGGTAAATGGGGAGACATTGTCTGTTGTTAAATGAAGAAAGCCATGTTTCCTGCACATGTGACTTCCCACCATCTGTGGGGTGGTGGTAGCCATAGACACCCTTGTGGTCTTCTGGTGGCCTTAGATTCTCAATAAGCTTCTATCAACACCTTAGGTCATATCAAAAAGAGATGCAGACATGGTGGGAAGCCAAGAAGCCTATCATTTTTCTCTTTCAACTTAAAATTCTTATAAATTATTTAGTCACTCACACATTTGAGGCATAGATTTATTTATTTCTGAAAGTTTTAAGAACAGCATATTTTCTAACACTTGGTTGAAAGAGTGGAAGAAAAATAGGTATTGGAAAAATATCCGTGTGCCCAGTAGTGTAAGTTCCGAGTGACAAACGTGTCTCCATTTCAGAAGAGCCGAGTTATTTGCTAATGGCTGCCCACCTAGCTCTGTTCTATCAAATACTAATAGAAAATTATAATGATTACTTGAATGGGCTCGTGCTTGGCAGATAAGAAATCACTGAGTATTTGGAGTCATTTTATAAACTGCTTCTATCTTCAGAAAATTAGGCTTGTACACTTTCCTATCATTCTTTTTCCCCTCAACTTACTTGTGAAGTCACAGGGCAAAATCTGATTTATACTGTTAATGTCTCTTTGTTCTTGGTCCCACTGCCTTCACAAAAGTGCTTTAGGCAGTCCACTAGCATGACTAATTTACTGGAGAAGTTATCAGAGTCCATCCAGTTTCAACTATAAAATAGTTCAAGTCAGACAATGGTGCCTGCTAGCAGTCCACAGTGAAGGTTTGTCCCTGAAACTATTGATCCACCATCAGGTCAAAGGTTGTGTGCAAACTGACTACTTCATCGGTAATGTTTCACATTGAAAAGTGAAAACAGGCAAACAGTGTAAAAATGAAAATATCTTTTAAAAAATGTGTAGGACTCAACTGAATTTTCTACTACAACTTTAAATATAAGAAATATTTTCTATTGTATGTAGAGCAAAAATGTCTTACATGGGTTACTTTCAAAAGAGTTTCTTTGTTTGCTCTAGAAGATATAAAATGTTCACAAAGCCATGTGCATAAACTGAGTTTGACATCTTTGCCCTTTAAAAATATATGCAACTCATAAAACACATGCCAATAATTACCAATGATCTTGGGCTTAGAGTATAATTACAATAAAATTACATAAATTGTCATGTTTCCTAACGCAATGATGAGTTTTTCAGAATTGTACTTCCAGTGAGCTCCATTAAATAACCTATATTTATATAAATATATAAATTTATATAAATAATCAACTAAAATTTTCTTCTCATATTGGACTTGCAGACATCTTACCCATATTAAATATATAAATAGCTAATGGATAATCAGAATTACTGTTTCCCTACAGTATTTAAGATAAAGAACTGGAGTTTGATTATTACAAATAGTTTTATTTTTTTCAATTAACTCATTTTAATAAACCTCAAAGGCCCAGTTAACCAAAAGATGAGTTTTATAAAGTTTTACAAATAGTTTTAAATTCATGTCATTCATGTGTATTTATGTGTGTATGAGTGTGTGTATGTGTGTACAAATATGTATGTGTATATGTGTGTGTGAGAGTGTGTGTGTGTATATGAGTGGGTATGTGTGTATGTGCGTGTGTATGTGTGTTTAAGTATGTGTATACATATATATATATATGAGTATGTGTACGTTTGTGGGTATGTGTGTATGTGTGTATATGTGTGTATGAGTGTATGAGTGTGTGAGTGGGTATGTGTGTATGTGTGTGTACATGTGTATGAGTGTGTATGAGTGTGTGTGTGTGTGTGTGTGTGTGTGTGTGACTTAAAAGCATGAGTCTATGTGCCCAAGTATGTGTATGGTAATCAGAGGACAATTTTTGAGCCTCCTTTCACCACGGGATCCATGATGAACTAAGATCATCATACTTGCATAGGAGCTGCTTTTACCCAATGAACCATCTCAAGGGCACTTCCATATTTTATCATCAATCTTTCCAGAAAACCACTTTCCCAAATCAAATGAAATTATCATGTAATAAAAGATGATCACATTAAAAATAGAAAACAGCTGTATGATACAGTACCTAGAAATGAGGTAGGATACCAGCCTCCAGGACATACAACTTAATGTTGCTGATGCTCCCTTGACCTCAGTGCCTTGGGTGCCTGGCTTACAGGAGTGGGATGCATTAAATAGTGACAGCAGGAGAGATCACAAATGCAGCTGAGAACATCAAAGATGACAACTCCACTAAAGACACCCGAGCAGAGCCCAGCTTTTGTCCTAAGTCCAGGCTTCCCTTGCTATTTGTAAAAGTACTGAGCTGTTTTGAATTCTCTGACCATGATACTCATCTCCTTGAGTTTGGGGTAATATTCCCATTTTCTTCCTTCTGATAAATTCCTACTTGATTTCCCTTATATCCCAGAAAGTGAAACTTCTCTCTCCTGTTTCCAGCACATTGTTATAAATGTTGTCATTTTATCATTGTAGGGAGCCGGTTTGTGCCACACCCAAACATGGTGCCGGCTTCCTGCCGAGAACTCAGCAAACAGAGCTGTTGCCCAGCCAAGAGACTTAATGCGCATGCGCCACATACGTCATAGCCCGCTCTCGGGGCATACTATTGAGTTACTGGAGGGCGCACCAATCAGGTAGCGACACGAGTCTCCTAGGCATATATAGCAGTGCATTTCTCCCCCACGCGGAGAGAGAGATAGTGGTGAGATTGCGGGAGACCCCACGTGGAGAAATGTCAGAGAGATACCACGTGGAGAGAGACCCGATAGGAGAGATTGCGGGAGGTCCCATGTGGAGAGAGACTGGGCAGAGAGATCGCACGTGGGAGACTGCACGTGAGAGGTCGCCTAGACAGTAGAACCCAGTAGGGAGTCCCCGGCTCAGAGAGAAGTTTCCTGCTCAAGAAGTCCCCTGCTCAGAGTGCTGTACAATAAAGGTTGTCCGCAGAAGAATCCGGTTGTTGCATGCCTGTTCCTATCGGCGGGAAGCGTGGGCGCGTGACATATCATGGCTGTGATATTGATCACCCACACAAGGATCAGTTCTGAGAAACATTTATACTCATGTTTCATGTTTGTAGCACCTGTCATAACTCCTGCCACATATTATATCTAAGAACCAGGAGATTATTAATTCAAATATGTGAATTAAAATAAAGAAGTCATGAATTCAGCCTAATGTTTTGGGGGATGATTAATGTGAGTAGAGAAGAATATATATATATAGGTTCTATATATATAGAACTTCTAGGTTGGGGATGTAAAAGGAAACTCTAAAAACAGGACCCAATTCAACTTAGGAAGACAATATGAAGACAAAGGAAAAGAACTGAGAACTGACTCGTGAGGATTCACAAATGTTAGTGGTGAGTGAAGGCAGGATTGAGTCGAGTTCAGAGGATGTAAGACTGTTGGAAGTCAAGGGTCTCCATGGGCTGGGCTACCTGGTTTCAGCAGCAAGAGAAATCCTTTAGAGTGGGTTAGACGCTAACAAGAAGTCAGCCAAGACAACCACACAGTAGCATAGTGGAGGTAAGAGGCAAGTGGAAGGGATGTGGAGGCAGGAAAGTGTTTTCAGTTCCTGAAATGGATGATCCAATAAAAAAAGAGAAGTTACAACTTAACAACAGGATGCTATCATTTGACGGGATCCATGATATAGGCAGAAGTCTTAATCACTGCTTTCAGGTGGCTGTGTTTGTTAAAAAGGAGAAAGGTACAGGCACTGATGGGTTAAATAGATATGACACACGTGTACACATATAGACACATTATATTTTCACTCTATTAAATGAGAATTAAGGGGACTTTAATTTCTTTACAAGTACTATATTTTTAAAGATCCTAACTTTAAAAGACCCAATGGGTTGGTGCTTAAATCATAGCATCTTTATTCAAAACCACATGTCCAGTACAAAAAATAGTCACTTTAATTACATGACTGTGTAAGGTAGGTACTTCAGGAAAACACTTTTGGATTATACTCTCTTCTGATAAAGTTGAAAATGCCTGCAATGATTCCAAGCTGTACAATTTCCAATGACAGATAAGATAAGACAAGTGGGATTGGACAAGTTCATCCATAAAGAAGGAAATATCAGACTTCAGTACCTCCCAGAAACTAAAGCGTCCTCACTGGCAGGTGACCAGCATAGCAATAGGCACATTCGTCCCCTAGCACATAGTTTACCCTTTAAATAAAGTCCGTTGTAGTATTTTCTTATATGTAAAATGATTCCTGTCCAAGGCATATCGCCACTTTGTATTCCACTTGATAGTTTCATTTAAAAGAGAGCGGCTGTACAAAATAATGTCCTTGTCTGTCCCTTCCTCATACAAACCTCCAATCAAATTTAATAAAGCCAGTTTGATACAATGCCAGCCTACACTTGGTTTATCCTTGGTCGACTTTAATAGGGTCAAAAATATTTTCGCATTGGCAGTGTATGCATTAATCATTTTTCCAGAGGATTCAGAAAATTGGAAGAGACAAGGCCAAGCAAAATTTTAAATTAATTGGGCCTACCCCAGCCTTACAGGGTCACCTTGTGTCAGTTGTCCCACATTTTCCAGGTCACAGAGTTCCTGTGTTTCCTACGGCTGCCATGAGGAAAGACCCACGCTGTGGGCACACAAAGGTGAAAATTTCTCTCAGTAAGTGAGAATTTTCCTTACGCATTCACAACAATTGTAGTTTCCAGATTGTCACGTGACACCAGACACTGAAATAATGCATGCTGGGCTGCTGCTTGCACTTGTGTATTTTCTAATCCAGTAGTCAGGAAAATTTGTAGATGCTCTGTTATTTACTCTAATTTCAGTGTGGCTCAAATTATTAGATCAGAAAGGTTCGTTTCTAAATGGACGCATATCCTTCCTCTGGCTCCTTTTCTTCCTCTGCTATTTAGTCAAAAGGTTGAAGCACTTTTCCGATAAAGATACTAACAGTAATGTCAGGGAGCATTCAATTGGCTAGAAGCCACAGTCTGTAACTCTGCGTCTAATCAATGACAGCATTCTACAGGTGTAGGCCACTCACCAGATGATGTCATTGACACAAAATACAATCCTTTATGAAAGCAGCACAGAAGTCCTTAACATCTTCAGGGACGACCAACCACTTCACAGCTTGCCTCTTCTGAAAGATTTAGAGAAAGTTAACAGCTATTACTTTATGGTTCTTAAAATAAGCTAGGAGTCTGACACAAAAGAGGTAAAGAATGTTTATGAAATTAGAGGTAGTTTGTCGTGGAATTCTGAGTTAGGAAAAGACTGACTAAAAATCACAACCACCACACACAGACCCATGACACAAAGCGTGCACAGTGAACCACTGCCATCACAGTTCTGAGTGAAGCTCGTGTCCGCTGGGATCTTGGTTGGACTGTGGTGTCCGGCCAGAGCAGCTACACACTACTGCACAAAACCTGTTCACATTAGAAACATGTGATGAGCAGGAGAAGGTTGAACAGCACCGTGGAGCCAGCAGCCAGGTCTCCACCTATCAGCTCCAAGAACGCCCAGCAAGCTTTCATTTCTGCGGAAGACTCTGCTACTCTTTTCCACTGCATCAAGACATTTGAAAAAGAAAAAGAAAAAAATAAACATCTGGAGATGTAAACATGACTTGCTGGGGAATAGGACATGATTAAGCAGATTCCAGGATGTTTATGGTTATCTTGGTTTTTACGCAACTGATAGTTCTGGGTTCTTTTGTATTCAACTGACCCCCCCCACACACACACACTGGTATTTCATATCACATTTTTATATTATTTCTTAACTTATTGCTTTATTTTTTGGGTATTGGTGCTCTGCTTTCATTTAGTCACATGGACCACATGGATGCTTAGTGCCCTCAGAGACAGGAAGAGGGTGTGGGATCTCCTAAGACTGGAAGTACAACAGTCCTGAGCTACCACACTGTGCTAGAAATCAAACCCTCATCCTCTGAAATAGCAGCCAGTGCTCTTAACTGCTGAACCATCTCTGTAGCCCCAATCAAGCAGTATATTCATATTAAATGTTTTAATTATAAAAATATGGACGCTGCATAGCATGGAAGAGATACATCTATAGTGGAACTACCTAGCAGAGTGTTTTGTAATTATATATAGTATATATTTTCAGTATATATTACACTATATATAATAATGTTACCATCAAGACTGTAGTTGAGAGAAAATGAACAACTTGAAGGCAGAGATCACTCAACAGATAATGGTTTCTTCTGTATGCATACCTTCATAATGAAGGCAGTTCAGTCTGATATTTTCAACCTACAATATGAGAGTTACTCAAAAGAGATCAAGTCACCAGTATATAGATACAGATCAAAAAGGACTTTTTAAGTAAAATCCTAATCTTTCAGGACATTCAAATTTACATGAGACCCTTAACATAGAAAATTCTCGTAAAAATTGAGAAGCAACATTTGACTAAAACTTTTAACCATCAGTGTGTGGCACCCACTGGGGTGGGAGGGGGTGTCTGCTAAAACTACAGGTGGACAGGTCCCATTCCAAAGCTGCTGAATCTGACCATACATATTGAGAATGGCCAAGTGCCTTGTGTATGCATTAAAGTCAGAAATGCTCTAAAGTGCAGATCTAGATGGTAAAAAACTGTCACAAGTTTATACAAATTGCTGCTGAGAATCACCTTTCATCTCCATTAGGACTCAGCACAATGCACTCCAAGTCTTCCCTTCTTCTCCCCACTAAGATTTTATACACACACTTATGTGCACACCTTGGTTCCAAACATGGATACAACAACCACATCTTAAGAAATTTACTCTTATTTGAAGTCAGGATGGGGCCTTCTTAAATAAAGAAAGGCATTCTATCCCTGAAAGCCAAGCAGGGACTCTCAGGATGCCTATGCTTGGTAAAGCACTTGCTTTGAAGCCTGATAACAGGAGTTCGACTCCCAGGACTCAGTTTGTGGAAGGACAGATCCAAATCCCACATGTTGTCCTCTGATCTGCACAAGGATGCCACAGTGCATGTGCACACTCACACACCACATACACATGCATACACACATGTAAAAACACACACACTACAGACTCACTTGTGTGTGCATTTCTGATCAAAATGAATAAATAATGTATAAAACCTATTGTTAGGTCCAGCAATTCTGGAGATATCACTCAGCTACACAGCACTTGTACACATACACAAAGCCCTAAGTTCAGTCTCAGCACAAAATAAAACTGAGGAAAAGGCAAGAAAAGGCCTATGGTTCAATGGTAATAATCGAAGCCTCTTCATCTGTGTTATTGGGTTTCCTAATCTTCCCTGCTGTGTCTGTCCTCTTGCTTAGATGGTGATTTTGGCAAAAATGTGTATTTGAATGTATAAATTTAACATTTTTCCTATATGTCATAATAAAGACATTACTCACCAAAATGATTAAACTTAACTTGCAACCTCACTAATCCTTTACATTTCTTTGATTATGATACAGTAAAGAAAAATATTTAATCACTTTAATCACAGTGATAAGTAATTCAAACATTGTATACTTAATCCAGAAAGAGAGTAGAGTTCATTTCTTTTTACTAGTCATTTCAAACTATTAAAAACTGTACAATGATATCTCTACTGATTCTGGCACAAAACATCAGGGAGTTATATCCAAATTGGAATTAGAATCCAATACATCTCAAAATCCATGGGTTTTTGCTGGAAATATTTGCTATAAAACTGAACCCCTATTAAACATTATACTGTTTACTATTACTTTGCTCAATTAATCACAAGCATCAAACCTTTAGCTGAAGATATTTTTTAAGGCTGCACTGTGTGAACCTCACAGTATTTTGACAGCAAACTGAACTTCTGTTCACAAGTATAAGATTTGTTTAGCTCCAGGCATCTGTGTTTGGATTACAAGCACGCTGATTGGTTCAAGGCCAGGGTCAACTAAAGGTCAAGGTCTCTCGTTAAAAAAAATCTCTCTCTCTCTCTCTCTCTCTCTCTCTCTCTCTCTCTCTCTCTCTCTCTCTCTCTCTCTCTCTTCCTCCCTCCTCCGTACCCCTCCCTGTTTTTCAATCTCCTTTTTCTCATTAATCAGAATTTAAAAAGAAAGAAGGCAATCACCTTGACCGTTTATATTACTTTCCAAGCTTTTGAAAGAGCAGAACTCCAGTGTTGGTGTGAGGTCCTGTCCGTGTGAACACAGCTCACACTAGCATGCTTCTGACAGGTGACCTGAAACCTTTCAAAGTGACATCTGTCACCAAGACAGACACAAGTTTTTTTAGCCCAAGAGCTTGTTTTCCTGACATTTCATTTTTCAACAGATTTTGAGAAAAAGGAAAAAAGATGAACTTAAAAAAGTCTTGCCAGGGGCAGACTATAAACTCGGGCTTTCTGCAGCTGCTGGGCTCACCTTTAAAGGGCAGAGGTTCAGCAAAAGTGAACAAAGAAGATCTCAATTTCATGTTAATGGATAAAAATGCATGTTGTTACTTGAAGTGCATTTCCAAGACTTGCATAACCATGAGGCAGCATCACAGGAGACATGGAATCAGAGCAAGACTGCATATCCATTTGAAATCCCAATTTTAAAGTTTAGTCATGGAGCAAATCAGATCCAACCTCACCTATTAATTCTGCACAAAAGATGGAATCCACAAGTGTGTGAATTTTCCCCTGAACTGAACGATTTCTTGCTTCTGTAGTGTTGAAATGGCCAGGAAAAATTAGACAAAGTATTGAATACTTCAGTTTGAATTAAAGAGATTCTTTACTTTAAAATAATTACTTGATTTCTTCTGGAGAAAATACATTAGGAAAACAGTAATATCCTTTTGAGCAACAAAAAGAAAAGAGGCCTAGGAGCCAAAGCCCACCAAGGACATAGTCTTGGACTTACTAAAAATAAAAATGTGGGCAAGTGTGTTCTTAATTTGGTTCTATCATCTGTGAAAATGAGGAAACAGTATCTGCCTTGTGCAGCCCCAGTAAAAATGAAACAAAATAGTGTAATCACGGGCTGCCAAATATAAAAGAGTGCAGCCCTCTGGAAACCATAGTAGTCTCATCTTTACTCCAAGTGCTTAAGAAAGCACCAAATGAAAGCAATGGACACTTGGCTTCACCCCCAGAATTGCATGTTTAAAGACAACAAAACGTTTCCTTTGAAATCATTTCTATGCATGAATCTAAGATTGATAATTTGTATATTCATAAGAAAATAAACAAAAATCCAACCAAGTAATTCTTAAGCCTTGGGAAACAGAAATATCAAACATCTTTGCTCACATTTATAAAATAATGGCTAACATTGTCAACTGGACAACTTTCTTTTGGGTGTCAAATAGGGCATTTTCAGTCAGAATGTCCATCTTAATATAAAATCTGAGAAGATACAGACTGTGTTAGGTAAGGGATAGGAAGAACATGTCCTGTATCTAAGACAAACTATTGTAAAACTGAAGTCTGTCTTGATCAAAAGACCCTCAAACCAAGGTGAAAATACTCAGGATATTATGCTGCTAATTGCTGTTTAAATGTAAAACACTCCAGACTATGCCTTGCCCATTCATGATTCTTAAGATGTGGTATGAACTAAATAATTCTACAAGCTAAGTGAGAAATACATGAGAAAATTAAGGTTCTTGGGCCCCAAAATGTGGGCATGAAATATGTTTTTATACATTATTGGGATCCAACATTTCTTCCTCCTTTATTGATAACCCATGCTCTTGGACATTCTATTCTATTTCTAGCACAGTTCATGCAAGTAAGTCAAACATGTGAACAGTGCATAGCAGAGAAGTTTAATGTACATCCTGAGGTATTAACCAGTGAGTCCACATTTATCTGCCCTGCTTTCATGTTTTATTGAGATTCAGATCTCTGTTTCAGGATGGTCATGATCATCATTTCTAAATTGTCAATGCTTCAAAACAGAGACCAAAAACTAGTAAGATTTTTGATGGTCAGTTTTATTTTTTAACTTCCTCTGGATTCCTTCAAGAGGCAATTTGCCTGTTGCTAACATAATTTCTATAACTTTTAATCATACTGCATTAATAAACCTGAAAGTAAATTTTTCTAGATAAATTTATACATTTTCATTTACTTTATTTTATGTATTCTGCAAACTTTGCTTAATCAATCACTGTCTAATGGTACTTATTTTATGGCTGATCAAAAACATAAGACTTTGCAATAAGTTGTGTTTGTGTGAGCGTGCACGTGTGCACACATGTGTGTGATATATATGTACATGCAGTTGCACATATAAATGCATGCGTGTCTAAATAGGGGAAAAGTACAAATTTGACTTTATCAGACATCATTTACCTTTTTTCATTTGAGTCGTTCACTGGCCCAGAACTTGTCAATTAGACTAAGTAGCCTGGCACTGGGCACCAGCAATCTGCCTGCCTTTGCCTCTCCAGTGCTGGGATTACAAATGCATGACCATGAGCTCTTAGTTCTGAGAACTCTATTCAGCTTCTAATATTTGCCCCGCATAGTTTTATCTGTACAACCTGAGAGAAACTATAGAACCATAAAAATAACAAGTCTGTGCCAAAATTTCCTAGAATAAAATTCATAGCACTTTTGAGATGTCTCCAGCTTCACTTACAAATGTAATTTGCTTTTCTTGGATTATTTAATGGGCTTCTATAATCCATTTTTGTCTTCCAGCACTTCTTTTGCAGTTTTTAATTTGATTTAAGGCACTGGACTTTAAAGGGACGGCTACAATTTCATTGTTTTTGAATCTGAGTGCAATCAGAAGTATACAATCCATACATTTCTGTCTCTCTATCATTTTGCTTATTCAGAATTACTAAAACTCAGGACCTGTCTCTATAAGTGCTACCTACCTGATACCCAGGGACATGCAGAGTTCATTTATGAGATTTCTAAAGCAAGTCTTCAAAACTAAAAGAAGCTTTGTTTGAAGATCATGGGAACTAAGCTGTCAGAGTTCCACATCAGTACAGAGTATAATCCTGAAGATATGAGTGGACTTCCGGTTGAATGGAGTATTTGAGAGGTGCTTTCCAGAGTGTAGAGAAAGAGGCCGCAGAGTAACACTGGCAAGAATATGAGCTGGCAGATGCTTTGTAGGCCAGGTGGAACTGGTGACCAGCTTTGTCCTCCACACCCCATCTCCTTATGAGTTACGGAAGGAACTCTTGACTTTGGTGGCAGGTAACCATGATCAGAACATGTCACAGATATGCCTTTGCTAGCCCTCTATTTCTGTGCTATCATATGGAAGCGATCTTTAACAGTTGCTTAAACTGTTGCCTTGCCTTTTCATCTAAATCATGGGACCTAACTCTGTCTTTAACCCCTTCCAGTGCCTCTCCTTGATCTTACATATCTTTATAATCACTGCCAAAGTCTAACATAGGTTTCATTTGTTGTTGGTCTTTATTCTTGTTTTCTGGTTACTTCAACTGTATATATGCCTTCACTGTGAGTAATTTAGAAAATACCATCCAAAAGTACCAGCTTATAAAGGATGAAGTTATATCCCAATAAACAAACCAGAGATTGAAATAACAAATAAAATCTGCGTTTAATGTGTATGGTCTTCTCAGCATCATAACTTAGTTGGTCTCACATTAAGCATGCTCAGAACTCCTATATCAGTCTGCCGCCAGGTAAAACCACCCAACATGAAGCCTACTTCACCTGCTCTACTGTGGGATGCTGGCTGCTTCTTCTGGCCCTCTGGATATGATACTGCAGCTAGGCAACATGATTGTAAGGATGCTTTTTCTACCATTTCTGAGAACAGAACCATTGGCCCACTTTTCTGTATTTGCTTTTAGCTCCTTCGTCAGAAGTTGATTTTGTGAATCTAAAGACAACAAAAACAATAATTTTGTATTTATGGATTTTGTCATGCAAGGACCTCTTCATCATTATGAAAATATTTTAGAATAATTTTATAAGATTAACAAAATAGCTCCTTTGACACAATTAATGGTATGCTTTGTGTCCTTTCCCTTTTACGTGTGCTTTGAGACTTTACTCACTATTTGTTCTATATATTTTTAAAAATTAAAATTAAATGCTTGTGTTTTGCAAAAATATTTTGAATATTATGCTCTATCCTACTTTTAGGCTATTTAATAGTGACTTATAGAAGTATTTTTTATATTGAGATGTATGTTAATACTTGACATTTTTGAAAAGCTTTATTTTGCTTATATTTTGAAAAACTATTCCCCAAATAGGTAAAGTTGCACTAAACTTTTGCTAAGTTACATCTTTTTCTGAGCTTGGATAAAAAAACTGCTGACATGAAATATGAATGGCTAATGATGGTACATGTCCATTGCTCCTAAGGCTTAGTTTTCACATTAATCACTGAGGATTCTTTTTATCAGACATGAATTAGGTAGATAGTGTTGGCCCTAAGAATACTCTTTATAACAAGCACTAGGAATGATTGTGCTAAAACAGTCTATGGACTACTGGAATTATATGCTCCATTTTTTAAAATTAGATGAAAGATTTTAACACATGGTGCTAGAACACTTGGGTATCCATATGCAAAAATAAAATAAATTTCAATACATATCTTGTATAATACATAAAAATTAACTCATATACAAATTAAAGATAAATTAGCCAAAGAACTAAATATGAAGCCTAAAATCGTAAAACTTCTAGAAGAAAATAATTGTTGCTTTAGGTTATGAAAGTTTTCTTAAAGTATATGTGAAGTACCGCCTATAAGACTATTTAAAGATGAATTGAATTTAATTGAAATAAAAAAAATCTGTTCTTTGAAATTTATTGGTATGGAAAGTGACAGATGAAATCAGGCTACAAACTAGACAGAAATGCTTTTAAAGCACAGATCTAGTAAAGTATATATACCATAAATATATTATTTTAAAAGTACTCTTAAAATAATAAAGTAAGCAAGTGGCCAGATTAAATAATAAGTAAAATAACCAACAAATATTTCACCAAAGAAAATAAGTGAAAAGAAGACTATATCTAAAGGTGCTCAGTGGCACTATTCATTAGCGAGAGACAAATTAAAACCATTAAGATAATATTGCTGACTTGGGGAACAGACAATATTGAAAGAGACAACACAAGCCCAGGATTGAAAAGGGTCTAAAGGAAGTTAGGCTGAGAGAATGGCTCAGTTGGGAAAGTGTTTCCTTTTGACTATGACAACCTGTGTGTGGGACTCACAGATCCATGTAAAAAGCTGGACATGAAGGCATGCATCTGTAGCTCTTGCAGTGATGAGATGGGAGGCAGAGAAACAGATCCTTGGGACATTCTTGGCCAGATAGAATTCTATACTATTTGGCAAAAGTTTCTTGCTAATGAAAGACCCTGTCTCAAAATGAAAAGTAGAAAGTGAGTACAGAAGTTTCCCTCTATGTTCTTTGTGTGCATGTGAATCTGTGTGCATGTGAACATATGTGCACACACAAATAGACATGTTAAATGTATGGAAAAACTACTATTGGTAGGAATGTAAAACCATGGAGCCACATAAAAATAGGCTTTACAACTCCCTAAAATGTTGGACATAGATTTCTGGAAAACAATTATTTTACTTTCAGGTATGTAGCCAAAAGAAAGTAAAGCATATGTCTACAGACTTGTTCCAAAAATTCTCATAGTAGTCTTATAATAGAAAACAACACAAGCAGCCATCAATGAATGGATATAAGCACTGTATATGCACACAATGGAAAAATACAAATCTCAGAATATTCTGAGTAAATTAAGAGAACTCAATTCTCTTTACAAAAGATTACTAAAAATGAAAAAATATGTAGGAAAAATTAAATTGATCTAAAACCCCACAGAAATGATGAAAGAGCCAAGGGAAAGTCTACAACAAAGTCTTTATGAAATACCAAGATAGCTTCGTGGGTACACAGAGAAGTCAAATTTCTTAAATAAGAACTTAATTTGATTAATGAATAAAATGTAATTAATAGAAGATAATATTTTATTTTGATATCCTTCATTTTTGGTCTTTTAATAGAATAACTCAAGTACTGGTTAACTGTTGAATAGTGGAGTAAAAGCAACAGGTAAACTTCCAGACGTTTGCAAAAGTAATACACAGCGACAGTGCTTTGTTTTTTTTATTTTTGTTAAGTTTTTAGTTAAAATATAATTAGATCATTCTTCTTCCCTCTCCTTTCTCCACTGTGTCTTCTGCCACTCCTCTCAAAGTCCTTTTACACACACACACACACACACACACACACACACACACACACACACACACGCAGTCAGAGCCATTAGGTATTGGAAAACCAATTAGGTGGCTCATCTCTGGGGAAGACTATTTCTTCCTCTTTCACTGGTCATTAGAAGCCTGTTCATAGGGAGGTGGCACCCATGAGATTTTATTTTCATCTGTATTGGCATGTCAACTACTGTTGCTATTGCTCCAGTCTAGAAACAGCCATGTTATTGGGATTTCAGGACTGTGGCTTTCCTGTCATAGATAGAAGACACAGTACTGAAGCAGGTGTACTAGTCCTTGGACTCAGTCAGTCTTTCCACCCCCTCCTCAGCATTGTTCACTGACCATTAATTCAGTGGAGGGATTGGGCTGTAGATGCTAATCCCAAGGGTATCCAGTCTGCCTGAGAGGAGATATCTTTGCATGTTTGGAGTGTACCAGGAAGATGATTCTAAGATGCAGTATTCTGGAAATGTATTTATTTAGAGTGTCAACAAGATCAATAAAGGTAGAAGAGAGAAAACAGTACTTTGTACAGGGAAAAGTCCAACTGGGATGGCGGCCCTTAAATTTCAATTACATACCTGGAAGTCTGGTGCTAAGAAAGCAATGGCATTTAGAGCCAAGTCAGAAGAGATGATAATCAAAAAGCTACAAAAATAGTCATATTGTTATAAGACCTTCATGTAGTTAAACCACACATATATATGTTCACATGGAATCAGGCGAAGTCTAATCTAATGTTGCAAATATGTCATCAGCGATCTAGATTTCTCATATTTTTCAGTGATAAAAACGATATACATTAATTTATTTATATGTATATGTGTTTGTCTGTGTGTAAGAACATTCACACGTCTATGCCTCCAGAGGTCAGGAAATAGTGTCAGGTCCCCCAGAATTAGAGTCACAGACTGTGGAGTAGGTGCTAGGGACACACCTCCAGTCCTTTGGATCAGTCAGTAGCAAGTGCTTTTAACTGTGAAGCCATGTCTCCAGCCTCCTCGTGATACCTCTCTATCATCCTCACAAGTTCATGTTCCCTCAGGAGCCCTTCACTTGCCTCACGTCTAGATAAGGAGGATCTGTCATGTCTTACTTCCTGTTATACCCCAGCTCCGGTGGAAAAGGAGAGCAAGTGATGTTTTGTAACCTCCTGGGGGAGAAAAACATTCTTTGTGACAAACACATACTTTTACATTTTTCAAGGGTCTCACTTTATACAGTGTGCTCATTTGTGAGCTGCCTTCTCCAGTTCAGACACTAGACTACACTCACCAGACTGTCTTGACACCGGGAGCATTGATGCCTACATAACGCAGGTGGAATAATTTGCATGGGAAAATTGTGCCTTAAGAAATAGATGCCATAAACGATATGTCACAGCCAAGGCTAGTGTAAAGGCACAAGAAGGAGGTACAGTCCTACCTCTCAGAACACACAAGCCTTTTGATGGCCAGTAGCTGTGATCACAGATGGACTGCTGACCCTGCTTACTCACAAAGTCCATTTTTATTTCACCAATGAGTAAACATCTCTTTATCTTTTCAAATTAAAAACTGCAAGAAATGTCAAAAACTGAAAAAAATAACATTTTAAAATTAAACTCTATTAAAGAAATGCTAGTTCAAAAAAGACATAATTGGGCTCTCTAAAACCTGGCAGCTCCCAAACGCCAACAAGTTTTTCTCTTCGCAAGTCTGTTCTCAGCCATTCCAAGAAAGGAACAGAGAAGAACAGAGCTGTATCGTTTTGATGACAACCCACTTCTAATCCACAGGATCATATGCCTTTGCACCCTGTTCAAAGGAAACTTGGCCTAGAAAAGAATTAGTTTCATAACAAACCAGCCACTCTGAGAATAGAGGTGAGAAGGGATTGGGTGGAAGAATTTGACACAGGGGAGAGGAGCTGGTGAGCTTTAATTGCCAGCTCATCTGCGGCTTCACTGGCATGCTTGGTGACCAAAGAGACTGGGCAAATAGCTAGTCAAACTCTACTCCTCAGTGTGAAATGACAAATTACACACACACACACACACACACACACACACACACACACACACACACACAAATACACGGAAATGCTTGAGTCACAGAGACAGTGTAAATGCAATCATTTCAAGAAAAATAGATTACTCGGAAAGGTCAGCATCTGCAAGCTCATCTTCAGTACGCACATCCAACATTAAGTGTGTGTCTTGTGGGACAGGCCAAAGTCTCTGTCAAGTATCCAGTTCTATTTGCTGATGATGTTCAGAGAGCTACAACCCAAGGAAGGCTGTCATTTAGGAAGTCGTTATAAAGCAAAACAATGCAAAATAAATTGTCATTTGAAATTTTCATATTAAATTTGTATTTCTGATTAAGGGACAATCAAATAGTTTAAGTAGGACAGTTGACTATGAGAGAATTTAAAGATTACTATATAAGAAATAATAGAATTTAAACAAAATATTTCCACATACCCAAAACAAAAAATAAACAAAGACACTTAAGAAGAAGCAACCTTTTAATGGGGTAAAGATATCCTTCTTGCCACAGAAGCAAATCTCTCTCCCGTGTGTTTGAATGGTACTATTCCGCCAGCCTCCTTTAATTTCTCTTTCTCTCTCCATGATCTCCTGGTACTTACCATTTCAAGCAAGCTTTACATCCAGAAAGTTAGTTCTGCTAATGAAGGAAATGGCAGTCATGAAACTCAAGCTGGAAAGAAAAAGGGAGAAAAGGAAAACCTGCTTTAACTGTCCCGGTTCTAATAAAGCTTCTTACGGATTAAGGTCCCATCCATAAAAGGTGTAGAATGCTCTGTTTCTCAGTGCTTCAGTGATATAAGCAAGAAGGCATGACAAATTCATTCCTCCCAGTCCTTTTCCCTCATCCTGTCACCCAACAGGCCACTCAATACCCCAGAGGATGGTTCTGGAAGCAGAAGACATGGTCCTTTGCTTCCTTTCATTTTCTCTCATTTCTGTGAATTTAATTTTCAGTGTGAGCATGTGTCTGAGCTGGGGCAGACAGATTGGTGCAGGGTTTCTTAAAAACAGTTTTTTGCTCCATCAGACACAATACATTCTACTGAAAGGGAAGAAAGCACTGCACCCCAGGGGGAAGAAGTTTCCCCAAAAGTTTGTTCCCTCAGAACTTTACAATGGAAAGCCATGTCCCTCTTGGGTGATTTAATTTAATTGTTATGTTTGTTAGCTTTGTTCTAAAAGAAATTAAGCAACCATCAGAGGCAATTCATAGACAAACACCACTTTTTGGTAGATAGAACACAAAACTAGGAATTGGAAAACCCAAAAAAGAATCCTGGCAGTGTGCTTGGTGATTTCATCTCCACATGCCTGAATTTCCTGTTTGCAAAGTGAGCCTAGCTCCCACTCACCGCTTCTCTCTCGGAGATGCTGTCAGGACTCATACACTCTGGGCTTTTTGCTCTGAATTTTTTTCTTCCAAAAGCAGCAGTAATAATGGCGCAAAAGGCACATCTTGATAAGATCGAAGAAAGCAACCATTTGCTGGTTTCAAAGGTAAGACACAGTCTGTGCTCTTAAGAGACTGATAAAGCATCCAACACTAAAACTAATCACTGAATATGTTAACTGTCAAGGTGTGCATGAGAATGGAGCAAACTAAGTTAGG
Organism: Micromys minutus; assembly: GCF_963924665.1. NCBI lineage: Eukaryota > Metazoa > Chordata > Mammalia > Rodentia > Muridae > Micromys > Micromys minutus. Next base: position 3,267,362 of record NC_137980.1, on the reverse strand, counting down.
TCTTATAGGTAGGAGGCCCGAGTGGATAAGGATAAAGGCACAAAGTCCAGTTCTCCAGTCTGGAACCAGACATCTTGAGGAATGACTTTAAGCAAATTGCTCAGCTTCTCAGTGCCCCAGTTTCCTTATCTGTGACGAGAAAAAAAAATAGTACCTTCTTCATAAGGAAAACCTATATCCATATAAAGTACTTAGAGCAGCTAGTGCCTGGCACATAGTAAGTAGGATTGTTGTTATTATTAGAACATGTAAGATTGTTTGGGGGAGGAAAACTGAAGCATTTCTCCAGAGAAGGAGCAGGGAACAGAGGACAGGATTGGCACACCGGGGGTCAGGGGACTGTAAGAATGCTCTACTTCTACCACATAAAGTACCAGGTAGTTGTGGTCAGTATAGGATCTTCACAGAGATCCCTGCTGTGAACATGGATCTAATTTACACACAAACAGGAGTCGATAAGTGATCTTAGATTCAGAAGCAATGTGCTTAGATTTGTGACAATAAATAATTTTGTAAAGTGCTAAGAGACTGTGTAACTCTTAGCTGAAGGGACAGAATGCCTGTCCTCTGAGTACCCATGTCTCTTAATGTCTTTAGAGTTTTCCCCACCAATATCCATCTGAAGCCATCCTAAGCCAGCTGCTCTGACTGTTGGACCACTGGTCCCAGAGCCCAGCAGAGACCATGGGCTCCAGTTAAGCTCAGCCTCCCAAATTTCTAATCTGGCAAATCATGAGCTAAGTAACTGGCTGCTGTTGTGTTTTAAGCTACTAAACTTTTGCACACATTTAAACAGCCATATGATTATCATCTGACATATGAATTATCCACAGAGACTAAAAGCTAGAAGGCCTGAATCGATGTCTTGCAGCTTCTGAGAAGCCAGAGATACCAACCTAGATTACTATACCCAGCAAAATTCTCAATCACCATAGATGGAGAAAACAGGATATTCCAAGAAAATGTCAAATGTAAACAATACCTATACACAAATCCAGACCTACAGAAAATTCTAAAAGGAAAACTCCAAACCAAGGAGGATAACTACGCCAAAGAAATCACAGAAAATAAAGAAACACACACCAGCAAAAACAAAAGAAGAAACACACACACACAAATAATTTACTGGCAAAGTTTAAATAATAGTGTTAAGTTGCTTAACATATATGCTAATGCAAAAGCATGACCATTGAGATGATACTTTTTATTTTCAGGGAGTTCTGCATCTTATAGGGTGTGGATGATGTGTCTTACCTTTAAGGCAACTCTTGGTGTGCTTTAAGATGGATATTAGGATTCCATTCTGTAGAAACAGTAGTGACAACCGTATCACACAATTGAGACTAGAATAAGGTGTGGAATTACCTTATCCAGTATAATTATTTAACTGTATCGCTGTTTTCCGGGGAAAATAAACAATGTCATTTAAGTGTTTTCTATGTCCTAGGGACAGTGCCAAATACTAAGTAGAGTGGTGAGCAAGCTTGACATGATCCTCATGCTTGTGGAGTAGTGCTGAGGGAACTGGGGAGGGAATGGAAGGGATCCCTTACAATGTGCTGCGCATCACCAGGGCCGAAGTGCACAAGGCTTTCAGAACTTGGTCAAGCAGAGAAAAATTTTCAGGAGAAGCACCATCTACACTGAAATCCAAAAAGTGACTGAGAACTATCAAGTTTAACAGGCTCATAGAAATAAAATAACCCAGGAAGGCCCAGAGGACATTATGAATGTGCACTCCAGGAACATTCTTGAAACTGGAAGTAATTGCTCAAGTTTATAAGTTTTCCACATATAACCGGAAGGGGAGAGGAAGGCTGTAGGCTTTAGCAGACATTGTGCCTTATACGATTGCTTTCATCCATTTTCTGTCACTGCTGACACAACCCCCCCCCCCACAAACACACTGGGAATATTGTAAAGAAACAAGGTCCATTTTGGCTCATGGTTCTAGTGTGAGGTCAAGAGGCCACATCTGGTGATAACCATCTTGCTGGGAAAATGCCAAGGTAGTTTGGGCCTAAGCAAACTCATGTTTGACTTTTTTTCTTTTATAGAAGGTCCACTACCAAGACAGCACCTTAATCTATTCATTATATGTGTAAACTAACCCATTCTTTAGGGCAAAGCCCTTATCACCTCTTAACATTTCATGGTCCCTTCCCTTAATATCTCATAGCAAGGATCAAACTTCAATGCTCATATCAGAGTGGACAAATCACATAAACTATATTTAAGCCCTCCAAAAAACTTGTGGAATTTGGTGAGTATTTTGAACAGGAGGTCATGAGATCATGCAATTTGCATCTCAGAAAAATAACCTTGGCCTGGAATGAAGAAACATAACTATGAGAATGGGTACTAGGGAGGAGAGGCTGGGTAGATGAATAAAGAGGCTAGGACAGGATGCAAGGTTAGAACAGTAGGGCCGGAAGGTAGGGTAGGTAGCAATACAGATGGGGAGAAGATGGATAGGCATAAAATATGTAGGAGACAACCACAAGGAGTTTGGTGTTTTGATAAACAGGGCAGGGTAAAACCATCCTTGTAGAAATGAATGGGTTGCATACTTGTCACTAAGACTAGGGGACACAGAAAAAAGGAGTTTAAAGGTAGGGAATGTTGAGTCTACTTTTAGACTTCTGATGCTCCAATGGGATAGCCCAAAGCAGATATGTACTGCCTGGCAAGGAATACATAGATGTGAATAATTTCTTCTCGGTGCTCTCTTGAAAGATCCTGAATACATTGCACCATGAGCTGACGCATGTTAGAATGGAAGTTAGCAGTAATGCCTATGTCCTCTCTGTCTCTTGGTCTCCTGGGAAAGCAATGAGGTCAGTGGTCCTCAGAGAACCGAAATTCACCTGACCGTCAGAAATGGGTCCCTCCAGGAAGAGTAAGACAGGTGTCCTAAGACTAGTCTGCTAAGGTATGAGAGTAGATGGTCCTCAGGGAATAAGGGTTCCACGTGCTGGTGCCAAAGTAACAGCAAGAGATTTACCCAATAAACCTCCCCCACTTCTACCACATATACTGGAGGTCAACTAAAATTTACACTACCATTTTTCCTGATGAAAATGTCTAAAAGGTCAGCAAACAGATATGATAATACTTCCCTTTAAAAACTGAAAATACCAATGTTTTAGACCCTATATTAGCACTAAAGCTACAGAATTAGACATATTTTCCAGAGAACATCCCTTCTTTCACCAAAAGTGAGAAACAATCAGCTTGGCAGATGTTGTAGTTTGAATGAAAATGGAGCCCTAAGCTCATGGGGAGAGGCACTATTAGAAGCTGTAGCCTTGTTGGAGTAGGTGTGGCCCTGTTGCAGAAAGTGACTCAGTAGGTGTGGACTTTGAGATTTCAGACGCTCAAGCCAGGCCTAGTGTCTTTCCTCCGGCTGGCTGCTTGTGGATCTGGATGTAGGACTCTCAGGTCCTTCTCCAGCACCATGTTGGCTTGGATGTTACTCTGCTTACCACCATGATAATAAGGAATTAAACTTGAACTGGTAACCCAGCCCAATTTAATGTTTTCTTTTTATGTGTTGCCGTAGTCATGGTGACTCTTCCCAGAAATAGAAACCCTAACTAAGACTGCGGATATATTAAGCACACAGCATATTTACTATAATAAATTAGAACAAAGGTATAAGATAATTTTATGATTTCTGGTCTGGGAAATCCAAGGATTGGCATTGTCACCAGCCTAAACTTCCAGAAAACAGTTAAGAGAGAATAACACTTGAGTTTTCACTGAAATCATTCAGCAAGAACTGACAACACAAGGATTGCAGGGATGCTCTTGTGCTCCAAGGAGCACAAACCAAGGGCTAGCCATGAACTGGAACTAGAAATGTTCAGAAACTGCCTCATCAGCAACTTTGACATATGGCTTCTCAGTGATGGGGGCAGTTAAAAAACTAGACTAGTGCACAGTTGAGGATGCTGCTGCTGATGATAATGATGATGATGATAATCATGACAAGAAAATGACATAAGATCTGACTTTGACTATGAATTTCACTCCTGTGACTTAGAACTTTCTGATGGTAATTCCAGATTATTTCAGGGCAGGGAATCGGGTGGGGGACAGTAATTCTTCTCCCTTACCTAGAGTGTCCTAATTGATAAATGTGTTTGGCTGAAGAGAAGCAAAAACTTGTTATTTATAATAAAATACCATTAATAGAGGATCTTAGGCTATATTTTTCCTCACTACCTTTCTGACAGTTTCTTTGAAGGTCAGGGAGATGGCCGAGTGCAAAGAGACTCACAGAACTTTGGGTTATTTATGTAACTTCTTACGGACATACGATTTAAGCTTGAGCACTCGGCCCACTCAGGAATGAACCCAGGCCAAGTGGTGGGAATTAATCTGCCAAGAGACCATCTTCAATAAGTTATTTGGTTGGTCCCCCCCCCCCAACTTTTCCTGCTTTAAAACATTTTCTTTCGATAAATAATCGAGTTGTACACTGAAAAACAAAAATGACTGACCTCCTCAGACGATATGGGGAAGCGTGAAGATAGAAACTGGAGAAGCTTTTCTTGTGGTGTCTATGCAGCGAGAAATGTACTTATTTATTTGAAATACCAGCAAATGGGCTCCCATGGAATGAAATATTTATTAAAATTGCTTCTTCAGCTCTCTACAGTTGCTGATAGGGTTTAACGAGAGTCAGGTATGGAAGCTGGAGTGAAGGTATGTCTAGTTATTTATTTATGGTTCAAGCAGCTTCGACCACAAGGCTTACAATGGGAAATCGTAGAGGTGAGGCCAGACGTGACTGACAATATAGTTATTCACTGTTTTTATTGAATCATTTGCCACAGCTCAGCAAAAGTAAATCTTAAAAAGGATTTCTCTATTTACTTGGCTTGGTTTTAAAGTTTTAATTCTGTTGTTAAGGTATATTTGTGTGAGTTTTAATTAACATTCACAATACTGTGTACACATTCAGTTATTTCTAAATTCCATTGATAACTCTATGTCTTTTGTTGATATTATTTACTTTTAAATAGTTTGTTTGTTTTCTTTCTTTTTTATTTCCTTAGGCCTTACAATATGAAAGTCAGTTTTAGTTCTCCAATAAAAGATACAAGTTTCATCTTCCATTCCATTTTTCTTTTCTCAAAATTTACCTGTTCTTATTAACACCTTGTCTTCTCAAAATTTACCAATGATGCTTTGGAAGCAATTATTTCAAATAATTCCAAAAAACAAACCATATGGATAATCTGGGCTCAGAAAGAATGAGAAGTGTCAAGTATTCTAAAAATCTGTGTAGCTTCACTCCTTGAAGAACATGGGTGACACTGGAACTGTGTGGATTTCCATGCATCCCATCAGGATTTATTGACAGAGCTTAGAAAGCCACTAAAGCTTGTAAAAACTTTCTCTCCAGCATCACTTAAAAAGCATCCCCATGTGTTTGCTTCTGCTACTGCAGTCCTCTGGAAAGCTAATAAACTAAGTAGTGATAACTGGAGCTGGAAGTGACCACACAGACCATCCAATCAGAGCTCTCCAGATCATGAAAAAGAAAGTGGAGTCTAAAGGAGGCATTATGTAAATTGAACAAAGATTCCCAGCACACAACAGAGTGAAAATTAGAATGAGGTCCTTTAACTCCTACTCCGGTGCTGTTCAATGATTTCAATGGTGATATAAAGTTACATGAGAGAGGGATGGAGGAAAGAGAAACAGACACAGAAACAGAGACAGAAAGTGTGAGTGACAAAACCTTGTAGAAATTGCATGTGGTTTAAATAGGCTCCACGCTCATGAACTCATGTGCGTTGCTAGCAGTGCTCTGATGCTGGGGTGTGCTGCTCAGATGACCCCTTACACCAGGACTGCAGTGCAGAGCTCACTACTCCTGATATCCTGTCCCTCTGAGACTCTCTGTGGCCGAAAAGAATCTGAGATCCATGGCTTTGACCAACTGGTGGATACTGAGGCATTTGTTCAGCAGGAAAACTGTGGGGCCCTCTCTGCCACAAAGCTCTTTGGGGTCCAGGTTAAGCTGGTGACTCCCAATGAGGCTTTGACTTCTCCCTAGTCCTCCGTCTGCATTCCCACACACTGTTGATCTTGAGAGTTCTTTTCCCAAAGCTGTAAGTAAACCTTCATTTGTGTGTCGCTCTAATCAGAGATATAAACAACTTGATGCTTAAGAGTCTACAATCGACATCAGACTGGCTGAATGTGAATTATGGCTCTGCTGTGTACACTGTGTTCCCTTGGAAAAGTTGCTCCTTTAAATCTCATTTTGATCAATATTTAAAAACAATATCAGAAAATGCGATGTAACTAGATATATTAAACTATGTTTGAAGTAGTACAGAGGTACTTAACACATATTGTTTGACATAATCATCCCAAATACTAGAGGACCAGTTGGTACATTGTAACTTGAAGAATGTTTACAAAAGGCATGTGCAAAGCTAAAACAGCCAATAAGAAAGTGTGAGACATCCAGAGACCAGCCGCAGATGAGTCAGGATCAGTCCCAAGTCTTAAAAAAAAAAAAAAAAAAAAAAAAAAAAAAAAAAAAAAAAAAACAGCTTTACAGAGCTTTTAAATAGCTGGAGTTGAGAAGGAGGTACCTTTGGCCAGTGCAAGATGCAAGAAACCCAGCTTGCCAGTGCCTGGAACAAATGGAGAGAACTCTAAAGACAATCATCTCTTTCCTCCTTTGCCCTAGAATTTACAGAGACTACTACACAAAGATACATGAGAGATGCTATAAGAATCAATATATAGATCATTATATCCACTCCTGTGTATATGCATACACACATGTGCACACACAAGAACAGAACAGAATAGAATAGGAAATGGTGGATAGAAACAAATTCTTGATGGCTACCTGATAAAAATAAGTCTGGAGGTCCTCAAACGTTAATGATTATCCAGTAATTTCAATTTCTGTTATTCCTAGCACACCTGTTTGAATTCTTGCTGCTGGCGAAAATTCAATATTTGATATGAAAGTTTTCTCCTTTTTTTGTTTGTTTGTTTTTTCAGTGATGTATTTCTAACACTAGAACAGTATTTGGCACATAATAGACATTAAAACTTGGCTGGTGACAATTTTGTTTGCACAAATAGAGGAACAATACTATTTATCCCAAGCTAGAGGCCAGAAATGCTGCTAAGCATTGTGTAGAACGTCAGACAGTTCCCTGACAGGTTACCTGGCTGGAATGACCATGTAGAAGCTGAGAAGCCTAAGTCCACAGGATTTGTTACTTACTTATTTCTATTTTCCAAGCTATCAATCTAGGAATTAATGGATCTGTTTATTATAAGCTGTGTGACAGTCAAACAGCTTGCAAAGCACAGAAGAATGATCCATGGTTGCTGAAGTTCTTATGTCTCAGCCCGTGCTCACACATCCTGAGCCATAGCCATGCGGCTTGATTAGGCAGCTCTTCCCAGCACCCTAGTGGTTTTGCTTTCGTTCATGTTTGCAGAATACACTTCTTTTTATTCCTTTTTATTCCTACGGCTTTTCTATAGCCGTAGAGATTAGATACATACTACATATCCTATATGAGGTCATTTAAAAACATCCAGTATAAAAGCCCGTTTTTAAGTTGTAGCAGTTAGTTTACATTGATGTATTGCTGAATTAATTGGGGCCAACTCAGCATCTTCCTGTGGATTTCGACTTTCTTCTACACTTCTCTCCTCCTCTCCCACTCCTGTCTTTGTTTAAATCTAGAGATTTTTATAGTTCCATTTTTATAATCTTTCCCTTTTTATTGGATATATTTTATTTCCATTTCAAATGTTATTCCTTTCCAGTTTCCCATCCATAAACCCCCTATCCCATCTACCTTCTTCCTGTATCTATAGAAAGACCCTCTTCCCCAAGCACCCCTCCCGACTCCCTGCCTGGGCATTCCCCTATACTGGGGCATCGAGCCTTGGCTGGACCAAGGGCTTCTCCTCTCATTGATGCCCAAGTAGGCCATCCTCTGCTACATATGCAGCTGCAGCCATGGGTCCGTCATGTGTGCTCTGGATAGTGGTTTAGTCCTTGGGAGCTCTGGTTGGTTGGTATTGTTCTTATAGGGTTGCAAACCCCTTCAGCTCCTTCAAACTTTTTCCTAACTCCTATGTTGGAAAACCCGTTCTCAGTTCAGTGCTGTCAGCAACCACCTGTTTTTGTCAGACTCTTGCAGAGCCTCTTGGGAGACAGCTACATCAGGATCCTATCAATTTGTACTTCAAGGCGTCTGCAATATTGTCTGGGTTTGGTGGCTGCATATGGGCTGGATCTCCAGGTACAGTAGTCTCTGAGTGGCCTTTGCTTCAGTCTCTTTTGTAAACTTTGTCTCCATATTTCTTCCTGTGAATATTTTTGTTCCCCCTTTTAAAAAGAACTGAAGCATCTGTACTTTGATCTTCCTTCATCTTAAAATTCATGTGGTCTGTGAATTGTATTTTGGGTATTCTTAATTTTTTGGGCTAATATACACTTATCAGTGAGTGTATACCATGGGTGGTATTTGTTGCTGGTGATGGGTTATCTCACTCAGCATGATATTTTCTAGATCCATCCATTTGCCTACAAATTTCATGAAGTTATTGTTTTTAATAGATAAGTAGTACTGCATTGTGTAACTGCACCACATTTTCTGTTTCCATTCGTCCACTGAAGAACATCTGAGTTCTTTCCACTTCTTAGCTATTATTAATAAGACTGCTATGAACATGCTGGGTCATCTGTCCTTGTTATATGTTGGAACATATTTTGGGTATAAAACAAGGAGTGGTATCACTCGGTCCTAAGATACTACTATGTCCAATTTTCTAAAGAAGCAACAAAATGGTTTCCAGAGTGGTTGTACCAGCTTGCAATCATACCAACAGTGGAGAAGTGTTCCTCTTTCTCCACATCCTCACCTGCATCTATTGTCTCCTGAGTTTTTGATCTTAGCCATTCTGACTGGTGTGAGGTACAATCTCAGGGTTGTTTTGATTTGCATTTCCCTGATGACTAATGATGTTGAACATTTCTTTAGGTGCTTCTCAGCCATTTGATGATTCTCATTTGAGAATTCTCTGTGTAGTTCTGTACCCCATTTATAATAGGAATATTTGATTCTCTAGGGTCTAACTTTTTGAGGTTTTTGTATATATTGGATATTAGCCCTCTACTGGACATAGGATTGGGGAAGATATTTTCCCATTCTGTTGGCTGCCTTTTTGTCCTAATGACAGTGTCCTTTGCCTTACAGAAGCTTTGCAATTTCATGAGGTCTCATTTGTCCATTCTTGATCTTAGAGCATAGGCCATTGGTGTTCTGATCAGGAAATTTTCCCCAGTGCCCATGTGTTGCTCTTTTCCACTTTCTCTTCTATTATGTGGAGATCTTTGATTTACTTGGACTTGAGCTTTGTACAGGGAGGTAAGAATCAATCTATTTGCATTCTTCTACATGCTGACTGCCAGTTGATCCAGAACCATTTGTTGAAAATGCTATTTTTTTCTCACTGGATAGTTTTAGCTCCTTTGTCCAAGATCAAGTGACCTTAGGTGTGTAGGTTCATTTCTAGATCTTCAATTCTATTCCATTGATACACTTGCCTATCTCTGTACCAATATCATGTTTTTATCAAGATTGATCTATAATACAACTTGTTGTCAGGGATAGTGATTCCCCCAGAAGTTCTTTTATTGTTGAGAATAGTTTTTGCTATCCTGGGTTTTTTTTTTATTACTATTCCAAATGAATTTGCAAATTGCTCTTTCTAACTATATGAAGATCTAAGTTGGAATTTTGATGGGGATTGCATTAAATCATTGAGTAGAGCATTGTTCAGTGTCCGTGTGTATGTGGGCTTTTTATTGTTTCTGTTGTTATTAGAAACCAGCCTTAGTCCATGGTAATCTGATAGGATGCATGTGATTATTTACTATCTGTTGAGGCCTGTTTTGTGACCAATTATATGGTCAGTTTTGGAGAAGGTACCATGTGCTGCTGAGAAGAAGGTATATTCTATTGTTTTAGCGTTAAATGTTCTATAAATATCTGTTAAATCCATTTGGTTTATAATTTTTGTTAGTTTCACTCTGTGTTTAGTTTCTGTTTCCATGATCTGTCCATTGATGAGAACATGGTGTTGAAGTTTCCCCCTATTATTTTTAGTAAAGTTTTTTTTTACGAATTTAGGTGTCTTTGCATTTGGACCATAGATATTCAGAATTGAGATTTTATCTTGGTGAATTTTTTCCATTGACAAGTATGAATTTTCCTTTTTGGTCTTTCTAGATAACTTTTGGTTGAAAGTCAATTTTATTTGATATTACAATGGTTACTCCAGTGTGTTTCTTAGAACCTTTGCTTGGAAAGACATTTTCCAGCCTTTTATCTTCAATAGTATCTTTCTTTGTCACTGGGTGTGTTTCCTTTATGCAGCAAAATGTTGGGTCCTCTTTACATATCCAGTCTGTTAGTCTATGTCTTTTTATTGTCTGTTACAATGGGTTTTTTTTTTTTTTTCTCTTTTCTTCTCAGGTCCTTTAGCCTTGGCAAAGTAAGTGTGACAGATATTTTATTTGTAGTTGTGTACTGCACTGATGCTTATTCTTGGTTCTTCAGACTGTTGTAAGTTTCTTAATTAACTACCATTTACTGCCTGAAAAAATTTCTCTAATGAGGTCGAAGAGCTACACTAATCTAAGGCTACAGAGATAGAAATTTAGAGGGCAATTTAATCTATGCCCATATATCCAATTCTGTTATACATATCCCTATATGTACACATATAGTTTCTTGTCTGCCATAAAAGTGTCTGTCAAATATCAATGGAGTTAGGTTATTCCTATTTAAACAGCTTGCCACACTTCCACAGAAACAATAAAAACATCCATAGAGAGGCTAGGGAAATGGTTCAGTGATAGGAGGCTTGCCACACAATCATGGGAACTAAAGTTCAGATCCATAGAGCCCACATAAAAGCCAGACAGGACATACTCAGGGCCAGTTAGATAAAAAGGTTGAATTGATGAGCTCTGGAGTGAATGAAAGATCCATCCTCAACAAATAAAGTGAAAAGCAAATGTGTGCATGTACACGCTATATCTGTGTCCACACACTTGCAAAAAATATATACACATGTAGACACATGTTCACACACTCTCACACACACACAGAGAGAGAGAGAGAGAGAGAGAGAGAGAGAGAGAGAGAGAGAGAGAGAGAGATCTACACATCCCAGAAAACTCTAATTCTACTTTTCTGATTCCAAATTCTGAAGCCCCCAAAGCTTGGTAACCCAGGCTTTCTCAAAGCTGCCTATCAGTATTGAACCAACAAAAATCATGAGAGAAAGTTCTCTTGTCTGGAAGAGAAGGACCAAAGAGTACTGTGATCTTCAACATAAATGATGTAACTAAAGTGCATCCTGCTTTAGGAATCTACCTAGCCAACTTCTGCAAAATTCCCTGCTGGCAGCTGCTACCTACCTGGTCATGAAGGGAGCTGGAGACTCCAGGTAATCCATGTTCTATTCTTGCTCCACAAGGGTATGGCAGAGTTTCTAATCTATAATAGAGTTACTTTTCTTCCTGAAGTTTTTATATCAATTTACATAATTCAGTTTTCAGCATACATAGTCAATTCTCCCAAGTTGTTTTCTTGTTATTATTTTAGATCTTGCTGAGGCAAATCTTTTGATTGCCTCAAGGTTTACCAGTAAGCTTTATAAGCAGTAGAAATGTTAACACAGAAATTAATATTTATGAAAAAACTCAATTCTTTTATTCAAATGTTGTATTTTAAGGTTTTTAAAACTGAAGCTATAAGGCTGGAGAGATGGCTTAGTGGTTAAGAGGACTTGTTTCTCTTAGAGAGGACCAGGGTTTGGTTTCAGTACCTTCACGGAGGCTAACAATTTGCTGTAATTCAAGTTCCAGGGAATCTAGGAGATCTCTGATGTCGTCCTCTGAATGCCCCAAGCAGCAGGCATACACACACTGCGTGTACATACATGCAGACAAAGCACTCATATACATTTTTAAAGACCTATTTAAATAAAAATGAAAAAATTTTACATGGAACAAAAGAATAAAAATGAAGATTTTTTTCATTATCAAAGTTATTATAATATGTCCCAATCTGTTTTATAAAATTAGCTAAAAGTTTTATGACTTTAAAAACATTTCAAATTATTACTTAAATTGTGTGTGTGTGTGTGTGTGTGTGTGTGTGTGTGTGTGTGTATGTGAATGATTACTTTGATCTCACCCTGACACAAGCTAAAGTCATTTGGAAAGAGGAACTCTCAGTTGAAAAAAAGCCACTATAAGATTTGCCTGCAGGTAAGTCTATAGAACATGTTCTTGTTTAGTGATTGATGTGCAAGGACCCAGCTCAGTGGGGATGGGACTATTGAGCACTCCAGTAAACAGTGTTCCCCCGGTGGCTTCTGCTTCTGTTACTGAACCCAGCCTCCTGCCTTTAGTCCCTACACTAACTTCCCTCACTAATAGAGTGTGACCTGAGATGTAAGATGCAATAAACTCTCCCCCCCACACACACCAAGTACTTTCTCGCCTGGTCTTTATCATAACCAGTAGAAACCCTGAGGCAGAAATTGGTACCAGAGAGTAAGTAGGCTATTGCTTTGAATGATAGGGCCATTTTGCTTTTGTTAGGATTATGAAAGGAGTTTGGAATTTTAAACTAGAAAAGTTATTGACTCTCAGAGCTCAGTTGGCTCTTTGGAATATTGTAAGCAAATAATTCTAACAATGTACATTATTAAAGACTAGCTTGTGAAATTTCAGAGGGAAGCAAAGACTCTATGCAGCTCATTCATGTGATAGTTTGGATTCAGAATGTGTGAATCTGCTCACCTATGATGGCACAATTGGCTGTGATAGACAATAGACCAACACCTCTGGGGTGAAACCTCTGCTTTACAGGAACAATACAGAGTCAGCTGTGATGAAGAAAAGATCAGTATCATGAGGAAAATCTTCTGAGAGGTGTTTCCTCAGGTTCAGCGTACATAAGCCATAGGGCAAAGCTGTAAGTTGTACTGGTGACTGAATCTGGTAAGAGTTTCCAAATTGGTACTGGTTTTGAAGGTATAAAGGGGTCATGGAGATCACCTGAGGCTTGGCACTGTAAGTTTCCAGGAAAGACCATTTTGGTGAAGGTGCACCCTCAGATGCAGTAGAAACACCAGAACCAAAGAGATCATGGGGCAAGGTTGAGGCTTGGCACCATGTGGTACAGTCAGACATTGTAAGACTCTGATGTAGTAGAAGCTCCAGCAGTTTAGAGATGCCTGTCCCATGGGGTGAGTATGAAGAATGGCAGGAGATGTGGTGTGAAACTGGGTGTCTGTGCTGGTGAGAAGCTCTGTGTGCTGTGGTTGGCAAAGCTGAAGAAGTGGGGCTCCCTCGGCCTGCTGGAATCCAAAAGAATGTGACTGCCAGATGTTTTGTTCGCTTTGCTTTGACCCTGGCCATTCTCTAGTTTGTCCCTCTTTAAGAAAAAAAAAGGATTTAATTTGTTTTTTGTTTGCTTGTTTTTTTACATAAGCCTACAGTTAAACAACTTTGGAATATTAAACTTTGCATATCTTAGAGACCACTGAACTTCAAAGAGAAATTGGTCTTAAACAACATAAACTTTTAAAGCATTTGAATGTTTGAAGTACATGGTTTTTTATGAAGTTAGAATGTATTTTATATTTTTGTATTAAAATTTTATATTATATATTATAATTTTATTATATAAATTATAGTTATGTAAGTTATTTAAATATATAATTACATACTATATATTTAACGTAATTTTATATTTTATATAATTGTGTATATTACATATTTTTACATGTTATGTTATGGATTGTGTGTTATATGTTACATGACATTCTATATAAGCATTATATATAATATATAATATTGGGAACAAACAATAAAGAAAAATTTATGGTTTAATAGTGGTTTCTATGTCTGTTAAGTTGACAAAGGGCATATTGTGTTGGTCGGTTTTCTGTCCATGTGACATAAACTAAAGTTGTTTTTGAAAAGGGACGCTCACAGAAGAAAGCACCGTCAGGTTTGCCTTATTTTCCTAACTAATTATTGGTGCCTGTGAGCCCACAGGTGGCCTTAGATGGAATGAGTGGGTGCAGAGAGCACACTAGAAAGAGACACCAGGAAACAGCATTCTCCCTGGTTTGTGCTTCCATTGCTGCCTTGAGGTTCTTGCCTTGAATTCCTGCCCTGACTTCCTTCACTGTTCAATATTGCCTAACAATAGATGAGGAAAGCCCTTTCTTCCCAAAGTAACGTTTGGTTTTGTTCTTTATCATAGCAATGGAAACCCTAAGACCAGTCATTGATAAAGAGGAACAGTTCTTTTTTACTTTACTAGGATAGTTATTATCTGTGGGCCAGGCATGCTTGCAAGTACAGATTTTAGTTTATTTGATTTTTATAGTAATCTTATGAGGTATCCCTTTTAAAAATGAGAGCTACAGCACAGAGTCTACATAGTCACACTTTCAGGGTCCAAACTCAGACAGGAATAAGAGAGTGGCCACAATGAAGTTAGAAGCAGCTAATATTTATTGAAAGCTTGCTGTGGGCAATGTGTTGTACTAAGTAGTTTCCCCTCCATTATTGTTTTATGTAATGCTGGCTGTATCAATAGTATGAGCCTACTGTAGCCACTTTACAAATGAACAAACATGACAAGAAATGTGACCTAACTTGCTCAAAGTCACATAGTATGTTATAAAATCAAGATTCCATCTGCATTTGCTGTTTCCAGCGTCTATATTCCTAGTTAGTTAAACAGTGTTTAGAAATAAATATGTAACACTGAAAAACATCAAGACAGGAGACAACTAGTTTTCAACAAGAGAATAAGCCCCTCTCCCTGGGTAGATCTCCTTCCTGTTTCTCTAACAGACTATGGAGAACGGTGGTGATGTTCAGCTCTCTCTCTGGCTCGCACCCTGGCTGCAGGCTCCCCTCCCTACTGATCTGTTTTCCCAAGCATGCCATCTTCAAGCTGCTTCTCTCTGGGGGACTTTAGAAAAAAGTGTTTGGATTAGTCCAGTGGGATGTGTTCAGTTCTCCTATCTATGGGCTGTGGGAATCAGAAGCAAAAAGAACTGACAGGCACAACCTCTCAGCTCCCCAGAGCAGGCAGCCCTCTCTGCCCCATCATCTGGGTCCCAGGAGGTCTTTTCTCTGGAGATTGTTTTGTTAATCTGGTCTCCTAGCCCTAAGGGATGAGAATCTGGGCCAACACAAGAAACAAAATTACAGAAGTCAGCAATACAAACAGTAAAAACACAGTGCAAAGATTTGTGCCTTTGTAAAACTCTACATGTGAATTGTCTCATTTGGAGACTCCCCATGGGGAATTTTAGAAACTGAAACTGGTTCAAAGTAATGCTTGGAAACATTTTAGTTTTTCTGCTTACCTTTGGTCCACCTCATTTTTATACACTGCCTTCCTTCTGGTGACCTTAAATTAATATTTGAACATTTTGTTTCTGTTTACTTCACAAGAAATGGATACTTTATCTATCCAAACATTAAATACTTCTGGGCTTTTAAAAGACAGAATGGTCATCTTTTCGTAAACATATTAGCATAGTGCCTTAAACTGAGACAAAATGTACAAAAATAATCTGTGCACAATGAGGTGGCAGCCATTGTCAAACTGGGGAAAATGTTCTTACTATACCTAATCCATACCAACATACTGGGCTTCCAGGCTCTCAAACTAAGAGAAAAGTTTGAAGGCACAAACTGTATGTTATTTATTACTTCAACTGATTAAATTAGACTAACATATGTAGACACACAGTACAATATATAATACAATAGCGTGTAGAAACATATATTGGTACTGAAGAGATGGCTGGCTCACTGGTCAAGAGTTCTTGCTGCTCTTGCAGCCAACTGCCAACTAATTGCCTGTGATGGATCCAGAAGGGACTGATGTCCTTCTTTATCTTTAGCAGGTACCTGCACAAAGGTGGTATACACACACACACACACACACACACACACACACAGCTATAAACACAAAAACAAGAACAAAAAAAAAAAAACTTTAAAATAGTTGATATCTACCTTCTTGTCTCTGCGCCCAGAGCTAGAGCCATCCCATTGTCATCAGTACCCACAACCTGTCTGCAGAGAGCTGAACCCAGGAGAGCTCTTACTCTTAAGCCCACAAATGAGACCCAACTTTCTCTCCATTGACTGTTCAAAGACAGACCCACCAGGAATTCACAGGGAACAGGAATCACTAGGCTGCCTAGGATTGGACCATTCTGGTCTTCATCTTTGCCCAGAGCGAGGGTAGTCCCACTATCAAAACCCACAACCAGAACACAGAGAGCTGATCACCCAAAAGCACTCTCGCTTCTGAGCCCACAGGCCCACAGAAGAGACAAGATCCAGAGACAATAAGACCAAACTAGCATCACAGATAAGAAGATGGCAAAAAGCAAGCTCAAGAATCTAATCAACAGAAACCAAGTTTCATTAGAACCCAGTATCCCACCACAGCAAGTAGTGGATATTCCAAGAACCATAAAAACAAGATTTGGACTTAAGACAATACATACCTCATGATGATGGTAAAGGACTTGAAAAAAGTCACAAATAACTCCCTTAAAGAAAATCAGGACAACACAGGTAAACAATTAGAAGCCCTTAAAGAGAAAACACAAAATTCCCTTAAAGAGCTACAGGAAAAAGCAACCAAACAGGTGAAGGAATTGAGCAAAACTATCCAGGATCTAAATATGAAAATAGAAACAATAAAGAAATCATAAAAGGACACAAACCTGCAGATAGAAAACCCAGGAAAGAGATGAGGAGTCACAGATACACAGATCACCAACAGAATACAAGGGATAGAAGGATCTCAGGTGCAGAAGATACCATAAAAAACATGGACACAATAGTCAAAGAAAATGCAAAATTCAAAAAGCTCCTCACCTGAAATATTCAGGAAACCCAGGACACAATGAGAAAACTAAACCTAAGGATGATGGATATAGAAGAGAGCAAAGATTGCTAAGATCTCTATGACAAGAACTTCAAATCTCTGAAGAAAGAAATTGAAGACAATCTCAGAAGATGAAAAGATCTTCCATGGTCATGGATTGGCAGAAATAATACAGTAAAAATGATCATCTTGCCAAAAGCAATCTACAGATTATGTGCAATCCCCATCAATATTCCAATTCAATTCTTTATAGAGTTAGAAAGAGCAACGTGCAAATTCATTTGTAGCATCAAAAATAAACAGAATAGTAAAAACCATTCTCAAAAATAAAAGAACTTCTGGAGCAATCACCATCCCTAACTACAAGGTATAATTTAGATCAATTGTGATTTAAAAAGAAAACTGCATAATATTGGTATAGAGACAGGCAGGTTGATCAGTGGAATAGAATTGAAAACCTCGAAATGAACCCACACACCTGTTGCCACTTGATCTTTGACAAAGGAGCTAAAAACATTAAAAAAAAAAAAAAAGACAGCAACTTCATCAAATGGTGCTTGTTCAGCTAGCAGTCAGCATGCAGAAGAATGCAAAGCGATCCTTTCTTATCTCCTTGTCCAAAGCTCAAATCTAAGTGGATCAAAGATCTCTACATAAAACCAGGTACACTGAAACTTGCAAAAGAGAAAGTGGGGAAAAGTTTAGAATACATAGGCACATGGGAAATTTTCATAAACAGAACACCAATGGCTTATGCTCTAAGATCAAAAATCAACAAATGGGACCTCATAAAATTGCAAAGTTTCTATAAGGCTAAAGACACTGTCAATAGGACAAAATGACAACTAACAGATTGGAAAAAGATCTTGCCAATCCTACACTGATAGAGGCCTAGTATCCAATATATACAAAGAACTCAAGAAACTAGACTCTAGAGAACCAAATAATCCTATTAGAAAATAGGGTACAAAACAAAGAATTCTCAACTGAGGAACATTAAATGGCTGAGAAGTAGCTCAAGAAATGTTGAATATTCTTAGTCATTAGGGAAATGTAAGTCAAAACAACCTGATATTTTACCTTATACCAGTCAGAATGGCTAAGATCAAAAACTCAAGTGACAGCAGATACTGGTGAGGATGTGGAGAAAGAGTCCTCCATTGTTGATGGGATTGCAAGCTGCTACATCCACTCTGGAAATCAGTCTGGAGGTTCCTCAGAAAATTGGGCACAGTAGTACCTGAGGACCCAGCTATACCACTCCTGGGCATTTACCCAAAGGAAGCTCTAACAAATAACAAGGACACATGCCCCACCATGTTCATAACAGCTCTATTTATAATAGCCAGAAGCTGGAAAGAACCCAGATGTCCTTCAACAGAGAAATGGATACAGAAATTGTGGTACATTTACACAATGAAGTACTAATCAGCTATTAAAACCAATGACTTAATGAAATTCCTAGACAAATGGATGGAACTTGAAGCTATCATCCTGAGTGAGGTAACCCAGTCACCAAAAAAAAAAAAAAAAAAAAAAAAAAAAAAAAAGACTCATGGTATGTACTCACTGATAAGCAGATATTAGCCCCAAAAGCTCAGAATACCATGAAACAATTCACAGGAATTATGAAGCTCAAACAGAAGAAGGGCAGAAGGTGGATCCCTCAGTCTTTCTTGGAAGAAAGAGCAAAATGCTCATAAGAGGAAATAATGGGACAAATAGAAGAGCAGGGACTAAAGAAAAGATCATCCAAAGACTGCCTCACCTGGGGATCCATCCCATATGCAGCTACTAAACCCAGACACTATTGCTGATGCCAAGCAGTGCTTACTGGCGGGAGTCAGATATGGTGCCAGAGCCATACTGATACAGAGGAGGATGCTTGCAGTGAACCATCAGACTGAACACAGGAACCCCAATGAAGGAGCTCGAGAAAGGACTGAAAGAGCTAAAAGTGTTTGCAACCCCATGGGAAGAACAAAATTATCAATCATCCAAGGCCCCCAGAGCTCCCAGGCACTAAAATACCAACCAATGATTATACATGGAGAGATTCATGGCTTCAGTTGCATATGTAGAAAAAGATGGCATTGTCTGGCATCAACTGGAGGAAAGGCCTTTGGTACAGTAAAAGCTTGTTTTCCTAATGTAGGGGAATGCCAAGCGCTGAGGTGGAATTGGGTGCTCGGGAGAGGGAGCATCTTCATGGAAGCTAGGGGAGAGGGATGGCCGATAGGAGGGGGGAGGGAATAAAATTTGGCATGTAAATACAGAGAATATCCAATAAAAATGATAAAAATAAACATCCATATTGATATTTATATAGTTATACGTAGGTATAAACATATGTACTACAAAATGAGAATAAAACTTGATATTGCATAAATAACAAAATAAGAGGCTCAAAACAATGAAGATCTAACACCTGAAGGTTAAGCAAAAGTACATTTTAGGTATGAAATTTTCCCAAGTAGTAGGTCACGTTCTGTAGTAAACTTAGGGATGAGCTAAACAGACTCAGAAGAGAAGGAAATTGCCCAAGGAGTCATTAATATTTACAAAACTATGAAACAGCTGAGAGAGGAGCAAACAGTGTTTGCACAATTCTTCCATGTGAAACTGTGTGAGGTAACATGGGCGCAACAGGAGTCAGGAGGCAGAGAGTCCGGAGGGGGGAGGGGAGGACAGCCTCTGCGTGCTTGTGGTGAAATAGAAATGAGATCCAAGCTTGCTTTTGACAAGGAAGCCTTTTGTGCCCCTGATCATGGTCGCTCTGACAGTGGAGTGTATAGCTGGTTTGGGGGAGCAAAACCCAACTGCTTCAGATTTAGAGAGCTTTGTCTCAATCAATTAAGCCCCCTGGTGAGATAAATGACTCAGATGAGAAGCATCAGTGCCTTCTGGGACAATTAGTGTCAGGAAAGATGGGGAACAAGCCTCCATGAGCAGCACCAGGAAAAATATTTCTACAAAGCCTTAGAAAATAATGAAAAGAAAATTTGCAAAGAACAAAACATGGACTTCATTCGTAGAATTTTAATTGTGGCATTCTCATGAGGAGGCAGTGAGTTCAGATAAATGCTCTAAGCTCTTCCAAAGCCTTTACTAAAGTTACTCAGCAAGTAACTTTAGTGATGGCCCAAGCCAAAAAAGGTTAGAAAGGAAGTCCATGAGGCCCTTCTTATCCAACGCTAACAGAGGCAGTTTCAATTTCTAAATTTATGAAAGATTTTCTCTCTGTATCATTGAGAGGTATCTTTCTTCATTTTATCATAAATATTAATAAGAAAATATCAATTCTGTTTCTACCTTGGCTCAGATTTTTAAGACAAATGTAGCTTATTGAACCCATCAAAGCTGAGTACTTTCCTAGAATTGCTGATCTTTAACATGGCTGTGTAAGACTGATTAGTCTGCCTGGGAAGAGTCCAGATTTTCTGCAGAATCAGACACTGCTATCTAGGGGGAAACAGGGACAGGATGATAACTCAGACTAGCGTTACCCAGTTATAAACTGGTGTATTTACCGATAGTGCACTAATGCTTCTCTGCCCGATACACAGGCCTGCATTTCCCCCACTGAACAAGCCATCATTCTAGATCCCCGTAGCTACTGCTATTTCTCTTGAATCAAAATAATTAGTAGAAAAGGACAGGCAGCATTTCTGAACTTCACAAATTGGAGATTGGTTTGTACTATTATTTAGAGCGATTTAATCTTGAAAAGCCTGGGGTGCTTCCTCCTGAATAGACATTTTATCAAGTTGGATAGAAAATGAGAGATGGGTGCCAAACTGGAAGATGTTTTCAGAGATTCAAATCTCGGAGCTAACTGTGTGCCATCCATTGTTTGAAATGTTCTGCATTCCAGCTCCAGAGTCTATTACTGATAATTTTAATATCAAAAAATCTTTTGGAAATCAACTGTTTTGTAACTTAGTAGGCAGCAAAATTAACCAAAGTCACTCGACAGCAAAATCTGAAATAATTTCTAGTTGGAAAAGAGTGGCATTTGATTAATTCCCTAGATCCCACTGGAGTGCTGTGTAATGTGTGGTACACTGCATAAATACAAATTTGTGCATATGGTATGACATATGGTAATTTATATAGTAAATATAGGTTGTCTGTCCCATATAAGGGCTCTGTACATATCAGGCAATTGTTCCACCACTGAGTCACATTTCTTGTTCCATGACCTTTATAAAATCAAAATTTCTAAGTTTCAAAATATACCTGGCTCAAAATATTTTCAAATAAAGGAATCATTTTCTATAAATCTTACCAAAAATCACTGAAATAAATTTATTCAATATTTCCTTTATAACAAGAAATTGAGGCACGGAATCAAATAAATATTCTCTTTATTATATAAAAGTGAGGAAGAGAGAGAGAGAAAAAAAGACATTCTCTCTCTCTCTCTCTCTCTCTCTCTCTCTCTCTCTCTCTCTCATACACACACACACACACACACACACACACACACACACACAGAGAGAGAGAGAGAGAGAGAGAGAGAGAGAGAGAGAGAGATTCTTTTAGAAAAATATCTTTTACTCCAATTAATCTACTCTATATCAAATCCATATTTAATATGGACAACTTGTTGCTAAGTATATCAAGAATTAGAATGCCCAATGGGGACCAAGGGGGTTAATAAAGGTAATTGAGAAATCAGTGAGTCAGAAAGTGATCGGCAGGCACCTCCAAGCCTGGAAGTGAAAAGAGAAATTTTCTTCCCAAAGGCTGAGAAGGAGTTGTTGGCCCGGTGGACTGTGGTACTGTCTTACAGAAACAGATAAGTGGGGGAAAGAGATAACCTAAATTCTTTCCTTCTCAGTTTTCTCAGCTTAGCTTCCTGCGTTTGGCAAGCCTAAGTGACTAGAGGCTAATTACCAATGAGGCCTACACAAGACAGCTTTCTGTTTCTCTGTCACAGTGCAGAACAGAAGGCAGAAAATTACTGGCTCTGATGGTCAAGTTATCCAATGGAAATCAGGTAAGGTTGAGAAAACATATGCTGGAAAGCAGATTAAGGATCACAGTGAAATGGTTTGACAGGTAGCAGTGAGGGAAACCCTAACAAAGTGGGGGGTTCCCCATTTACTTAGTAAACAGTTACCTCTACATGCTATGAACAATCAGTGAAGAAGCAAGCTCCCTAGAAGACTGCCTCATTTACAAGAAAACTAAGTCTTTCATAACAAGACCCAAATCTAAGTGCAAATAGAATGTATTGAGCCAAAGCACCAAGAGCCAAGCATGCAGTTAATTGGAAGAAGACATCCTTGGTGTGGACAGAAATGGACTTAGAAATGTAAGTCAGAAGCAAATTCTGAGCAGCCTCTCAGAAAGAAAACCTTCCTTAACCTTGTGGGGATCTTACTGGAGCAAACAGACAGGTGGGCCTGGACTCAGTTAAAAGCACAAAACACTTTTAGAGAGGAGCCAACCTTGTTTCCATAATATCCATGTCCTGGGGGGCTCACAACTGCCTGTGATACCAGTGCCAAGAGCCCAGCGGCCCCTCCTGCCCTCCACAGTCAACTGCACTCCTAGGTACAAGCACAAACATGCATATACACTCTTTTAACTTTAACTAAGAACATTGGCAATTAGTTTTGATATACTAAAACTCCATGAACTTATCAACTATGCTTTTCAAATTTTTATTCTTCTCCAACAAGTACAGAAATGATAAAACTGCAAAGATCCTCAAAACGACGTCCCATAAGCGCATCATCCCTAACAATATCTCCTAGCTATGGGTGGGAAAGTCTAGATCTTAGGGACCTGTGATGGCTTCCATAATCAAAGAAAAGTGTAGACTGCTGAGCTACAATTTTGTGTTTTGGTTTGGATTTGGTTGCTGTCCAGTACTTGGCCATTTTGGATTTCTTTTCCTTCATGTAGGAAATGACGAGCCCCGCCCTAGTTTCTCAGTCCAGAAAATAATGTTATAAGTGTTTGAGGTTTTAAGAAAAGAAACAGGTCACTGTGACATTAATTTTTTTCCATTAGTTTTTAAGTTCAAGTTTATTTTTCAGTAAAGTCAGCTCATGTGATTTTGATTTATTTACATGTAACATGTGCAGTTAGCAATTTGATGACGCTGCACCTTCTAATTAGTCTGTCTCCCTCCGAACCAGAAAGTCATGTGTTGCCAACACCACCAAACTCTAATCCAGCTGACTCAAATTTGGATACAAATTGCAGAAGCAATAAAATTCAAGACCATACAAAACTTGGCGATAAAAGCGCTCTTGTTCCCAAAGCGTCACAGACAACGCTAGTTCCAACTTGAAAGTTTCTGAAACTTTTTATGCAAACATGTGTTGCACAGATAAAACGCAGTGCGTGGGACAGCTGGCTCCCTTGTTGGTCTGCTACCACGAGTTCCAGAACTTGTGATTGCAGAAAGTTCTGCTCCACATCCAAGTTTATGTCTGCATCTCCAAAGAAACCCAGAGACCCAGTAAAAAGAGCCAGTCAACCCAGTCGTTCAGCAAAGTACAAACCAGACTGGAGCCCTCACAGTAGCTCGAAAGCTTGTCATTCACAGCGTTTGATAAAGTGGAGTGTGGTAGGAACTTTGGAAATCATCTCGGCCAATCCTTCACTCTACTAATGTGTTTTAAATGGTGTTTTGACAGTCTATGTACATAACCTTTAAAATTCAGATGACATGGGTCCAGGCATGAGTTTAATTATAAAACCCAAGGCACATATGGAGCAGAGAGGAATTTTTCTAGGGAAACCTAGAGAATTATGTTTTATGGATGCCTTTTCTCTACTTATTCTTAAGACCCATGTCGTAAAAATGGATTTCCCTCTTCAAATATGCTAGAGTGATAACACTACTGAGGTATATAAAATGTACATTTCTTTTCCTTACTGTATAACATGTATATTTTATATACAATTTACATTGATAAAAACTCTAAACTTTCTTCAATATATTTATACATATGCCAATTTTATGCAAGCCAACATGTCATAAATGTTAGATTCAAAATAAATACCAAAAATACATGTCTTACATAATTAAATACTTATGTATTAAATTTACATATGGGGAAAATTTTCCAGTTCAAAGATATGTATATATGCTATAAATTCAATGGTGATTAGAGAAAGAGAAATGGTTAAAATTCTGGGCCTCTGCCTTGGTCACCTTGCTACTACTTAGACCCAATATATGTCACCCTATTAATCCCTCCCTCCCTCCCCCCTCTCTCCCTCCCTTCCTCCCTCTCTCCCTTCCTCTCTCTCTCAGCTTTCTCATTACTCTAACCATATTACAAACTCAGTCTCTAATCACTGCAGTTCTGATAGGGAACAGACATTCAACTTGGACAGTTGTGACTGACACCACAAACTACGCTGTATCCCTTTTTGTTGTTTATGTTATTAATCTCTCTGAGATGTCCATTTTGTCTTTATTGCATAGTGGAAAGGAAAACTATATCTCAAAGATCCAATGGTCTTTAGAACTCCACTTTCTGCAACATTGGTTGTTTTCTATGTAAAAATTTTCTTCTTTTTTTTTTTAATTGGATATTTTATTGATTTACATTTCTCGGTTTCCCCTCCACAAACCCTCATTTCATTCTCCTCCCCCTGCTTCTATGAGGGTGCTCCCTCCCACCCTCCCACCTTCCCACTCCTGCCTCCCTTCCCTGGCATTCCCCTACACTGGGGCACCCAGCCTTCACAGGACCAAGGGCCTCCCCTCCTGTTGCTGCCAGACAATGCTGTCCTCTGCTTCATATGCAGCTGGAGCCATGGGTCCCTCCATGTGTGCTCTTTTGGTGGTGGTTTAGTCCCTGGGAGCTCTGGGGATCTGGTTGGTTGATACTGTTGTTCTTCTGATAGATTGTAAATCCCTTCAACTGCTTCAGTCCTTCCCCTAACTCCTCCACTGGGATCCCCACGCTCAGTTTGATGGTTGGCTGGAGCATTCACATCTGTATTGGTCAGGCTCTGGCAGAGTCTCTCAGGAGACAGCTGCATCAGGCTCCTGTCAGCCTGCACTTCTTGGTGTCCCTTTTGTCTCCCAAGTCACTGGTGTTTTCTCTTCTCCCTCTTGTAGCCCTTAGTTTAAGGGCTTTCTCAGGTGTCGATCACTGTAGCCCCATGCCCTTTGTGTCCTGTCCTGACCTTCAAGCCCTGAAGTGCATGCTATGAACCACACTACATAAAGCTACTTGTATTTAAATTGTGCCATTTATCACCTTTTTCTAAGTACGTCAATCTTTCTAAGAAGAGATTCCTATGCTTCTGATTATTTTCCTGTTCCCACAGTGATGAGTTGTGTACAGAATCTGGCCTCTGTGTGAAAGCACACACCAGCCAAGAGATAGATAAATATTATAGTTCATTTCTATTTTACAAATGACAATAAAGCAATATTTGTACCAATTATAGAAAATTAATTTTCAATTGTTATTTGAATGTATAAAACATTCACCTATAAAAAGGGTTCACAATATTTATTGATAGATAAAATATTTAACAAAATTGTTTCTTCTGAGGATAGTTTAGAAAGCAATATTATGGTGCTTATCTTTCCTTATGCCTATGATGGTTATATCTTCATGAGGGAGAAATATGTCAATCAATTACTATGCCATCAAAAAAGAGAAAGCCCACCATACCAATGGCACAGGAGGAAAAATAGCACCAAGACGTAATCTAATTAAACACCACAATCCATAATTGTTCAAATTTAAAACCCATTTTTATTCTTTTCTTGTTATATAAAAGCTAAGTGTTTCCAAAACAAGATTTATAATGTATACTGGTTTTCTCTGAACATAGTTGAAATAAAATTAAACAAAACAAAACATGAATATTACATTTGGAGCTTGTGAATTTAGACAAAAGTATAGCTAGCTATTTATTCAAAATGAAAGCCATACTCACCTGGAACATCTTTTTTCATGTTATTTACTATAGTTTTGTTCATGCCTGTGCAACTCTTTGGGCATATGCCTGGAGACTGGCATAGAGTCAGCTGGGTTTTATTCAGACACATCTTGTGGGAAAACTTAGTGTGAGATGGAAATGCTGTCTTGACTGATTTTACAATCCTAATGTTACATGACAGTGTCAAGCTTTCATTGTAGATCAGTGTAAGTGTGTGCCTTAAAACTCTTTGAATGTATTGTTAGTGACCATTTCTACATCCTTCTTTTACATTTATTATCTTGTTTTTTGTGTTAAATATGGTAATTAAAATTTATTTTCTTCCAGAAACAAGTGGAGGAGGGCTCTGATATAACATCCTTTGTAATAAGTTCATCTCATAAGCAGTGGTTAATATCAAAGGAAAATATCTAGATTCACATACCAGAAAAAGAAACTTCAGTAAATAGTCATCCACAGGAGAAAATAAATATCTTCTCTTCCAGAATTTTCAAATATATGGTCAATGATAGAAATAAAAATTACAAACATGAAGACAAAGCAAAACTCAAAATAGATTCAAATTCTAATGTGTGAATAATTAAATCAAAAGCAAAGGGTCTTGTGGTGCTCATGATAGGATTCCACAGACATTAGGAAAACACTGTCATAAAGCATATCTTAACTTGAAAATTGTCTGCATGGGTTAGGTATACAGATATTAGCAGAATGGATTGTTAAACGTGGGGAAACTACTTGTCTAAGAGAAGCTCTCTGAAATAAAATACTGTGTTTACATAAGATGTATATAAAGAGTGAGAAGAGAAATGAACTAACAAGCAAAGGAGAAAAGGAGCAGCTATGTTATGTAGATGCAGATAACGTAGACTTCAGGGTGAAGAAGCGAACAGGCAGTCAGAAGATGTGGCCATTCTAATTGCTTGTGGACAATTAATAGACCTGCAAAACATGAAACAAAATCTGGAGAAACGGGGAGTTAGGCAAATGTAGAAATTCAGTGACAGACTCATCAGCATCCCTCAGACAGCTGAGAGAGCAAAGCAGAAAGTTGAAAAGCATGAGCCACACCTGATTTATACCAAAAGCTCAAGAAGTCATCAACAAAAATAAATATTCAATACCACCAACTATAGAAATAGTCAAAACCTCCAATCTCAATAGGCAGAATCTAACTGACAGTTGAACACTTTATTCAATGTCCTGTATTTTTTTCAAGTGATAAGAGTATATTGAAATTCCTTGACTTATAATGGGTTACATCCTAATAAATCCTAATAAATCCACTATAAATTGTGCATGCTATAACCAAGATATATTTTAACATGCCTAGTCTAGACAATATCATAACTTAGCAGCATAAGAGACTATAGAGTATTAACTGATTATGTTTATGATTATACAGCTGATTCTGAGCTATGGGTTCACGGTTGCTGCTCAAATTCTCAAATATCACCACCCATGCAGGAATAGCCTGAGAGTGGGGGACAACAACCTTCTAAACGTGTGTATCACTTTTGAAATTGTGGTATGTATGTATGTATGTATATATATATATATATATATATATATATATATATATATATATATATATGTGTGTGTGTGTGTGTGTGTGTGTGTGTGTGTATGTGTGTGTGTGTGTGTGTTACCACTGTGAGTATGTGTATCTTTGGGCTGGGTTTTGCATTCTTAGGTTCAAATTCTTAAATATTTCAAGCCTGAAATATTTAGGGGAAAATAAAATGATTTAGTTTTTTTGTTTTGTTTTTTTCCCTGTGGGTCATCCTTGTTTACATCATGTATTGGCAGCCATATTGGTGAGCTTTTATGGGTGCAGCTTCTCTGACACTTCTAGGAGAAAAACAAATCTCACAGCAAACTTTCTGTTCCTCTGACTGTGACTTTTGACCATGTGACTTCGAAAAAACTACTCAACATCTAAGAATGTCAGCTTCTCTGATAGCCTATGTCTATAAACAGGACATGAACACACCATATGGTAGCATATTTTAAAGGGTAATTGAAACGTGAGGGCATTATCTCCTGGACTCATGGGAAAGTGCTAGTGTATAAGACTAAGAAGTTTGTAGTGTTTTGATTATAGAGAATTTGTATTGTTTTCTTGATTAGTCCATCAGAAGATACCCTGGCCTTTGGTAGTCCAACTACTCTAAAATTATTTGAGCATGCTGTTTACATTTCTTTTAAATTATATCATTTTAAAACATGCATTGACAATTGCTTGTAATCAGTCTTAAGGTGTCAATCAGTATATAGTGGCTTTGAAGGCCAGACTGGTGCTAAACAACCTTACAGTTCCTTCAGAACCCAGACAAGTAGGCGCTGCAGAGATAACACTGCCCATATAAGTGATGAAGTAACATATCACATATATCATATTATATCCCTGCCCTCAGAAATGGTCCCATAGATGACAAAATCCAATTATCCTGAGAACAGGCTCTTAAAAGAAGCTGATGCATAGAGACAGTGAACTGAAGTATCCAATATGCCCAAGGAAGGATGGAAATACACAGATCAGGTTCCACTGGTACCAAATGGGTAGAATCACTCATCCTCAAAGGTAAGAATAAGGAAAGAAGTAAGGAAGAGTGATGCACTAAGGCTGTTCATTCCTGGACAATAAAGAAAGAAGACCTTCCACAGTACTCACGTAAAAATGTTCCTTTTCAGTCAAATATGAAGTTAAGGCTTTGCTGAGACGGAGGTTGGGGAGGAAAAGCTGCAGTAGGAGATGTGATAGGGAGTCAGCAAAATAATTGTGAGCAGCAGTAAAATTAGAAAGTATGACTCTGTACAGATCAAGTCAGAATAGTTTTGTGATTTTCAATAGCAACATTCAACAGCCCAGATGTGTGATGAGAGAGAGAGAGTGCTAAAAGGATGACCCTGGGTGGGGAAATCTGCTTCAGTTGGCTGATTCTTTGTGCACACTGGATAGATTTGACTGCATATGACAAAGAGGCAACCAATGAGAAATATTAGCATTATTGGATCCTTGCTTTGTCTTCTGAATAGAGAGATGGGAGAGTAGAGCTGGGAAGACCAAAACCTCTACAGACTCACAGTCCTAGGTTTTAATCCAGCCCTTACTCCAATTAGTAATATCATCGGGAACTTTGTATAACTCTATAATAAATTATATGTATATGAGAATATTAACCCTTAATTTGAAACACAGTTTATAAAGCACCTTCCCATGGTGCTGCAAAGTCCTGATTGATGTTAAATGATAATAAATGGAGAGAAGCTGGCATCCATAAGTATACCTACA
The DNA here is from genome assembly GCF_963924665.1 of Micromys minutus. Taxonomy (NCBI): domain Eukaryota; kingdom Metazoa; phylum Chordata; class Mammalia; order Rodentia; family Muridae; genus Micromys; species Micromys minutus. Next base: position 3,238,118 of record NC_137980.1, on the reverse strand, counting down.
TCAGATACATTAGGGCATAAGAAGTTGAATAAAGTTCTGACACTGGCTTTTACCATAGTTGACGATGAACCACACATCACTGTTTGAGTATTCCAAAAGGGCAGACGTTTCCTTCATGTTGGCTAATTACTGCCCCCCAAGTGCCGAGTACTTAGGAAGCATATATTAATCCATTTGCTGCACAGCCGTGATTCTGCGAGACTAGAGACCATAAAAATACTTCATTCGAAATTTAACTTCATGTCTCTATATTACTCTGCAATTTCTCACACTAGTTTTAAAAAATGGACAACATAAAAATAGACCTGAATTTGTGAAGTTAGACGCCTCTCATTCCCCCAGCACAAGATTAACTGCTGCCTTCTTAGCATGGCCAGACTTCCATCTGTTCGGTGTTTTCTCTCTGTGGGTCCTGAAGAAACTTCAACTTTCACTTTTCAGATAAGAGAATGACGCCTTGTGTGGGTGTGTGTGTGTGTGTGTGTGTGTGTGTGTCTATGTGTGCTATCTGTGTGTGTATCTGTGTGTGTGTCTGTATTTGTGTCTGAGTGTTTGTGTGTGTCTGTGTGTGCTATCTGTGTGTGTGTCTGGGTGTGTCTGTGTACGTGTGTGTCTGTGTGTGCTATCTGTGTGTATATATCTGTTTGTGTGTCTGTATTTGTGTCTGAGTGTTTGTGTGTGTTTGTGTGTGCTATCTGTGTGTGTCACTGTGTGTGTATGGGGGTGTGCCTATGTACATGTGTGTGTCTGTGTGTGCTATCTGTGTGTATGTGTCTGTCTGTGTTTATGTCTGAGTGTGTGCTATCGGTGTGTGTCTATCTGTGTGTGTGTCTATCTGTGTGTCTGTGTGTGTCTGTGTGTGTGAGTGTGTGGGTGTGTGTGTATATCTGTGTGTGTGAGTGTGTGGGTGTGTGTGTATATCTGTGTGTGTGTCTGTGTGTGTGAGTGTGTGGGTGTGTGTGTATATCTGTGTGTGTGAGTGTGTGTGTATATCTGTGTGTGTGAGTGTGTGGGTGTGTGTGTATATCTGTGTGTGTGAGTGTGTGGGTGTATGTGTGTATCTGTGTGTGTGTCTGTGTGTGGCTGTGTGTGTATGTGGCTGTGTGTGTGTTTGTGTACATGCTCCTGTGTGTACGGATGTGCGTGTGCTGAAATGTGAAGATAATAACTTTCAAGAGTTGGTTCAATACTTTCAGCAGAGCTTCTGGGGACAAACATGTCATCATACTCGCACTGCAAGCCCTCTTCCACCAAGCCCTCTCTGGCCTTATCTATTTTTAAGCTTGACTATAACAATATAACATACACATTTTTCAAAGTCTGGACAATATAAACACATAAGTTAAGCCATTGGCTAATATAAGAATTCATTCATTAATAAGCCACCACAGCTCAAGTTCACAACTCTGGAAACAAAAGTATTTGCAGGTGGGAATGTTCTTGTGGTGTCAAGTAAATTAGTCTAGTCTTCTATGGTAATAGACCAGTAAATGGTTAATTAATTTAAAAATAGATGATAGTCACATACTCTTTAAATAATCAGTTATATATTACCAAAATGCTTAAGACTGAAGGCCAAAACTAAACAGCCATAATGTATAGTCAAGGATCTTGAGAAATATCAAGTCCGTGTTCTCTGAATAAAAGGATTCTGGTTCTAACATGCCAAAGGTTCATAGGGATTTATTTTTCTGAAGATGATTCTTCTGCAGTTTCTTCTCTTTGTAGTGTTTATTACTCACTATAAGCTATAGATCTGCCATAAATTCATGAAGTATCTTCTAGGGAGCTTCTGAATACAATTGTAACCATAATTACCACAGGAGGATGCTGGCAGTTTCGGCAAATTAAAGTACTTTCCAACATGCTCTGTGCAGTTTGGGAAAAGATAATCAACATCGTAGATCAGTCCTCTGAGCCTCTGCAGTGTGCCATGCGTCCTCCTAGACACTGGCAGAGACTGCCAGAGAGAAGTCTGTGATGTGACATAGATCCTGGTAGACACTGCAGGAGATGGCCAGAGACGAGGTGACAGTACTGGAGCGCGGCTTTAGAACAAGGCAGAGCGTGACGATGGGGTTTTACATAAAGCTTAGAAGGAGTGAACAAGGCGCGGCGTTCAGGGTTCCAAATTCATTCAAGAGTTGGGAATGGAGGACTGGGGCCTGCCCACAGGCGCCTGAGTACCCAGAAGAGCCTCACCAGCACTCGTTCTCCCACCAGAGCCCACAGTGAGCCTTCCACATACACCCCCATCGGCTACTTTCGGAGGGACTGCTGGAAACTCCCAGGGTGCAAGTGGAAAGGTGCTCTCTGGGAACAGTCCATTTTGGCCCAGAGAGAGAGCCTGGTCACTACCATCAGGTCACAGGGCCTACCCACAGATGCCAGAGTACCCAGAGGAGCCTCACAAGCGCTGCTCTCCCACCTAAACCCACAGGAAAGACCCCAATGACCATCCAGAAAGAGACCACCTGGAACTCTAAGGTACAGGTAGTAAGGTGATCTCTGGGAACAGGTCTGTTCTGGTCCAAAGAGAGAGCTAGTCACCACCATCAGGACTCAGGGCCTGCCTGCAAAGAGCTGAACACCCAGGTGCACTCTCCCTGCTAAGCCCACAGGCCCTCAGACCCACAGGAGAAACAAGCTTCAGTCAGAGACAACAAGATCACCTATAATCACAGATAACAAGATGGCAAGAGGAAAGCACAAGAACCTAAGCAATGGAAACCAAGACAACCTGGCAACATTAGAACTTAATTCTCCCACCACAGCTAGCAGTGGATTTCCCAACCTGAAAAACAAGATATGGACTTCAAATCATACTTCATGATGATAATAGAGGTCTTTAAGAAGTGCATAAATAACTCCCTTAGAAGAATCACAGGAGAACACATGTAAACAAGTACAAGCCCTTAAAGAGGAAACATAAAAATCACTCAAAGACCTAGAGAAACACAATCAAACAGGTGAAGGAATTGAAAATAAAGATAGAAACAATAAAGAAACTACAAAAGGAGACAACTCTGGAGATAAAAAAACCAAGAAAATACATCAGGAGTCATATTTACGAGCATCACCAACAGACTACAAGAGATGGAAAAAAGGATCTCAGGGGCAGAAGACAGCATAGAAAAGTTGGTGACAATAGTCAGAGAGGATACAAAAATCAAAAAGCTCCTAGCCCAAAACATCCAGGATATTCAGGACCCAATGAGAAGATCAAACCTAAAGATAATAGGGTAGAAGAGGGCAAAGACTCCCAACTAAAAGTCTCAGTAAATATCTTCAACAAAATCATAGAAGAAAACTTTTCTACCCTTAAGAACAAGATGGACATGAACATACAAAAGGCCTACAGAACTCCAAATATGTGGAACAGAAAAGAAAACCCTCCTGACATATAATAGTCAAAACATCAAATGTTCAAAACAAAGAGTACTAAAAGCAGTAAGGGAAAAGAGACAAGTAACATATAAAGGCAGACCAATCAGAATTACACCAGACTTCTCAACAGAGACTATGAAAACTAGAAGATACTGGACAGATGTCATACAGACACTAAGAGAACACAAATGCCAGCCCAGGTTACTATAGCCAGCAAAACTCCCAATTACCATAAATAAAGAAGACAAGATATTTCAGGACAAAATGAAATTTATACAATATCTGTCCACAAACCCAGCTGTACAAAGGATAAGAGATGAAAAACTCCAAAACAAAGAAGGAAACTATACCCTAGAAAATGCAAGAAATTAATCATGCATGAAAACCAAAAGAAAAAGAAGCACACAAACATAATTCTACCTCTAACAACAAAAATTAGAGGAAACAACCATCTATTTCTTAATATCTCTTAACATCAATAGACTCAATTCCCCAATAAAAAGACATAGACTACCAGACCATATAGTCAGTCACAAAACAAGCCTCAACATATAAAAAGACCAGCATACTCCCATGCATCCTATTAGATCACCATGGACTAAGGCTGGTCTCTAATAACAACAAAAACAACAAAAAGCCCACATATACATGGAAGGAACTAGAAACTATCATCCTTAGTGAGGTAACCAAGTCACAACAGAACACACATGGTATGCACTCACTATAAGCAGATACTAGCTCTAAAAATGCTCTGAATACCCAAGAAACAATTCACAGACCTTATGAAGCTCAAAAAGAAGGAAGGCCAAAATGTGGATGCCTCAGTTCTTCTTAGAAGGAAGAACAAAACACTCACAAGAAGAAATACAAAATCAAATAGAGGAGCAGGGATTGAAGAAAAGATCATTAAGAGGCTGTCTCGCATTTGGATCCACCCCATATGCAGCCACCAAACTGTTCCTCATGCCAAGATGTGTTTGCTGGCAGGAACCTGATACGGATGACTCCTCAAAGGCTCTGCCAGAGCCATACTGATACAGACAGGGATGCTTGCAGCTAACCATTGACTGAACACAGGGACCCCAATGAAGGTGCTAAAGAAAGGACTGAAGGAGCTGAAAGGGTTTGCAACCTTATGGGAAGAACAAGATTATCAACCAACCAAACTCTCCACAACTCCCATGGACTAAAACACCAATCATTGAGCACAATAATTGAGCACAACCCATAGCTTCAGTTGCCTATGTAGCAGAGGATAGCATTGTCTGGCATCAATGAGAGAAGAGGCCTTTGGTCCAGTGAGGGCTTGTTTTCCCAATGTAGAGGAATGCCAAGGTGCTGAAGTGGAGAAGGTAATAGGAGATATTTGGAAGTCATGGGAGGGCAATGAGATAACATTTTAAATGTAAATACAGAGAATATCTAATAAAAAATAAAATAAAAGATTAAAGATAATTAAACAAAAAAGAAATTGGGGGAAAAAAACCCAACCTGAAAGCCATGTGATGTAGACATGTTTGAGCAGAGAGCTAGTATCATGATCTTAATAAAAATAAATAAATAAATAAAAAATAAAAAAAGAGTTAGGAGTAGTCTTCTGCTTAGCTAATGTCAGTGGTACTCAAACAGGTGTCCTTCATCATAATAAAAATAAATACCACCTATTGGTTACCAAAGACAATGATGAGATGAAAGAAAGGTGTGAGGTAAACTCCTCCTTGGGACTGAGAGCCTGAAGACCCCCTTGGCCAACCTGAAGCTTGAGATCAGCCCTCACTGTGTTGGGGGCCATCATGGCCAGTGAGTAGCTTGACAAGGACATCTTGAGTAGCTCATAACTGCCAATGGCCGTTTGCAGAAGACCCACGTGTGACCCCTCTGCTCCCAGTGTGTCAGTCTCGGAGGCCTCCAGCAGCAGCTATGCGTGGTCTTCCTGTGGCTACGCTGCCAACTGCCAGGGTTGAGAATAGTAATACTTTCTAAAAGGATATTTTGTCCATGCTATTTTGAATGATGTAGAATTTGCATGAAAACTGCTTTTGTGACTAAAAATGATTTTAGGTTGTATCATCATGGGTCTCTTTTTGCTTTCCCTAAAAATTAGTCGCAAGAGTTCTCAGGAGACTCAATTCCGGAAAAACCTATGAAATGGAATTTATATTGAAAATAAATGAATTTGAATTAATTACTGTGTTAATAAAAACTGGCAACTAAATTTACACTCTTTTTACCTGCTCCGCATGCTTAGTTTGCAGTTCTAACAATAATCTAATAATTGTTTTTCTGATCAATGCTTAATACCTCTATCAATATTTAATATCTATCTCTAGAATACCAAGAAAGCTGGCCTGGCCACTTCTTTGCTAACAGGAAGAAATGATTCACTCCTGGGCAGGCTTTGGTGAAATGGGGCGTGAAGTGAGCTTCCTTTAGCCAACACAGCAGCGTTGTGTTTTCTGTTTCAACAGAACTTACACAAACTTGTGATTTATTTGAAAGAATATGTGGAAGATAGCAAAAAAAAAAAAAAAAGATGGGGTGGGGTGGGGGCGGAGGAAATGAAGCATCTGAAAGCCTTCTTGCCAAATGGTAACTTTCTGGAAGTTTCCTCATTTAGAAGTAATTTCTGGAAAATTTCTTGATTAATACAAATCCGTGAACAAACTTAAAAATGATGGCTTTGTTATTGCTTTGGCACAATATGTTAACAACACCCAGAGCACTGCCAAAGCTCTGCCAGGCCTTTCATGCGGATTATGGTCTTGTTTACAGATCCAGCTGCTCTGAGGCCCTGTCAGTGGTGGTAACCTAACAATGTTCCCAGTGGGGGTGCCCATTAGGGGAGGGAGACTAACTGAAGTTTAGTTTGTGTAAATTGAGCTAGAATGCACAGCGGTGCTCAGATCTTACAGGAATGTATTGGAAGCGCACTCTGTCTAAGGTCTGTTTTTATTTATTTAACGGGATATTTGTATTGCTCAAAAACTGCAAGGCACAAACTTGCCACACAAAATGCCTTCCAAATGTTTACTGTGGTCTACACAGAAGTGAGGAAAAAACAGAAATACTGGAGTGAAATTCTGAGGGGGGAAAAACGTAATCTCTCCCTCAGTTCTATTTGTTAATTAAAACCATTTTCTGTCATGGATATGCATGAAATATGTACAAAATATACATCCCCATATGAGAACATGTACATCTGATAAGAAACACAAAACATACTGCAGAATACGAATTTAGAATTATGAGAAATTGGTTTGCATTAACAGGACATTCATGCAAATAATTTCCTTTTTGTTAGTTTGCATGCATTTATATGTAAGGATCTTGGTGAGATTTTACGTTATGAGTTATAATGAGAAAACAAATTCAAAGCAAAAACCCGAGAAATGGTGAAATTAGTTTTTTATGTTTGCTAAGCATTTTTACAATGATTTGGTTGTGTATTTTACTATGCAGGGGAAAAAACGTACAAAGGATCTGAATGTCTCTACCCTAACCTTCTGACATTTGAAAAGTCTGCCAATGAAAGTCTATCCAAAGAAATGTATTCTCTTTTCTGCATATAATCCTCTCTGGTAACAGAGCATCAGAGCTAGAGCAAGTAGACCTCAGGCAAAGGTTGTGCATGGAGCATAACTGGGTTAAATAAAACTCCTGAAAGAATGTTTTCTTTCTGATGCCAACTGAGAGACCAATGGGCTTCTGTTATGCTAAAAATGCATCAGAGTTTAAGTTGATCTATTGGGTATCATCTGAGTAAAAATAAAACTGTTATTGGAAAACTCGCAAATCATATTTCTTCAAATTATGTGCTAATCCAATTTTGTGAAAGTAATTTTCATCAGAGAAATTTATTTTTAGTCTAATCAAAAATATGAAACTCCAGCTGGTCTCAAGGGCTCATACCTATAATCCCAGTACTCAGAGGAGGAGGAAGGGAGACCAGGAGTTCAAAGCTAGTCTGAACTAGATGAGACACGGCCCCAGCAAATAAACAAACTAAATGTAAAGCTTTGGTGAGGAGGTGAGAAGCTATGAATTTTATTTCTAAAGAAAAAGAATTAAGTTTGTAATTTTAGACAATCTTAATATTTAATATCAGTGAGTCAGTATTTTAACTAGCTACACTATCTACTCCTCATCAATACGAAACATAAAATTGTCCATTTTATATGAACTGTTGAGGGACTTTACTTTTATGTCTTCTGCCTTAGGACCTCATGACACTGGCATAGCTGTGGTTCTGTTCACAAAAGCAGGGTGCAGTATTCACATTGGTAACAAGTCTGAGATGAGGACACCACTGTTTACCCATGCACCTTCCTTCTGACCTACCACTGAGTTTTACACTCTCGCATCTTAGAATAGCTTTGAATCAGTTTCAAATATTGAAAGGCAATATAAGAAAATATAAGGGTAAGAAACACATTGCAATGCCTTCATTTTTCTAACTGTTCTACTCACAATAATTTTGAGTGAGTTCTACATTCTGCCTCTACCTGTTTCTTTATCTATCAAAATGGAAACAATGTTGGTGGATTTTCCACTGGAGAGTCTTAAAGGTGAACTGAAATAATGAATTCACAATACTAAACATAAGTATTCTGCACATAAGAACCCTTGAGTAATTGGTAATATAGAAGGATGGATTTGTGTGGATAGATATTTATTTTTGTTAACCTTTTTGTTCATATGTGATTAAAACAAGCTAGTAAAGCCATATTTTTAAATATCCGAGGACTTGTTCCAATGGTGTTGCTGAAAATATTCCAGAATAGTTGTGATAATACCCAACAGCCTAATTCGGAAATACTTAAAAACACTTCAATTATGACAAGACTGATTAAAACATGAGGAGGAATCTTCTTATATACCACTTTAAGAATTATTGAATGAAAAATATTGTGAGGTTAAAAAGAAAAAAGGGATAGTTTATGGTGTGATATGGTCCTGTGGTCCTATAAATGTTATTAATAAGATGCATCTAATGTCATGTTCAGTATATGGTCACTCTTCACTGTGTTTTCTTTCATTTAAAGTCCACTGGAGCTGGTGTGCACTCGTACCGAGGATAAATATTGTAAGCAGCTGGGCTCTCAGTCTTCAGTTTCAGTGCTGCTTGGTAAGAGGAGACCAGATCCCCCAATGGGCCTGGGATGGGGATACGGCTGAGTTAAGGACAAATTCTTTCCTAGTCCCATTTGGAATTTTGCTTTGCTTTCCCCAGAGACAGATGCTATCCCATATTATGAAAATCATGCTCTTCAAAAAACATCTATATTCTAATGACATCTAATGCTTAAAAATAAAAAATGTTTCAGTTTTCTAGAAGTGAACTACAGAATTTCTCTATTAACTAGATTAAACTATTTAATTAAGCCACAAAAGACACTCTAAGTCCCTGTTAAATTATAGCTATACCAGCTTTCAAATAATTCACCCTACTTTTGTCCAAACTGGTACCCATATTCAGTAATCATATTGGAAAACTCATGATGTCTTCTGAGGCATAGCTGTCAATTTGGTAACAAGTTATGGTGTCATGATTCCAAATCACTGTAGAATACACTCCTGAAATTACAGGCTTGCCGGTAACATTTGCTGGTTTAGCCGTTATATAATGTTATTTTAAAATGACCATGTAAGTCAATTACCAAAATAATTCTGTCTCTATACTCTTTTCACTTTTATTTTCCATATATGGAAAGGTGGTAGTCTTTTCAGATTCAAGCTCATTTTGCATGAAAAGGGGAATCATTCTTCACCCCAAAAGAGAAACTAAAGGTGGTTTTTGTTTTCAGTCACTGGTTAGCTACACTTTTATAGCCTACTCCCTTGTACCTGAACTGCTAACATATTCGCCTAAATGATGGAACACGCATGAGATGTGAAGGTAACATGTGCCTTTTCCAGGAGGCAGGTGAGGCTCACTAAGGAGCCATTCTAGCATTAGCTGCCTTTGCATCCCTCCAATGCATTCGTGCTCCTGCCCTTCCAGCTGGAAAGAAGCTGTTAAGCAGAAGCTGGAGAAAAGGGGTGATGCCTCTCCAGCCAAACAGAAAAACTATTAATGAAAATCCCCAGTAATGGACACCAATCGCTGTGTTTTCCAAACACTTCTGACTTAACTTCCTTGAAACTCCCATTTGCTTTCTGGCTTATCAGTTGCAGGGCAATGCATGACTTGGCCACCATCTGTGCAGTGAACCAGAACCATGTGAGGTTAATTCATCTCTCCTACTAATCATAAAGTTTGTTCACTCACGGGTTCAACAACAAAATTGTTACTGATTGGTCCGAATTGAAAATCTGCACTTTCGTCATTCCAAACCAATTTAATTACCTTGTTCTAATGCAGTATGTATGCCCCATTTGCCAAGACAAAAGTGCTATTATTCAATGGGGAAAAATATTGCTGTGGCAAGCACAGTAAGTTTTAATGTTTCCACTGCTGAACTGTCAAAATGTGAACATTCCTACCCCCTGAAAAAAAAAAAAAAGAAAGAAAGTATGGAACTATAGTATAACCTTCACTTTTATAGTAAGAGGTTTCTAGACTATGACAAGGGAAACATAGCAATTTCAGCCAGGTCATAATTTAGTATAAAATAAAACAAGACATTTAAACCCGGGGAGAGGAAAAAAAACGAAGCGTGGTAGAACTATCAAAGTATGTGTGCAATTTCCTTGCGCTCAAATTGCATTTTCTCCCTTCAGTGTTATACCGGCGGGGTCTTGCCCTCTAGATTAGAGACTTTTGCATTAGAGGAAACTAGGTTATGTCTTCCACTGTCATGGGCAGAAATTATGAGCTGGAGTCCATTTTAGCCAGTCACTCTGAAAAATGCTCGCCCAAGGGGGTAATAATTAGAACGGTTTTTGTCAGGTGACCGCATTTTAAGCAGTGATGTGTCTGAGACTTTAGCTGAGGGGTTTAATATAAATATAAATATTTTTTTCAGTCAGCATTATGGCTTTATTTTATTTATTATTTATTTGGGATTTTGCTGTTTATTTCAAAAGTAAGCACTTTCTTAGAAATTATCGGCTAAAATGGCCCCCGGTTTAGCATGATGGTGATTTGATAATGGAGCACCCAGCAGAAAGTGAGGCTCAAGCATTCTGAGCGGCAAATGCTTGAGACTAACGTAACTCATCACAACACTGTCACACCATAAACACAGAGAACCATGTGGAAGGGCTCCTGTAAGAGTTTAAGCAGACACATACAACAATTTTACTTCTGAAATATTATTTTACTTAAGTGGGGGATTTAATGTAATTTGATATCATGGTTCATGTAAATATGACTAAAATATTTCACAAACTTATGAGCATCAGAGCTGTTTCAAGGTAGCAGAGCACCTCTGGGATTCATGGTCCTGCAGTGGGTGGGTCACCTAAGTGTTCTGTTATGACTCTTTTTGACAAAAATGGATCATTTTAATATTTGTACCCATTACAAAAGCATTATGGAAAGATAGGGATGAATTGAAACAATCTCCTCTCCTTTGGCTTATAAACTCTATGAAGTATTCCTTTGTTCCCACAATAACCCAATCTCTACAAATGCATGGATCACTTTTGGGTATGAGCCTCTTATACACGGACAGAAGAGCATGCTTTCTAAAGATTCATGGGAAGACCACAGCTTCTGTCTAAATGATGAAAAGTCATGATCAAACCCTCTCCTGGAATTAGCTTTAACTATTTTATAACCATTGAACTACGAGTGTCGATTCGAAGTAGCTAATTGACTACCCTAGCCTACTTTATCATGCATAGTTTGGAAATTTTAAACATTCTCCTGCCAAGGTTTCAGATGGAGATATTTTGTTATCATTCATCATTAAGCATTTGAACATAATACTCCAGAGACGAAGCATGTAATATGTGGAGAAACTTCACCTTGGTGTGAGTCCCCTCCCATTTTGTCACATTCCTCTGAGATTTTTAAATTGCTGAAATTGTTTTATTTAAACTATCAAGGCTTTTTCTGCCTCTTTCCCCCCAGATGTTATCTGAGTATAAAGTAACTGTATGTTCCACAGGGTAAATAAAAAGCCTCTGGCCTGACTTTCCAGATCTGCCTCCTGCTCTCCAATGACAGGTTTACTGCTTATCCTATGACAGAACCTAACATAGCACCTGAGCTTTAAGGAAGGAGCACAGAAAGGCCACACTGGCCAGTCTGCTTAAAGCACCCAGACTATACTTCAGTCTCCCAGTTTGTGTACATTGCACAAATCGGTTTATAGTGGGACACTCAAGAACTTTCGGAATGCATAGGTGCATCCATAGCCTTGGTAAGCCAGAGGCTTTTCTGACCCCACCATAAAAGGTGGGCGTTCCCTCTCACGGTGCCATGTTGCAAATTCTTTAAGGAATTTGACATTGACACAGCCTCAGGCTGGTCCTTAGCCCCCAACCATAAATGGCACAGTTTCAATCAGATTTTCTGCGTTCGTTTTAATTCTGCCAAAAGGATCTGAAGGTCACGGAATAAGAATGCAAAGGTACATCTGACCTCTTGCTGTGTGCACCGTGTGTACCACCCCTCATGTTAAGCTCAGCTAATTTCCTTTCTCTTTCATATGAGCTAGAGCATTTCATACCTCCCCTGTACACATTTCGATAGTACTGAAAAAATTTCAAAGACTAAACCCGAATACCAAGGTGAGAAAGATGGTGTGGTGCCCCTGTCTCTCACCGCCCCACCCCCTCCGGTGTCTATTGGCTGGTTGTTTGTTTGCACCTGGAAGCCTGTTTCCCAGTTTCCTGTAGCTTTCTTTTAGATTTTTGCACTCAGTGACACTAAGAGGAAACTGAGGAAACAGGTACACATTTTTTCTATATCCTAACAGTAGTTTCAGCAGTGGTAATGGTTCCCCTAAGTGTGGTTATGAGGTCTACTAAGGTAACTTGGGTTAAACTGCATCAGAGCAAAGGACACAGACATTTCAGGTAGCACCCTTTGAGCCTTCAGGCCTGGAGGTAGAGGTATCTTAGATAAAACATCACTCTCCAGCTACCTTTATCCGGCTAATGGCTTCACTCCCTTCAGTACTTTGAAATGTTGTCACTGAACTAAATTAACTATGTTTGAAATTGCTCAAGTGGGTTCTGTTTTCTGATTAAACACTGATACAGAGAAATATGTCAGTCATACGATCTCTAATATATTTAAGCAAAGTACAACTATAGAAATATCATTGGTTGATCCTTTTTTTTTAACTATCTTTGAAAAGCATTTAAACTAGGCTTTTAGAGTACTATTTATTAACAATCACAATGGCCTTACAAAATCATTCTTCCATGAGCTAGGATTAATCTATGATTTATCCCAGAGTAAATTCAGAAACATTACTTATTACGATTCAATATTTGTCGTATATTTCAGCCAACCTTGACTCCTTCCACTCTTGAAGCTAGAATCTTACCTTTTCACATAACCGAAGGACTTTGGCCATTCTGAGATGCACATGGAAATAAAGATTTTTAACTTTTCTCTTTCTTTCCTTAATTCACTTACTACCACATGGGCTTAAATTCATTTCCAAATTCCTCTTGGTTTGAAAAATGTACAGTCTACAATCTAGAATGTCATTAATCACTAGCAAAAAAAGAGAAATGCAATGGGTCATAGACTCATGTATCCACACACATACCACATACATACCCAGCACCACACACACACACACACACACACACACACACACTTCGAAAAAAATTTAAATATCATGTTTAAGTATGCTCAGCTATTAATTAGCTAAGCAAGGTAAAGAAAGTATCTACTCTCTTATCTTCTGATTTCAAATCCAATGTTCCTTTTATAGACACCATTTTGATGTCCTATCTTTAGTGTTTTCACATAAAACAAGGTTTATTCCTTCATCCTTGGAACAACAGAGATGTGGGGATAATAAGAAATGTTCTACTTGTTAGAGAAAGAGTTCAGTGCCTAGTATCAGGTAGCAAATTCAGAGCAATCATAACATCTCCCAACCAATCTAAGAAGAGAAAGATAAAGCACACACAAGAATGCGGTGTGAGCACTGGTACGTCATAAGCTGTTTCCACTGTGGTCACCTTGAGCCCAATTATAGGAAAAACTGTGCCATTAATAAAAAGTCAAAGGATATAATTTTCACCAAAGTAAAGAGAAGCTCAATATCTGTCCACATTTTCATTATTTTCCCAGAAACAGTACATCCTATCTGTAATGCCGCTAGAAAAAGAATAAAGGATCATGAAATATGTAACTACTCTTTTATACCAGAATATTATGGATACATCACTGATTTTGATGTATAAGATTTAGGAAATATATCTGACTATTCTTTCAACTTATACAATTTTTTAAAAATTAAAAATAGTGAATTCAGGAATACAACCATAATTAAACAATAAATACTACCGATATTCTGATACCAAAAACAATTTCTTAGACTTTATGATTTCTACTGCAAATCAAAAATCATGCACTTAAGTCCCAAACAAAAACTGTATACACATATTTATACCCATAAAGATTGTAGTTAACACATCCCAGGGGAGCAAAAGGCTGATATGACACCATTTGGTTACATACTTCAGTTTCTCCCAACAAGTGATGAAGTAGAAATGTGACATTTAATATTATCACTGACGGTTAATTCTGTGAACATTTTAATATTTTTTAGACATCCCAAGATTTATATTTTTCCCTCTCCAAGTAAAAGTGAGAATTTAAATATCAAGTCATTCCTTTCTTTTGAAAAAATAAATGGTATAATACACCCACAAGGTTAATCTGTGTCCTTGCACCTCTGATGAATCCTTGGCAAGAATGTTTTTTATTGCTTTGCCATATCTAAAACTGCTTAGTCCATACTCTTTAGACACATCATTTTTCAAACTCAAACTTCCAAGTTCCATCAGGGAAGAGAACATTACACTAGCTGCAAAGTGGATTACTACTCACTCACACTATAGGGATGGCGGCCATTCTTCCCCAGGCAAGCAGAGCAGCCCACATGGTTTAGGTTGAAGAAATGCTCTTGCAGAAGGCACGTGCCATTAGGATGTCATGGATTTTTTGAATAACTCTTTGACAAACAGTAATGTAGTTTGTTCTTGAAACTGCATTGTCCGTGGACTCTCAGTTCTCTCCATTCCCACTCCAGTAGGTGTATTTCCAAATCAATGGCTATCTCTAAATAAAAAGATCTTAGGTAGAAAGACAGTAAGGAACACACAAACAAGTAATGCTACAAAATATCAAAGATTCCCAGGAATTTACCAGAAGAATCACAAGTCTCATGAAAGACTCCATCACAGTTCTCAGATAGAACCAAGCCAATAACACTTTGATTACAGACTCTAGCTTGGGTAACTGTGTGACAATAGGCCCCAGTGTTGAAGCCACATGAGATTCTGCTTCATTGCCCAGAGAAAGTAATACAAGTCCTGTCTTAGAGGAAGACAAGCTTGGCCTCTGACCAGGTTTGACCTCTTGACCCCTTTACCTCTTGACAAACTCTGCTTCACAGGATGCCTCAGCTGTCTCATGGTTCTACGGTTGTCTTAAGACCAACTGCTCACAGACCTCCAAGTCTGGGCTGTCATCTTTTACTCAAGTATGTACTTCTAACTGATCAGTCAATGTTGCCTACGTTTATCCTCAAGTAGGACAGTCAGGTGCACCCAAGTGTTGTTTCCTCTAAACAAATATTTTCTTACCAGTTATGAGCCTCACCATCTGCCCAATCAACCAAGATATCCAGACGAGGCCCAGTTATTTATTCCTTGTCTTTCAGCTCTGACAAAGAGGTTCCATCTCCGTGAACATGTGACAAATCTGGAGTCTGTCTCAGAAGCTGCAGCCGTAAATTCAACGTTTGTTCACTTGCTCCCCTTCCCCAGAAATCTGAAGGCTCTGCTCCCCACACGCCGACATCTGTGTGCTGTTTTAGCTGGATATTTTTATATATGTGTTCTATCATGTCTTTTCCTTAAAAATCTTTGTTTTTTTTTCTACTACATATCTGACAAAGGTAAAACTTTGTAAAGACATGCAAAATCTTTACAAATCTAATATCAAATCTGTGTTCAGCTTACCTGGCCTTTACTGAACACATCCAAATAGTCAGGGCCAAGCAGCTAGTGTTAACCAATCAATTATATCTTGTCACTTAGATCCCTTCCACATCAAAGCACCAAGTTGTCAGAATGAACCCTTTAATGTTCTTGCCTTGGCACAACATTCAGATGTTGGGACAGTGGAAGTTATCCCTGAGTGACACATGGAGGGCGGTTGGTAAAGGCATAGCCATTTGCAACCAACTTCGTGTAAGTGGGAAGTATCTGTCCTTATTTTAAGCCACTAGCATATAAGGCAGTCTACACTGAGTGGTGTATGATCCTTATGCATTGAGATCTGCACTGAGTGCTGTGTGATCAAGCCATTGAGATCTACATTGTTAGGCTTCACTTTGACTAACATAATAAAATATGTTGCTGGGATAACAAATGGGGGAAGGTTGAGGTGGCATTTTCACATTCATGACATAGTATATACGTGAAAAGTTTTAAGAGAAAAGGGATATTGTACAGATATTAGTCTTTTTTTTTTTTTTTTTTTTCACTTTTGCCTCCTTGATGATCTTCCCTGCAGCCCCTCTCCATCTCTCTCACTGTCTTTGCCTTCTCGGCAGTTCCTATCTTTGCTACCTCTGCTTCTCGTCTGTTTTCCCTTCTGATCTCACACTCCAACTAAACTGTAAGCTCATTCGGGTCAGGATGTATACCTGACTTGCTTTTACTCTTCTTCAGAACCTCCCTTAAATGGCGAGGCATTGTCTAAGGTCATTGGGTGTCTGTGGACGGGGTGAGATCAGTGGCAGGAAACGATAAATGGATTCTTTAATAAGTGCACCATGTCTCTGGATGTCCACAGTGCTCACATCTTGCCTGATGGGCTCATTTTGGAGTGATTGGATGTCTTTTATTGGCTAATGTCTGCCATGTGGTAATGTCTTCATTTGCTGAGTTGATGTTCCAAATCTTACAATTCTTAGTCATAATTATTAGTTTTTCCCCTGAATTTTGTGCCTCATTGAGGCTTTAAAGGGTAAAATTAACCTCCCAGCTTTTCCTCCATAAGTTTATAATTTCACTGTGATTTCATTGCTATATTGGCTTCCATTTCAGAGTCTGTCCAGAGTTTAGGTGATTATGTGTCCGTTGTTTTTGCTGTCTCACAAATGTTGATATTTCCTCACACTCCAACTTGCTCAACTGCATAGCAATAAACAATATAACATGATGAGTAGCTATAAATTTTATTTACTTACAAAGGATAAGCTTAAGGGAAATAGAACTTGATTTTCTGTCTATGCTAAAATTATATTAGAATTTATGAAAATATTTATTTGTTCCACATGTTGGCATCTTTTTACCTGGATATGAATCAATGTTTCATGTAAAATATAATTCTGTAAAATTTACTTTAAGAAGTTCTTAAAGGATATCTTAAGCATAAACTTTATTTAGTCGTTCAACAATACAAAAAATTAGTGTATGAAATCTGACCTAGGAATGCATTGCTCAGATTTCACACACTGATATTATACATAATTACAAAGATTAAGAAGTTCATTGGGTAATTTCAGTACTGGATAAAGCTATCATAGTCTGAGAATTATGCACTATTCTGAATGAGCATTTAGAAGTACACATGCATCAATGCATTGTCAACCAAGAAAAGCACTCACATAGAGGCTTTGCCGGTGTGGGCAGGGGGGAAGTAAGGCTGTAAGGCTGAACCCAATGAAATTATAAAAGTTCTGAGATCCTATAGAAAATTGTTTTTATTTATTTTATTTTATTTATTTAATTATTTTTTTGCTGCATTGAACCATTTTTTTTATTTGTAAACACTTTCCCTAGCTGTCTTTGGTTGACTAAAACCTCTTCAGTACCCCATACATTATTCTATATGTATCCCTTTGTCAAATTGAACTTGCAGTTAAGTTTCCACAAGGAGTACAATTCTCCAGGACAGTAACTAAGCATCGAAAAGTCTTGATTTATATCTCCTAGTATTCAGACATTTTCAGCCTTTAATAAAACCCATGCTTCATACAAGGTCTTGGTAATCTTTACCTATTGATCCCAAGTTTGGTTTGCTACACATTATGCTATTGGGTTGAAGTGATTTTTCCAGAAGTTCTTAAGCCAATTTGTCCTAGGAACTTGGTTATGCAAGTTTTCATACCCCGCCCCAAGTCTACTGCCCTGTAAAACCCTGGCTTTCAACTGGAGTTGCAGCGTGCTGCCCAGACGCTTCCGATGAGTAGTGAGCTTTGAGAACAGGAAGGTTCATCCCTTAGCTCTACCTTCTCCCACCTCCACGTGGTCCTCGCCTTCCTCTACCCAGTAGCCAGCCTTTCTGGCCACTTTGTCCTCTTGTCAGAAAGTACAAAGGCTCTAGTAGATGTTTTGCTCTATTTTAAATAAGTTTTATTGTGCAATTTAAGTTTTACCGCACCATGTTATGGAACACATAAAGAAAGAAAAGTGGTTGTTATCCTGAATGAGGTTAATATAGTCATAATATCACTTGTGTGTGAGACAAGGGTAGATAAAATTTACTTTAAAAGAATCCCTCAACAAAATGCAACTTTACTTTCGGACCTCTATTATGCCCTTTTCAGAAACGTGCAACTTCAGGGAGCAGGAAAAGGTTGACTAAGGAACATTAGTGTTTCTACTCTGCAGTAGTACACTATGGGAAATTCATAGAAATTATGTGCATTTTTAAATAAGCGTGGGAGACATCAAAAGAGAGATTTAAGAAAGTTTGGTGAAAATTGTGACTGGCCTTGCCTTGCTTCTCATACTTATTAGAAGGACATATATGTTAAATCAGATTATTGTTTTTCTTTTCCAACTATTGTAATATTACTTTTTTCAAAGCCTACTTTTAATGATGGTTCTTAAACACTTTAACCTCCCTGCTAGTCCACCATCCACCGGAGGTGGTGGAAAGGAAAGGTTGCAGGGCAGATGGATCTGTTTAGAAATGGTTCTTTGGAGCAAATCCCATCTGCACTGTCAGGAAGTCAGCTGTTCAGTTCACAGGTCAGCAGTGCAGCTCTGTCCACTCGCAAACACTTCACAGTCCACTCACAGACAGACACCAGCAGTCCAGTTCAGCAGAGTTGGGACAGCAACCAAGAATCAGCAGCAGATCTAGCAGAGACAATCAGGCCTCGGCAGAGTCTGCAGGAATCAGCTGTGAGCATTTAAAGAGCAGGGATGCCAGAACAAGTTCTCAGCTGTGTGTCTCTCAGAACCAAAGATCAAGGAAGACTCGGGCCCAACAAGCATGGTACAGCTAGCTCTACAAACAAGCTCCTCTCACAGTCTACCCAAACACCACAGGTCCACAGGTTTTACCTCAGCATGTGAGTTTGTCTCAGCTGACATCACTCTGCCTATCTGCCTGAGTCTACAGAAATGGCAAGAAACCACAGCATACCTCAAGAAGTTTTTGGTGAATTTCTCTCTATAGAGACCCGAAAAAAAAAGCTCAACAATGCAATGTAAGGCATACCAAAGCATGCATGTTGTTAGCCAGGAGTCCTTCATTGCACGCCCTTCTCGTGTGTTTGCTTTAGCAGAACATCCTTCTGTCTGTGTCTGCGTCAGTGAATCTGTCCTTCACAAGTCTGGCTCACCTGTGCCCGCTTCAGCGAAATGTTCCTTTGTGTTCGCCCCAGCAAAACACCATCCGGCACAACCGACTTGCCAAAAAACCCTTATGTTTCCATGTCAAACTGCATTGTTTATTGGATTCAATAGTAATACATGAATTAGAGCATATGGGGATCATATATTCAGATAGCACATAGACGTCTTGATGCAGTGTGCCCAGAACAACAGGGGTAGGAAGGACAGAAAAGAACCAGTGGCCTACTCCTCTCTCCAATTGCAGGCCTTTTCCGAACTGTCTACTCACGAATCCCCATTCTTTCCTTCGTTGCTAGCCTCCCTTCTGTTCTGGCTTTTTCCAGTCGGTGAATTACCTGTGACCACCGTCACTAAGTTGTAAGGCTCTTCTTTAATTATAAAAAGAGTCCATATGCACCACACTCTAAACATGCTTTTCTGCTCACTAACAGTTTTTCCTCAGAGAAAATTTATTTCAGATACTCAGCTTTGCACTTCGAATACTACTTGATTCAAAGTGAGATGCCTCTTCCCTCCTATGAAGGAACTTCTTTCACTATATTCAACAAAGGCTAGCCTAGAAAGTCCAGTCACTTGATGCTTCCAGGGTCGCCTTCATTTCGTCTCTCCAGACTATAATAGTCTTACTCTGTTCTCCTTAAATCCCTTTGCATTTCATAGGCACCAGTGCATGTATTGTTTATCTCCCTAGCTTTGCCCACTAGTTAACACTTCTTTCTTTTTCCCAGCATCTTGTTCAGGTCATCTTCCCCGTATCTCTTTGGAAGCCCTGAAACATTTGAAAAAGTCTCTCCTTGTCTCTTCTTTCTTCTCATCCTATTTATCCCATTTGCCATCCTTGAACAGTCCTACCATGTACTGTCATTTCTCTTCTGCTTTCTTAGCCTACATTTTTCACTGCATTAGTTATGATCATCACTCTTAAATCAGCTTCTAAGTTGATAACATTTATCTGAAAATGCTAACAGATGGTGACTCATCAGCTTTCCTTCCAAACTGTGATTGGTCTACATACTCCATCTCAATATGAAATCTCAATGGTATACATTCACACATACACATATACACATATACACACATACACACACATACAGACACACACACACACACACACACACATACACACACACACACACACACATACAGCCTTTTCCCATGAGTTCTGTTGCTGTGAAGAGAAGCCATGACCACAACAACTCCTATAAAGTAAAACATTTAATAGGGGCTAGCTTACTGTTTCATCATGGGCAGGAGACAGGGTAGCAGGCAGGCAGACATGGTGCTGAAGAAGAAAACTGAGAACCCTAAATCTTGATCTGCAGGCAGCAAAAGGAGACCTAGAAGCCCACCCCTACGGTGACACACTTCCTCCAACAAGACCACGCCTCCTAATAGCACCACTGTCTCTGAGTCAAACATTCAAACTCATGAGTCTATGGTGGCCATACCTATTCAACCCACCACACCCTCATCGTCAAATCAGAAAATGATAGATAGATAGATAGATAGATAGATAGATGGATGGATGGATGGATGGATGGACGGACGGATAGATAGATAGATGGATAGATGGATGGATGGATAGATGGATAAATTATGTTTGATATTCCTCTGCTGTGCCAGTCCTGGCATGTGTGACCTCTTTCCTACAATAATCTACTAAGTTGCATCTGTTTATTTCCCACTGCTGGGTAGGATATACTGCCAGGGAGAGCCAATTTAGCTTCATCCCCTTACTCAGTACTTTCCTATCAAAGACGAGCTAGAAGCTCCTACCCCTTAAGTATACTGTACATGCTCAGAGCTTGTCATCCTAATAACAAGCCATACTGATATTATCTAAATTATACTCTTTCAAAATTCTTACTACAATGAGGCAGAAAGCAAAACTGCCCCATTCCATTCACAATCTCATTTATTGTTTATCTGTTGCCATCTCTCTCCTCACTGGTCTGTGCTACCATCTCTTTCATTTTTCTTTTCTGGAGAATTAGCCACAGTGTCTAGCAAGAAGTCTGTCAATCAATGTTTTCTCAGTAGATAAGGCACCATATCAGTACCACTTTCACATTTTTAGGACACAACACATAATTTATCTACAGAAAGAAATATCTCCGATTTCCCCAGGGTTAAGCTAGTGGTCTCTTTGCTGTGAATTCTCAGTATTCTATGTTTAAAGTAGTTACCATATGTTAATTGGTTGCGCATTTTTTTATTTGAATAAACTTAAGTAGTAGAACTAGAAAAGTTAATATAAGAAAAATCTCCAACTTGCATCTCATCAGTGTTTGCCAGGAGAGAGAAAGAGAATTTGAAATCCTGGGTTAATCTCAATATTCAGCATATATGTGCATGCACATATACACATGAATCATTGTGCTGGAGCTCTTTTCCAAACATGCACTTTCATAGTCCCTCTGACATTGATATGGACTGTAATCTATTAGAAAAGTAAATGACTATGGAAATAAAGGTTCTGGGGCCCAAAGTGTCAAAATTATTCATTGGTTTAATTCAGTAAAAATAAGAGAAAGTCAAACAAACAGTAGAAAGAACTTAATTCTTAGCCCTTGATGCATGTTTCATAAGCACACTTTTTTTTATATTTACTTCCAAAGAATGGCTATAAAGAGAAATAAATCAACAACAACAACAAAAAACTTCTTTAACCTTATTTCTATTTCCATCTCCATGTGGGAAGGGGCAGAAAAGGCATCACAGAGAATGAGGCCTATCATCTAGAAGGTCATCAGAAAAAAAATGACATAGCTTTATTTACCTTTTCACTTCGTATACAACTGAAAGTGTTTCTATCTTTTAATGCCAGCGCACATTACTTTTAATAATAGAGCATTTTATCCTCGTTACATTTGCCGCTAACACTTTGAAAATATGGTCAATCTGTAATGCATTAAATGGAAACTAACTATTGACACCCAGGTGACTATATCTAACACTCCAACACTCCAAAAGGATTCATTTTAAATGAACTGGGAGGAAATACCTACCAAATGAGACAGAGGTTATTGCACGGAAGAATGTTACTGTGGGCCCCTTCACTGAAACTGAAGGCTCTTACAACTCAGAGTAGAAGGAAATCCATGAGCTGTAAGGCTGAGGAAATAGCTCAGCCGTGTGGCTGGGAAGGTTGTAAGCATCCCTGTCTTTCCATACCAATGCCCTTCCATCCCTTCTGTGGGAAGTGGGGAGGGGTGGGTTAGAACAAGCCAAGCTCAAAGATGCACCAGGCTGAGTTAGTCACAGACAGGTTGAGTTACAAAAGTCTGGCTGAAGAAAAACAAAGTTCTTTCCTGGTCCTTCCTTCACTGACCACAGTGCTGGAAGAAAATCTTAGTTTCTACCTCATTTGGTTACATATAAATAGCTGCAGAAGACAGTATGGGGGAATAGGGAGAGAAAAAAAAGAAAAGGAAAGAAATCAGCAGCAGCCATAAGCAAAGTACTGGACACAGGCTGGGCCTTTGAGAATTATTTTTTAGCTCTGTACTCACTAGTCGTGTGTGGTTGAGACCTAGGCAACCCCAAGCCATGCTTCCAAGTGAGGTGCTCTGCAGTAAGGCCCAGCACCAGCAAGAGCACACATGTCCCTTCCAGCTTTAAACATTCTCAACACATCAGTCACCTGGGTTTTCCATTTTATGCTGAATGAATGCCTGAGATTCAGTAACTCAGAAAGGACGAAAAAATGTATTTCTCATAGTTCTAGAGAGTTTGAAGGCCCAGTATCAAATATCTGGCATCTGGAAAAATCTTCTTGCTACATTATCCCCTGGCAAGAGGCAAGTAAGCCAGAGAATGCCGAAATGCCCCTTCGATAAAGAAACCAACCCCAAATTTTATCCCAGATGTGCAACTCCACTGGGCTCCTCCTACGAGATCAGTGAACCCCCCTGAGAACTGCCTCCTATTACACTGCCTTTATCTATTTTTAATCTGGCCTAATCTGGCCTATATCTGTGGCACCAAGTGAGTGGGGGAAAAGCCTATTAAAAACCACCAAAAATAATTATTTAGAGAACAAGTGTTTATTTTTGCTTAAAAGCAATTTGAACAAAGTTTAGCGAGAAAAGGTTCATTTCTTAGAAATGTCACTTTGTTTCCTCAGATAAAGTGATGAGATGAGAGACATTCCCAAAACGTGCAGATACATGGCTTAGGCAGAGCCCAGAGCATTTCCTTCTCTAATTATCCCTGAACTTAAGTCAGGAAATTTCTAGCCTCCACACA